>NW_021620841.1:4971416-5043537 GCF_004785775.1 Grammomys surdaster
GGGAGAGGGAGAGGGAGAGGGAGAGGGAGAGGGAGAGGGAGAGGGAGAGGGAGAGGGAGAGGGAGAGGGAAACAGATGTCTATGGGAGGGGAAGACATCAGATCTTCCTGTAGCCAGAGATAAAAGGAACTGTGAGCTACCAGACATGGATGCTGGGAACTGAATTTGAGTTCTCTGCAAGAAAAGTACTCACTTTCAACCACTGAGATGTCTGTCTAGCACCATTTTGCACAGAATGAAATATGATGGAAGACACCATAAAAGACACCAAACTGAGGAAAGAACACAAAACACCTACCTGTGAGTTAATCTCTATCTTTTATTTTCTGAGAGAAATGAGAATTGTCTAGTCTAATCTTGAACTCTAGTTGGGGGAAAAACATTCCATTTGTTTCTGTCCAATTTTCGTCTTGTCATGGTCCCTTTTCACAACTAATCCTATTGATGTTCTAACCTCTTTTCTCCAGTGTACTAGAAAATATCAAAAGAACACGATATAAAAGAAATTAACCTACAGTAATAGAAATACCAAAGACTTCATCCAGCTGGAAAAAGGAACCCATTCAATCTGTGACAGAGATCTCAGACCCAACACTGGAACATTCCATCACAGACTCTGAAGAGGAAGAAGAAACTCTGGGAACAGGTCAGTCCCCGACATGTAACTTGAGAAGAGAGGATCCTGATGTGACAGCTAAGCACCATGGAATACCAAGAGGGCCTTCTGCCCATGTTACAGCAGTAGGGTGAAATAGACCTCTAAACAAAGAATAAGGAGAAAATACAGAATAAAAGGAAAGAATAGCTTATTATCTGATTAGAAAATGAAACAGGCACAGTTGATAGTGATTCAAAAACAAGAAGAGGTGATGGTCAAGCCACATGGAGTATCCAAACAATGAGAATATAAACAACTAAAATAAAATAAGCTGTCAGGAGGACTCAGTTTGCAACAATAAGCAAGATGCCTTTCACACAAGTCTTTTGAGTTGTTGGCTTTTATTTTAACTATCCTAATTTAACGTCGCAAACTCCTAACAGAATGCACATGCTATGTATATCTATACTGTGCTGTACTGTCTGTACTTATCCAGGAATGACGAACAAGAAATTCTGTTTTGTAGAGTATTTTTATCTCATAAATGTAGGTGGAGGCTGTCAAGGTAGAGGGCCGGTGTCACACCTTGACTTTAGGAAGCCCGTGGATATTCATCAAGGGACATGAGTGGTCGTAGACATGTTAGTGTCTAGGACATCTTAGACACAAGTGACCTCAGATGGAGACCTTTCTGAGTCTCAGTCTTTATCAGAAATGTGAGGTTAATTACACAACTTATAGGTTATTTATTTGGATTAAATAGAAGAAAAATTTCAAGTGGTTATTTCAGTTCCCAGTAGAATCTACCTGTAATTTAGTATTAATTGTTATGACTTTGATGTCTTTCCACTACTCCTCATCAGTAATGTTCCAGGTAGACATATTCCAGATTATTAAAGAGATCAGGAAACTAGATATTAGGGCCTCCATAGCTTTCAACAATCCCTTAGGTATATGACTTACGTAAAGAATTTTAAGTCCCAAACAAAACAACTCAAAGAAACCTGGAGTGCTTGCTAATATACACCTCAAGAATAAAGTCACTAAGATGGAAGTTAATAATACAGAAATACACAACATAAAAATATTCGTAGAGGCTTGTTTTCTCCGGGGACATATTAAAGCTCACAAAGCTTTTAAAATACTATGTTCAATTTCACAAACGTTACAATATACAATGGAAGTTGTCACATGGTAATGAGAGAGGCATCTGAGAACAAGATAAACATTTAATGAAAGTGACAACTTGGATTTGAAATTTGATGCAAGGTCTGCAGATGGAATAGTAATGTTCCAAGCCTTCGTGGGAACATATTTAGAACAAAGCTGAAGTTTTCTTAAAAACTCACGATGTTTTTCCTATGAAATAAAATGCCCTTGAACAATGTTTTCTTTTTTTAAGCTGGTAGAGAGCTGGTATTGTTTGTGGCTTCACTGTTTCGTCAGCTTCCTTAGACCCAGGAAACATTGGGACACCAGATCACAAGGACATTATCTGGGAAATTGAGGCTAGGAAAATCTACAGTATTAGTTGGCTGACAAGAGCATTTGAAGCCCCAGTCGGTTGCCTAGGCCAAGATCTGGCACGATCCTCTGTGATTTCTACCTCTGAATGGACAAACCATTCGAATTCTACCATGTAGGCACTGGTCTCTCATCACCTCTCGACAATCCTACGGGTCTATCAGAGGCAGAACATAAAGATGATTATGAATGAGGGCTTCACCTTCTTTACTCTTTTCTCCTTTCAATATCCTGCCTAGTATTTAGGGCAAGCTTCTCAAATCTGTAGCAGATTCATGAGGATTCTCTGATTAAAGTACTTCAGTAGGTTTACTCCATGGCTAGACCCCTCCCCAAGCCCTCATCAGTGCTTACAGGATTCTTTACCACCTAATATTCTCTCTCTTTAAACTAAGATCTAGGTATACTCTCATCTCTACACTAGAACTGAGTCAACCCTACCTCAATATCTTTATTCATGAAGAACCCTCCACCCTCTTCCTGCAGATTAACCAGGATGGCTGCTTCTCTTAGGCTTCGACTCAGAGGCCACCATCTCAGAGAGCCCTTCTCTTACTCTCCTTCAAAGAAATGGGCCATAAAACCCTAATTTGCTATACATTAATCCAAGTCTGTCTTTATGGGGACTTGGCCACCACAGTAATCCCTGTAGGCTTGTGGGTTTATTCTTTTTGCATTCCATAAAATATAACTTCCAAAAGCATAGACATACTGGTTAACATTTTTATTACTATATGGCCAGTGCCACCTTAAAAATGCCTTCCATCCAGGAAATACCGCTTAGTAGAATATAAAATAAATGAAAGGGTCATTACCCAATCTTTTTATCCATAAATATTCTCATTTCTGCCTATTCTCAGAGTTCTGATTTTTTTTCCTTTCAACAATGAGAAGTAAACTCAGGACTTTTGCCGTAGATACTGTCCTGTTAGCAAGACATGACAGTGACAACCTGAGTGACAACATTTATTTTCTGCCATAGAATAGTGGCTTCTGAGGCCACACTCTCTCCAGGTAGTTATAGACATGTAACAGTTACTAGGAGCACTCATGAGGCAACATTCTCCAAGGTAACTGTTGCTAGTGGGAGGCTTTGGGCTTTAGCTACCCATAGGTTATCCCCGTTCCTTTAATTAACCCTAATAAACTCATTGCTTCATCAAGCTAGACTTAAGTGGAACGAAATTTTGAGTTGGCTTCTGGTGGGTGCCCCATCTGGAGTAAACTGATCCTTTTTCTGTTGCGTTGTCCATGAATATCGTGGACTGAAAGAACCATGAGGAAGAACAAACATTATTAAGAGTACCAGGCATGAGAGAGGCCTGGTGGGCTGTGTTGGATAGGATTGTGTTCAGAGAAGAGCTAAGAAAGGCTTAATCATCAAGGACCACAGGAGTGGAATGGGGCTCTGGTGGCATCATTGAATCTCATGTGGGACATTCTCTTTGTGAGTGAGATACAAGAGACATTCTGGCCGATCTGCATGGTTTTGTCTGATACGGGTTTATAAAAATGCTAGCAGTGGATGAGAAACAGAAAATACAGACAAAGCCTTGGTCTTCAAAAGCCAACGTGGTTAAGATGTCTGCTGATCTTGAGTTCTGAAGGAAAAAAAAACCCAACAACTGACTGAAGCCAGGTTCAGTGCCATGAGCCTAGGGAATGCTTTATGTCTGATTAAAAATTTAATCAATGCATGAATGATAAAACAATGAAGTTGTAAAAGATTAAGCCTACCCCAGGAGTGGGCAGTTAATCCCTAGAGTAGGTTCTGTGCATTTCTCTCCTGGAAGAGGAAATACTAGGGATGGAAATTGGTCACATAACTCAGAGTCCTCCTTCTAGACAGGTTTGACCAATGGGAATGTAGCAGTGAACCACAGCTCAGGCCCTGGGGCTCCTCAGATCCAGGGAGTCTATTGGAATGCAGCAAGCTAGAACATAGCTGTGCTTTCTTTCAGTCCTAGGTCAGCCAGAGTAAAGAAAGCTAGAATGATCCTGCTCAGACTGCTGGAGGTGGGATAAAGAGATGAAGGATTGTACCATAATGCAAAGAGGAGTAGATGTCATGAGCCATGGGGAATGACTGGATATTTGAGAGCAGAGAGGCAGTCTTCTCATTTATACTAATAACTGACATGCCTGTCACTGATAGATAAATGCAATGTCATCGTTCCAGAATACAGTGAACATTGTCATTTTTTCTTTGATATCCCCTTAGCTTCAGACTTCTGAGATTAACTGTCAATTGCTTGGAATGATGGGTGATGGGTCTTCAGAGACCCTGCCCAGCCTTTGCAAAAATATTTGATTAGCTGAGTCACTGTTAACTCTGAGTGTTTTACTGACTTAGAAAAGCTTTTGAGCATGAGGTAAACACAGCTAAGACTGTTATCATGGGAAATCTGGCAAAACAGGGTTCAAGGGGCAGGCCTATTGTAAAAATCTTCAAAATATTATGATTCATTGACACAGATGATATACAACAAGTTAAATGAAAAGAAATCTTCCAATAGCCTGTGTTTATAAACAATGGTCAAAAGTTTGAATGAAAGTCCTTTGTGCATGGAACAGGACGTTCTCATAAGCCAACTGCCTACTAATGAATATTCTGGTGCCAGGGGTTGTTTATCTTTCTACAGGTTGTTTAGTCACTGAGGCCTGAGAAGCTCTTACGATAATTAACACGATTGCTACAATTATTGCCTTCCTGCCAGAACTAAATGGTAAGACCTCATGTCTGAAGATGCTCAATATCTAAGTTACAGACATGAAGAAATCAGACTGGGGATAAACAGGAAGTTCCTTCTCTACTGGCTGGCTTTTGTAGTACCAGAAGGCACTGAGCATGTTGTTGGTGTAGAAAGACACCAAATGTCCTACTTGGCTGTGAACCTTTCGTACCATGCTATGAACATGCCAAGCAAGATGTATCAGCTTATACACGAGTGCTGTGACAGTTATGGAGGTAGCCATCTGCTTTCTGATTCTTTTTAAGATCGACTCCACAAGAGAGAATTCATGTCTGGTGTTATAGATAAGTCCACTCAAAAATCTTGGGCTAGGAAACTCAGAGGCTCAAACGCAGAAGATATTGCTGTTGTTCTGCTAGGTGGATATGGATGGCTGACAAAATTGCCTGCTAAACCTGTTTGGTTTTTTGTTTGTTTGTTTGTTTGTTTGTTTGTTTGTCTTTACCCATAAATTATTGATGCTACCAGCTTTGGTCAGAGAAGGGTTTTGTTTTTAATTAATTATTTATTTTTGTAGTGAGTGGCAGTTACTGCAGAAACCCACTACAAGTCAAAGTACTGAGACTAAGTTACTGTTTACTGATGATCTTAAATTAGGCCATCTACACCACCTCTTCCTAGACTAGGAATATTGTAGCGGAAGATGTCGAAAGATGATAAGAGTCAGAAGAAAGAGTAGAAGTATGGAATATTGTTCTCTGGGCATGGCATAGGCATAGTATTGTCCTCTTGAACTACCAGTGGCTATGATCGCCTGGAGAAAATCTTCAGAAGAGTGGGTCTATTAATTTTTCATTATCAGGGAGATCGCAAGGCTGTTGCCCTCCCCCAAGGATTTACAGTCATTGGTGGGGAGAAGGGAATTTTTTTCTTCAGTGGTGTAGCCATGCATCAAGTGCCCCTAACTCATGCTCCTAGGGTAATTCCAATTATATTATATCCTTCCTCAATAATGGACTTAAATAGAATTGTACTTTTGCCTGACTGTTATTGTCCTATATTGGATGAACAGATATCTCTATAACAATCACTGGCAATATAGGGAACTTTTGTATCACTGAACTATACTATCTTTAATGACCTTTTGCACAGAACTGTCTAATAAGAATTAAGATTTTAAACTATCTATTCATCTTCTGATTCTAAAGCCTTTTCTTGACAAGTGATATGTAAGACCAAGAGATGTATCATTGAAGATCACGAGATGTATCAGTATTATCTAATTTTTCCTTTTCCATTCTCAAGCTTGTACTACTTCCTGAATTCAAATGACCTATCCGTTAACAGAAGGGATTCTAGTTATTGGTACATAACAATTCTGCAAAACACACGAAGGTTCTGCTGTTTATTTCTGCTACATAATATTTAAAAAAAATTTAGAGTCTTCAGGCAGGAATCTGACGTTAGGCTACAACAAAGAAGTAAGTTCAGGCAGGAATCTAAATATTAGGCTAGAACAAAGAAGTAATTTCAGACAGGAATCTAAATTTTAGGCTATAACAAGGAAGTAGGCTTCAGATATAAAAATGACCTTGGGCTAGGACAGGGAAATAGGCTCAGATACTTTGGTCATCCTCATAAGCCCTTAGAAACAGTGATGACAGGAGTGTTCATGTAATTGGGTTTAATGCCTTGCTTGTTCTTTGACTATTTGTGTTTATTGTCTTGCTTGTTCCTTGACCATATGCATCTATTGTATTGCTAGACCCTCAACCTAGAACTGACCTTAATACATACATGTAATCAAAATGGTATAAAAGCATAAAGGAAAAAGGGGTATAGGATAGGGGGCTCTAGAGAGGGGAAATGGGGAAAGGGGATGACATCTGTATTGTAGATAAATAAAATATCCAATAAAAAATCAAGTTAAAAAAAAGAAAAAAAGAAAAACAAAAGTAACCCACTTCAAAACTTTTAAAAATCCTCTCTATGCAAATAGGCAACAAACCTACGAGAGATGTTGACTATTGCTAACTATTAGAGAAATGCAAGTTAAAACTAAATGAACTATAACCTATATCCACAATACCGGGGGCCAGCCCCAGCATAGGAGGGAATGATCTTTCTTCTTGTCAGTTCTTCTTGAGGCAGCGTAGGAGGAAAGAGCATCAGTGGGAGTAAGACTTTGTCTTATTAGATATTTATGGTTATATTAAAAGTTTACTTATCTAAGTTTTTATGAAAAATTTTTTTAGAGATTGCTATAGGAAATAATCTAATAATAATAATAATGAAACTATATGCCAAAAATACAACTACATAAAACATATATTTTTTTACACTCCTGGGAAAGTAGTATTCATGAGCTAAGGGATGAACTTACACATGGCCTTACAGAGAACATCTTAATTTCAAGTCTTCCTGCATAAATGATGAACCATGAAGTGCAGCGAGGTCACCACAGCCCAGAGTAATTACAGCGGCATTGCAGAGCAGGAGAGATTGGAGAAGGCCTGTGAACTGCATTTGGATTTAAATCATAGCTATCTTTAGTCACAAGATTTCTTCTCACCTAAGGAGGAGGAGCTTGAATCTCTTCCCGGCCCAGTTTCCCTTGGCTTCCTGCCAGGCTGTCAGTAGCAAAAGCCCTTTTGCTGAAAAATGGCCAACAAGGTAACCGTGAATAATCTCAGGCTGAAAACGCTTAAAAAATTTCACAAGCAGAAATGTTAATCGGTCCAGGAGTAGAGGCACACTTGCATGGATGCAAATCACTTCCTTTACTTTCTTTATAGAACTGTCCCAGTGGCTCTAAAAATGTACCAAATAACAAAACATCAGGAACTATTAATTAATTGACTTCACTCACCACTGAAACACATTTTAACCACCTATAATTAGACAGTACTTTAAAGAAACTAATCAAGATAATATCACTATCAGCTTCAGCACACATCATCATGGAGAAAATGAGGACTTTGTGGCCTGGTCCTCCACATCTTTCAATAGATCACCCCTATCGACACTCTAGACGTTTCTCCTAATATCTTCCTGTATCTCCTAATCTTACCATAGTACATTTCTGATACCCCTATGTGCTCAAAAAAGCAACAGATAACAACATACACAAAGGCACATGCACAGAAATATATAAAATGGAGTGGATGCCATTCAAGGGCCATTTAGAGGAGGGCAACAAATATTACTCATCCTTCCCAATAGCCAAATGACATGAATAGCCAAACGGAACTGCTACCAGTCAGCAGTAAGACAAGTGGCTTCTCTGTAGATGAATTTATCACCTAGGCATCATGGGAGGAGAGTATCACTTCTGCATTCTCTTGTTATCCTCACTAGATATTACGATTCCGTGATAGTCAGGAAACCATTTCTGGTAAATAGCCAACCTTTGGTCTTGGCAAGTTTAGAAGAACAGGTGTTACCTGTTGGTACTCTGCTGCACTAGCAAGTCTGGAGCAAGTCCCTGGATGATACACGTAAATACTACTTTAGTTTCTATGCTTATGTAAGTCATCTTCATACATGGTCACCACTAGTCTGCATGAGAAGACTCCGAATAGAATGTAGGGCAGATAAAATTAGCACCTATGTGGGAAGGGACCAGTGCTTGCTAGGACTCAGAGGGCTCCCAAAAAGCTTGGTTGTGATCATACAGCAAGGAGCTCTTCCATGAGGGGCTCTCTAGGGCTTCTGGGTACTTTCCAATAGTTTCATGGGGTTTCTTTTCATGAAGAGTGACATATCATGGTTTGTACAAGTGTTTGAAAGTCTGACATTATACGAACTGTTATTCACCAAGCCGGTATCACTGTTCGGAAGAAAAGATTTTAGGGTCAGTTGTGCTTATCTATTACTTATAACTGTAAAACAGGGTGTGCCCAAACACCGTACTGCTCCATTGCCTTAACTCTAACCACAGAAATAATATGTGTAACACTATAATGACGTCATGAAGCTAAACAAGATAAGAAGCTTAAAGGAACTAGAAACATAGACATTCTGAAGACGACCTGGGATCTTCTAACAAATAGAATCATGCCACATTCTTTTTTAATCCTGTATTTATCAGGAATTGCTGCTGGTTTAATGAACTATCCAAAACCAATAGCAGCATCAAATCTCTATTATCTTTAGCCTCCAGCTAGCAGCAAAACATATCTTAAGCATTATATACTATTGAAACTTCATTCAAATACAATTAACTTATGCTAATATATGTTAACATAATATAATGATGATAGCAAATTTTGTATAGAGCTTCATATTTTCCAGTTCTCATTTAAATAATCATGAAATGGAGGCCCATTGTATCCAAATCATGAAATTTATTGGGCACATAAGAGAAAGGAAAATTAGCTGTAATACATGGCAAAAATTATCATCATCTGTATGTTTCTTTATTTAACTGGCAGTGTTGGGACCAAAACCAGGCAAGTTTCTATCTGTCTTACTCTCAGACATTCATTTATTTTCAGCATTCATTTTCATCACCAATATCTAAAAATCAAATATGAATAAGTAAGTACACACACACACACACACACACACACACACACACACACACATATATATATATGCACTAAAATATTCCATTCTGATAAGCAGGACCATTATTTATTTGGAGATACTGAAAATGGTGTTCTATCAAAAATGTTTCTCTAACAATGCAGGCTAACAACTTTACTATGACTTTATTCCTAAATTTTTGTCCCGTGTGTTAAACCTAGGACCTTACCCATGCAGGGCAAGCACATTACCACAAAACTCTACCTCCACCGCTGTTTTATTATGACGCTTACTCATGAGAGGTTTTCTATATAATGGATATCTTTCAAGATGCTGACAATTGTTACTTTAAAATGGAGAAAAAGAAATCAATCCTATGAAAGAAGTGATGATTCAAAACTATAAAGTGAAAACAAAGATAGCTTGAATCTGATTCCAAGACCCATCCCCCCCCACCTTTTTAATAGAAATTAGTTGTATCAATAGGCTTATACAGGATTAAATAGCTATCACTAAGACTCACATGTGGACAAAGGTACGTTGTATCACCAAAAGGCAGAGCTCCAAACATGTTACAATCATGACAACACACAACATTTCTTCACAGATGGACCAGAATTTCATATAATCCAGCAGGAAAATGATCTTTCCTATTCCTATATTTGGCGAAATGTACAGAACTGACACTCTTTGGTATGAAAAGCAAAGAAGCTGGGCTGGAAAGATGGCTCAATATTGGTTGCTCTTACAGAAGACCCAGGTTCAATTCCCAGCATCTATCTGGTAGCTCACAACTGATTATAATTCAGCTCCCAGTGATTTGACACCCTCACACATACATGCAGGCAAAACACCAAAGCACATAAAATAAAAATAAACAAATCAGTAAAAAAAAAAAAAGAAAAACCAGGAGCAATATTCTATCATTGACAGGAAGTAGATTCATCTTACTACTATATTAATTTACAGAACATCACTACATTTTTCTAACTTTGCAGTGAGTTTAAGCATATATTTTTCATTAGAAAATCTATTTTATACTTTGAAATGCGATTCTAAATAACATACATTTTACCTCATTACTTATGTTTCCTAGGACTAATATTCAGTAATGAGACAGAGTCAGAACCCAGGGCTAGAGACAGTTTTTTTTAAAAATTGGATATTTTACTTATTTACATTTCAAATGTTATCCCCTTTCCTGGTTCCCCCCAAATCCCTATCCCATCCCTTCCCCCTGCTTTTATGAGGGTGTTCCCCCACCCACCTATCCACTCCCGCCTCTGCGCCCTAGCATTTCCTACACTGGATCACTCCTGTCCTTCTCAGATGAGGATAGTTCTTAGTCAGTAGATCTTGCCTAGCACGGCCCAGACCCTGGGTTCAAGAACAACACTGAGGGAAATATATGAGGGACCCCAGATGCATGAGAATAGTGAATACTGGAAAACTAATAGAACAGAGATTTTTTGTTGAGTCCATTTTTTTGATTGGCAGTTGCCAAGTTGCTAGGTCTAATAGATGTTATATGGTAGACACGCTAACATTTCAAGACACCGATTGTTCAGTCAAAAGCATTTAAAAAAAATGGAATGGAATATTTGACTTGAATATCCTGGCCAGATTCCAAGTTAAGAGATTGCAGTCTGCCTTTCTTAAATCCCCCCCTGTAGTTTCTTTTGGATGCTCTAGTCCTATTCAATTCCTTTCTTAAATGATTTTTTTTCCCAGTATTGTTGTGGTCTGTTAAACCACTGCTGTGTTCCACTCCAGCGGTGGGTAAAGTGATTTCTGTGTTCTATACAGTTTGTAACACTCGTCAGGGGGTGAGAGGTACCGCATTCATTCAAAATGCAGGTACTCCTTTTCAAAGAGAGCTTCAGACTGATCTCAATCTAACAGAGACATTTTTAAAGCCAACTATGGGATGTGTAATGAAATCACTTTCTAACCAATGTGAGGACATGTCAAGGTTGTTGGGTTGTTTTTTCTGTCTGCTGACATTTTTCCCTGTCTGCCTTACTCTACCTCTTTATCTAGTTTAACAATAGAAGGGTCCCAAAGGAATGACTCAGAAAGGCTTGAGGAATACACAGTCATTAAGGAAGTGCAATGCATTTAGTGATGCTAAACTACATTCACCCTTAGAGTAGACATAGGGTAGAAATGCAATAACCACCAGGCCAAGAGCATCTCAATAAACAAAGCATGATGCTCTTTTTCTGAATGAGCCCACTCCTTAGATATTCAAATCGTGGTCCAAAAGTTATATTTTATTCATTAGCAAAAGACATTTTAAAATCATGACATAATGTTGTTTGAAGCAAAACGCTGCTTCACTTTTAACACAAAGGTGAAAGAGAAAGTCAACAAGAATTATTTCACCCTGAGTTCAGAAGTCAATTGTCCTGAACTAAGAGTAGGGTTGTACATAGGTGAAAAGTGTAATAGATTAGCAGAAAGCAAATCATCATGTCTGCTTTTATTTCAGTCTTTGGGCTGGGAAGAAGACTTGATTTAAAAATGTTTTTTCTGCATCCAATCTCTCTTTAAGTCTTTTAGCTATCAAAGGATTAAGGTGAATTTTTATTAAATTCGATTTAGTGTTTTTAAAGTGGTGAGGACACATCAAAGATACACTTTTTTTGTCCATTCAAGGAGATCTGTAAACATTCACATGCACCCTGCCACAGACAGTATTTTTCTTTAAAATTTTAGAGTTTTTTTTTTTTTTTGCTATGAAGATGATTAAAGCAGAGAACACAGTTAAAATAGAATTATAGGACCTTGAAATTACCGAAAGCCAAACCTCTCAGTTCGTGCTTCTACCCGCTTAGGTTCATTTAAATTCAGAGCAAGATAGGCGAAAAGGGTTTATTTTGATGAAGAAAGTTGAAGTGGAAATCAACAGTCAGATGATGAACTTCCCATCAGGAAAACCAAAAGATAACACCCGAGCCTTTCAGGGAGAGAGTCCTTTAAAATCTGCATCACTTTGACTAAAATATTAGCATCCGAAAAAGCAAACTGTACAAAGTGCTGTTCTCCCAGGCATCATTGTCACTAAGAATAGACCATAAATTGGTAGTATAGAGTGCCTTTCAGTTCCAATTTTTCTAAAAGCACTTCACAAGGCAATTAGTCAGATAATGGTGGTGTGCTGACTGTGTAGCCTTTATATAGTCACTAATAGCATACCATCTTCACAAAGGTTAGGATGGGCTGGAGGGAGAGCCTTCTAAACATCTTCAGTCTCTCCCGGTGCAGACAGGCACATCTTGCCTTAAATAACTTGTTGATACTCTCCTCTTCTTCATAACATTATTTAGAGTTAAAATTTGCATTAGTGGTGTGGCACTACTCATTGTTTTTTTAGTGGAAAAAAATTTTCATAAAAAATAATCTTGATCATGTATGCCCTCCCATAATTCCTCCCAGATCCTTCCCACTTCCCCACCCACTATCTTTCTCTCTCTTTAGAAAACAAACAAGCAGGCCAACAAACAAACTAGAATAAAAGAAAAACAAAGGAAAAAAAATCCCACAAGAAACATTCATTGTTAGATCCAGAGGGGATGGAGGAGTTTAAGGAAACTGTTTTATTTTGGACACATCAGGCCAGATGCATATATGAACTTACAGAGACAATGGCAGCATGCACAGGACCTGCCTGCATGGGTTCAAGCCCCATGGAGTCCCAATTTAAGAAGAGGAATGTGGACACTATCTCCCATTGCTAACCAAGAAGCTATCTCCAAATGATAATTGGTCATAAAACAAAAACAAAGCCAAAAAAAAAAACCCAAATACAATTAGGGTTGGGTTTATTTTTTGTTTTTTGTTTTTGTTTTTTTAGTGGAGTCTTGTTATTCTAATAATACCTCAGGGCAGGTATCGCACCCAGCAGTAGACAGCTAAAAACAAAATTAAATGGTATTTTTGTAGAATTTTTTCTTATCCTGCTTTGTCTGGGCTTTTATTTTTTTGTGGTTTTCCAGGTCTTTTACTTGTATATTATGATTTACTAGGCATTATGTATTAAATCTTTTAATTTTAGGCTTTCTAGTTGTCTTCTAAATTATTCACCAATGTTAAAATTTCACAATTTCACAATGTTCTATGACTAACTTTGTGTTTGCTTTAGAACTTAGTTTTTATTTTGTTCACTAAATTCAACTTTAGCATAGATAAAGGGTATATCTGTTATCATCTTAGTCTATCAGATACAATAAATAGGTGAGCTGTTTATGTCATAACTGCTTATAACGAATTAAAAGGTTACACTAGAATTACTTAGTAGCCCCTTCATTTTCACTGTAGGAAAAAGGAGGGAATAGAGAGTGAACAATACTGGGTTTCTACTTACGTCTGGGAGTCATGGCAGATAGAAATCTTGGGAAGATACTGTTATCTATGTTACTTTAAACGGCTTCTTCTGAAAGTGTGGCTAAGATTATATTTATTTACTGTCTCCTCATTATGATCAACGAAAATAATCTTGGAGAATTTTCTAAAGTATTTTCGAAGTGTTTGAGTAAATAGATATACCACTTACTAAGATACATTGATACCAAGTTTACCCCACTTGGCCTTAACAAGATTTATTTCATAAAAACATGGCAGCAGGCAAAAATGTTCTCCTGGAAACAAAATGAAGATTGGAATCTTTCAGTTACAAGATAGTATATATTAGTAAATCCAGCCTCGGCCTTGATACCTGGAGCTGTAGAGGTGTGGTGTGGCTTCTCTTTAAAGATAGAGAGCTTTATGTATTAAAAATTTAAAAAAAGGTGGTTTAATGGAGTTCTAAAACATAATTTTTATGGTATTTATGTTCAGAAGCAAGAGAAATGTTTTGTTTCCTAGAGGTACTTTTTTTTTTTCATTTTAAATCTTCCTCCTGCTGGTATGGAGAAGATTAGCTATTTTCCTTGTGGTTTATAGCACTGCATCTTAGTAATGGTGAATTAGTTCTGAATTACTTTAGAAAAGCACTGTGTGTAGTTAAACACACTCTGATACAATTTAATATGATCTCACAGAATCTCAGTAATACTTTCCCTTTTTGTACAAACCTCACTGATATACATTTCAAACAGCCCAACATCTCTAGAGTATGAAAAACCCAATTGTGGAACCCAGCCCAGGCACCAAGTAAACACAAATTCTTACTTAACTGTGGTGACTGGGCTCTTTCTTGATGACATCATATATTGCTGGAGCTAATGAATTCTCTGTAGAAAAGTTAGCTTGCTTCCATGAGTGTCTGATGCCCCTCTCCTCACCTGTACTGAATATACTAACTTCTGACAGTGACTGATTCTTGAATTATCTGTAACACCGTGGAAAGAAGTGTTTTGTTGGGCCCTGCACTGTACACATCTATGCTTTCTATAACATGCGAATTCAAACACTGAGTGTGGGATTAATTTAATTCTAGTCGCTATTAATCACTTGTATTCTGACAGGCCCAATTTTAATCCAAAGTAAAGGCTCTTTGCCAGGCAGGAGGGATTAAATAAACAAAGATGATACCAATCAGAATTAAGCCTGTCATCAGAAGCCCGGTGGAGTTTTCGGCACAGCTATCCTGGTTTTGATCAGGACCATTAGTCTCCGACTTTGAGGCAAAATTCATGTAAAAACATGTCAAAGGTGGATTTTAAAAATGACTAAAATAAGCATAATGACTGACCCACAAAACAATTTCCTCTTGTAGTTGGGGTTGGAGCCCAAGGCAGAACACTAGCCTATTTGGAAAACAAAAGCAAAAAGCAACCCCCAAAGACAGGGCCTCAGGGTGACTCAAAGAGCAAAGTTACTGCCAAACCTGGGGATGTGTTTTGCTCATCTGCTAAATTGTTGCCAGGCCTTCACATCCATGCTGTGGCAGGGTTGTGCCTCTCCTTCCCTGAAATAAATTAATTAATTTAAAAAAAAAAAACTTCTTTTCTAAATCCCACCAGGATGATACTCACTGACTCCTAAGCCAACTTCTGTGGTAGATGTTAGGAAGGAAGACTTGAAAACACTCAGGGGCACTGCTGTGTGCAGGCTCGTGTTCCCAAGTCACACCAATATAACAAAAACAGTACATATGAATCCCGAAAGTATATGCTGGATCAGGGCTTCCTACTGGAATATTCAAAGTCAATCCCTTGGCTAGTAGGTAGAACCGGGAACTATAATAAGCCATACTCAGTCAGTCACTGAGCAATGCCACCTTAGAATATCAATGCAGTCAGCTCAGCACCTCTTTTTATTATCATAGCGTTTATTCCACCCACTCCTTGAAAAAAAAAAAAAAAAGGATCTTCCAGCATGGATGCTCAAGAATTTATCAAATTTTCATGGGGACTTTCTGTCCAGCTCTGTTTGACTATTGGTTATACACAGTCTGGGTGTGACAGTGTCAAATGTATGACTTGCTTCCTGTCCAGTCCATGATTTATTGTTAGGGACAGCCTCACGAGGCAAGGAGCATTTGCCATTATCCCAGGTTTGCTGAGCAAGAAACCAGATCCTGAAGGTTAAACGCATCAGTAGAGACCATCAAGCTGGGAAATGGCAAAATCATGATTTGAATAATTTAGTTGAACTACTACCTCCACCCCCTCCAATCTGGAGCTAAAACTCCACTCACTGCTCTTCAAGATTCTCTACCTATCTCAATTTTGCGTTGTGAGTTCTTATATTTCTAACAAAAGCTACCCGGTGCCTGCACTGGGCTAGCATCTGGGGACTCAGAGCTGACAGGACATGGTGGATGCTCTCGAAGCACTATCTTACAGCCCAGTGCCTGACAGAAAGCCGCAGCATTCTTGCCTGACAAAGAGACTTTGGAGAACCAGTGCATTGAATTCCGCTTGAAAATCATTCAAAGAGGGAAGGGAAATTAATCTCTTAGTGAAATTCTAACTTCTGTGTCTTGCCAAAATTCTTCCACCATCTAATATAAATATCTATAAACTATCTGCGTGGTTAGCAGTAATTTCAATATTTTTTATTTCTTATTGACAACCCCTTGATTGAATCAAGGGCAATTTCAGATAAATCATGAAGAAACAAAGATTATTCCTAGGGTGTTTCTGAGATTCTGTGCCCCCTCTTCCTGTGTGCCTCAGGAAGAGGTGGGTACTATTGGTTTAATTCTTTCGGGGCTACAGAAAGCCTGATTTGGACAAAGATTTGATGTGAAACTATCTATAAGACCTTCATTTTAATGACACTTGGTCTTTCTTTGGTAAGTGTGGACTACTGGTTCTGATGGTACTGCAAGCATCTGTGTAGTGAGAATGGACACTTGTGACTAGGCCAGCTCCAGCCACATAGCATTGCTTCTGTAAGCAGCATCCTTCTCATCTTCTATTAGGCTCCAGCAACAGCATTCTCAACCTGTGGGTCATGATCCTTTTGGCGCTCAAACAACCCTTTCACAGGGGTCATATAATCGATATCCTGCAAATCAGGTATCTATGAGTCATGACAGTGGCAAAATTACAGTTATGAAGTAGCAATGAAATGATTTTATGGTTAGAGGGGTCACTACAACATGAGGAACTGTACTAAAGGGTCTTAGCATTAGGAAGGTTGAGAAGCACTGGGCTACAGGATGAGGGAATGCCTGTTGGATCCTAAGGCCTCTGAAAGAGACTCTTCTCTTCAGCATTCTCTTTGCCTTTCTTGCCATGCATCTGGCACCCTCACAAGATGGCTTCCTCCTCTATTTATGTTTCTAAAATAGAGAAGAGAAACAAGAAGACGGGGACAGGACTAGACAAGGCAAAGCCTCGGAGCCTACTCTTCTTTCTCCTCCAATCCTCTGAAACTCAAGGGAAATGAAACAACTATGTTCTGTGCACTGCTCATGAGCTAAGTTAATTTCATTTGAACAGATTGGGATATTATTGCTTTCTCTTACTTCACAGCAATTCACTGGTCAATGATAAATTTAAATATAGGTAAAATGAAAGTACCTGGGGATTGGAAGTAACACGAATGTTGGCTCTTTGTCTGTTTGTCTGTCTCTCTGTTTCAGTTGAATCTCTCTGAATTGATTACAGAATTCTACTAAGTTAGCTACCTAGGTCCTCCTGGGGGAGAAATGGTATGACTTTAGGAGTGACCCTCAATAGCTATATTTTTGCTCTGAGTATAGCTTCCTTGACTGATGCTAAACACCATGAGATGAACCCTTCATCCTCAATGAGAAAATCAAACAGATCTCCTCCTACCTGAAATTTGACCTGAGATATAGTCTTCTACTGCTGAGCCTTAGGAGGACATCCTGAAGTTGCTGAAGTTACTTTGGATCACGTCTGTGACATACTAAGTTTCGTGCTATTTTGAGTGTGTTTCTTTGCTAGTTTCTTCTGAGAAAATCATAGAGATTTATGCAAGGCCAATCATTATGCAAGGTCAACAAGGGGTTCCTGAGTATTGTGACCACTCTTGTGTGTAGCCTGTTTCTCTTTCTTTTTGAGCACTGGGTTTCCGAGGGTAGATTTCTGAGTTATTTGTTCTTGGCCTTTCTGATTTACTGACCTATTTTTCTTGGGTTTTTGCTAAACTGGAGTAGAGTAGACAGAGCAGATAGATGTAACTGGATGGAACGCCATAGGGCATTCCAGAATCTTCAACACAGAGATGTCTAAGGCACACTACACATAGGTGCTCATATAGAAACTTCATTCTTTTTAGCCTTACTTACGTATTCATGTTATAACCCAGTATCAACCCTTCCTCTCCTCCTGGAACCCCTCACACACTTCACTTTTGAGGAACCTGGAAATTTAACTGTTAATCAGTAAAATGAGCATGGAGTTTCCTTTAAGAGCTCCCTCTACTATTAGCAGCTAAAAAATCACCAGAGGCCAACAATGGACGCCAGCTGGAGCAGATCTATCTAGGTTGTGTTCAGCATCCCCCAAGCCCAGCTGAGCCATGTGACGTGCATGCTCACTTTTAGAGGCAGTACCAGAATTCTGAACAGTTCGTGGAGATCAAGCCACTTTTGGAACAAGAGATTGCCACCTACCATGGCCTGCTGGAGGCCCCACTATGACAACCTGCCCACCCGAGGCCATCTGAGCTGCTACCTGTGAGATACTCTTGGTGAGGAGTATGACTGTGGTGTTACCGTTTTCCCAGTCCTTCCCTTGACTTGCCAATAAAACTTTACTCTCCATGAAGAAAACCAACTACCAACAACAACTACCAAGAGTATCTACAGCCTTTACCAGGAGTTTTACTCAAGCTCTACCAAAGCAGAACTGCCGTTTTATAATTTCCTCTGATAATGGATATTAATATCAAGTGGCACATCTTTGGATGAGTTCTCTTTGACTCCCCTCAAATAAAATCTCCTTAGGTAGAAGTCAGTGTTTAGCAACTCTTTAAAAACTCATTTCATAGTTACAGAGGGACTGGGAGTTCCTGTGAGAATAGATATGGAAAAAAAAATATTCACTGCCGTATTTTATAATGCCACCAGATACATGCAAGCATTGAAAGCTCACTACAGAATCTCACTAAAACCTCGCAACCTTCTTATGTACATGACACAAAGGTAGCAAGAGTTGAATTATACCCATGATGACATCACACTTTCTCTGGCTGACAAACATAAACAGGGCTAGACCTGGATTAGGGAAGTTGAGATTATTGGCAAGAAAAATTAATAGCGTTACACAGAAAACCATCTTTGTTGATAAATCACCAAGTGTTGTGATCAATGTAAATGAAGACACATTCCAAATAATACCACAGCTCTGATGAACAATCATTAACTCGGGGATCACTTACGTGTCTGGGCTACTTCTGGCCTCTCTTTTCCTCTGTCTGGTGAACTGTAGCAGCAGCCATAGGAACTGAGCACAGACTCAAAGGAGCTTGGGTAAAATCCTGTATTAAGTCTTCCTTAGCCTAAGAGAACCAACCCGCTGTAGATATTCAACGGAAATTAATTTCTTTCTGTTATTTGGTCCCACAATGCTTCATTCTAATACTGATTACACTGATTGTCTAAGATATGCTGGCAAATGCTGCTGTAATACAATTTCTCCGCCGCTGGAAACAAAAGCTCTTGAGAGCGCCCTTGCTTACATAGCTGCTTCAGGTGATTACATCTTTACACAGACGCTAATTACTCTCAGGAGAAAGCTGCCCAAATTGTCAGGTGAACCAAGTGATCCAGCTTGGATACCGAAGAGTGTCCTGAAGGCCATTATGGGTAGTGTTTCTCATCCATTTGAAATCTGAGCCTCATTTTGAAGGGGTGGGCACAGATGGTGGATGAGGAAAACTTTCTAATGATAACCAGCATCATTCTAAAATGGTTAGTGAACGTGAACACAAATATTAGATTTCTGTCTACTCCTACATTTGGGCCTTGACTTTAATGAGGCTACAGGCACCTACCTATGCTGGGGTACTCATACAAAAACATAAATTAGTGGTTCTCAGACTTTTTTTGTGCACTAAGATACCCCTGGTGGGGGGGGGTTGCTTAAATTCCTCATGGCCAGGTCTGACCTCAAACCTGGGGTGTGAAGCAAGACATGTATTTGAAGCTCTTGGATGCTTTAGTCATGTTGAGAAGGTTGAGCATTTCTGGCTTCCACGAACCATCCTGCTGTACTGGGCCGGCGCTCCAGAGCTTCGGTATGGCAGGCATCCGGCAGGAAAGTCATAGGGGAACACAATGAGAACACCTCAGGGGGAACTAAAGCTGTACAGCATTGGGCAGTGACAATCTCAGAGCCAGAAAAGGAAACAGCATGTGAAGTGACTTCCGAGGTTAATGTGAACAAGCTGTAAAGACCCACAGACACACGTTTCAGTGAACATCTTACGAAAAGGAGAGTGTATGGACAACCACATGTTATTCTAGCTTTGCCAATGAAGAAAAAAATAAAAAAAAAATAAAAAAAATAATAGCTGAACACCTCCTATTTTATCGATCAAAACTGGCTCAGCTCAAATGTAAAAAGACTTGCGTGAGTGCCTTGTTAATGCTTCAAGGTACAGAGAGACCTGAGGTGGTTAAATCCTTGCAGAAAACCCATCAATATTAAAGATTGAGGAACAAAACCTGAGATAGATTAAATTATCCTGGCAGGCTGACTGTCAGGTGAATTTGTTCCAGAACAAATAAATACAGGGATAAGAAAGGAAAAACAGTTGATAGTGGTAGTGCACATCAGAAAAATGTGTAAAAAAAATGTATGTATTTGTGTCACTTTGTAAGGAAAAGCACAACGAGACACAGAACTTCCTTTGTTTGTTTCTAGGCTGTTCTACATCTGCTTTCTCTTTCCCTGGTGCTCCAAGCTGAACAGTAACATAGGAAAGTCTGTTAAATATGAGAATGAAGAAAGGATTGGGCCACATATAATCCTGACTGATCTCAGAGAACCTAGAATCTTTTTTATAAATCTTGTAAATTGGATATGTGATACTGCCTTACTTCTTGGATGGTGACATTGTAATAAATGACATGAAATCTCTATCTGAAGGGACAAAAGTGTCAAATATCAACAAAGTCATATGGCTCAGATATATATATATATATATATATATATATATATATATATATATATATGATAAAGATGATATAGATAATAGATATGTGTGTGTGCCATTTTTCCATTAAAGGGATTAGAATAAATTAAATAAAAAATACTTGTTTTTCTTTTGAGAAAAAAACAAATGTTATAGTTGTGCTAGTCTTCCTAAACCTATACACACACACACACACACACACACACACAAAGAGTTGTACTATAACAACTGATTTTCTGACTGGCATTAGTATTCATAAAGAATATTCAAATCACATTTCATGATCTCATGCCAAAGCCTTAAGATACTCAAATGTGGCCAATTTAATGTATCAACCTGACTACATCCAGAACTTGGAAAATGCTTATACTCAAAGGAAAACACAAAATTCACAGGAAAAAAATATAGACATTGGCACAGAACTGTCATTCCTTGCAAGATATACTAGGTCCAAATGATTAGGCAGCTCAGTCAATATTTGAGAACAGCTGCTTGTTCTGATAAGGGAATATATGTCCCTGGTCATTATGTGTCCTTTTGCAGATTGGGGTCCAGGATAATTTAGGGCTGATAGTTTTACATTCGATTTCAGAATATAGAGATATTAAATATAGACTTTAAATTATTAACTATTGAGTTTCTAGGATGGATGAATTCTAGGGCAAGTCACCAAGAATTTTATTAGCCCAAAGTAGCCATCATTTTTCTCAAGAAAAAGAAAAAAAAAGAGAAAGGAAGAAAGAAATGAAAAGAAATAAGGAAAGAAGAAAAAGCCAAAGAATGAATGTATAAATTCACAGAGGAGACAAAAAGAATTTTCTCAATAGTCACCAGTGTCACGAGTTTTGAGAGAAAGTCTACAAAGTGGTTTTCTTCATGCACAAATCATCCAGATGTGAGTGTCCATGCTTCAGACATGTGTAGCAACAGGACAGCTCAGTGACCCTGTATGATGTGAGAAGGTGGCAGAGACCTTCTCTGGCAGTCACAGAGAGGAAGACAACCAATGTTCTTTGTCCCCGTTATCCAGGGTGCTGGTCTGTGATCTGTATGTGCCTTGTATGTTGGGTTCCTTTTTAACTTGTGTTGCTGCTTTGGTTTCTTAGAGAGAAAGAAAATGTAAACATTTAAGGAAAATGGTGAGGGATAAAAATTTAACACACACTGGGCAGCCATACAACCTGAGTTACACAAGCAATTGACATCAGTTATCGTTCTGACATTTTTCTGTTTCATTTCATTGAACTGCTCTTCAAAAACCGCGTATTTCATTGCATGACCCACAAATGGAGCAACCACTTCTGTCTGACCAGCATTATTTTAACATGCCTCAATATAACCTCAGGTCATTAGTAACGAGAAGTCAACATTGGGGAAAATCCTATCTACTTCTATTGAGATCATGTATTGAGAATATTTTAAGGTGTTTGGTCAAAAAAAAAACAATATGTAGGAGACTTCAATCACTTTGCCAGGGAGACATGGGTGGAACTAGAACTTACACATGGGCATAACCACAGCTAACACTCTGATCCTACACAGTGCTGCTAGGTACTGTCGCTTTTTGTTCTCTAAGATATAAAAAAAACAAATAGCTGTTTCATTTGTTTCTCTACAACTGCATCTTCCTGGTTCACTGAGAGCTGAAGAGAAAGCCATACTTATGAAATTGACAAAACCCTTCACATGTATTAAAGCTTAGATTTCACCTTGCCATGGGTGGCACGTGTATTTGTCCCCTTCCAGAATTTTGTTATTCCAGAAAATAAATGCTATTTCGATAATAATTTCCCCCAATGGCAATCAAAATACAGATGAATCAGTTTGTCACAAACAAAAATTATACACGTAAAAATTAAGCATTATTTTACAGAATCTTTAAGTGTATGAGTTTCATAAGAAGCATCAAGATTATCCACTTGAAAATCTTTGCTAGCTGAAGTAAGGGTCCAGGGGAAAGGGCATGGGTGAATGCCTGCATTTCAAAGTCTTTACTGAAAAAATTATTTCTGTGGAATTTTCTTAAATAAGGATTGAGGATTTCTGATTTTAAGGGAATGGTGTTACATCTTTCTTTTCTTCTTTTACCTAAAAATGATTACAAATGACTAATCCTTTTCTTCCCTTGCATATGAATAAAATCTTATTTTCATCTGTAAAATCCAAAGAAAACAAAATTAGTTCCCAAGGTGGCCCAGAATTTTAAAGTTTTAAATCAATTATAATGCTTTTAGCATTGGCTATGGGCCAAAGACTTGTGATTCTTTGTTACCATATATATGGAAAGAAAGAAAGAGAGAGAGAGAGAGAGAGAGAGGAAGAATACTAGCAATCTAGCAATCTGAATACAAAAGATTTGAGTTTGCTGTAAGGTTGAGCTTTCACAAGATCTAACATTCTTTTCTCAAAGGAGATGTATTTTCTTAAACATTCCTTTAATTTTCGATGATTGGTTATGATAACATTAAATTGAAAAACATTAATAGAGTGAAATCAAAGTAAAGAATAAAATATCTCCCAATTATCTAAATGTCTTGCTATGCGTACTCCGTGTTTAAGGAAAGAATGGAAGTACTCTTGTTCTGAAGCTTACAGAGAGCAATAGGATAGACGAGCCACATACAGTACCACCACCGTAGAACAAAGTCTCTCATTAGACCTATTTATCCGTTCTGACTCCTGTCCTGTATTCATTTCTTCCTAGTTTTGTATTGCAATCCCTTGACACAGGTTTTTCTCTTTGATCCCACTGAGCTGACGCTGCACCACGCAGGCCATATTCCCATGCCTCCCTCCAATATTAATTTGATAAAGAAAGTGGATGGATGCTTGGGTAATTGTTATGAGAGGCTGTTACTTTGTATTTTCCCTCTTGCTTGTATTTTCAGTATCAAAGGGAGATAAGCACTTACACCAGCCGTTGTTATCAATATGAAGGAGACACACGGAAGGGTTGTGTGGATAAAATGAAATCCGAGATGTTGATGGGAGACAGACTGTTGTAGTGAAGTACCAGATAATTAAATTTAAGGAAGAATCTAAATTTTGGGCTTCTCATAATACAGGGCGATATGACAGACACAGATAAAAATTTGTACTTGGAAATACATGCAGATAGCAAGTCACATTGCCTGCTCTGTGACAGAACAAGTGGCTATAGGGAAGGGGGGTGTAAGCGTGACAACGGATGGCTTGTGTTACAGCTTTTAAAAACAAGGGGTGGGAGGATGCAGTGATAGACTATCTATCGAGACCCAAGCCTTCTGACAGTGTTAATTTAGCCATTTCCTCATTGGGGATTCTGACCTTTTTTGAGAGCAGGACTTCTGTCTTTTGACTTATTTCTGGCTCAGTCCCTGGTATGTTGACCTTTACCAATAAGTACTAGAATGATTAATGCCTATTTTAGCTCACTCAGTGCTAGACCACCAGCCCATTGCTATCAGATCAGGAGCCTGAGTTTGCCTGGCATCCAGGAATCCTGTTGCTGCTGCTGCTCAAGCCTGGAAGCCTAATTCTCCTAAGTGAGTTGTCCTGTGAACTTTCTAAGTTCCTCTGTTCCTCCTGCTATATTCTATTTGGGATTCCTCGGTCCTAGTTCAAGTAGACATATTCTTGGTTCCTTGATGATTTTATTTATTTATTAGTCATTCCATTTGTTTATATCTCAAATGATATCCCCCTTCCCTTCTACCCCTCCACAACCCCCGCCACCCCACATCTGCCCTCTCCTCTGCCTCTATGAGGGTGCTACACCACCCATTCACCATCTCCTGCCCCACCGCTACAGCATCCCCCTATGCTGGAACATCAAACCTTCACAGGACCAAGGGCCTCTCCTCCCATTGATGACAGACAAGACAATCCTCTGCTACATATGTATCTGGAGCCATAGATCCCTCTCTGTACATGTCTTGATTGTACATGTCTCTCCAATATAGCTCCAGATCAATTATATCTATAGCTGAACTGCTTTTTTTTTCCTCCTTAAGAATGTTTCCTCTCTGTGCTTTATTCTCTCTGGATACTTTACGCTTGAATTTCAACTCCTCTCACTTCACATCCTAGCCTATCACGGGCTGATGAACACCCAAAGGTCCTGACCATGCTTGGGTCATTATAATATCTAATTCAGTGCCTATCAATTAGCAAGTGATTAGATGATCAGATAACTATCTAACCAAAAGTCCTTGGATCAAAGTTAAGATCCTGTAGATATTTTAAAATTGTAGGGTTTAGGGAATTTTTATTTTGAAAATTTTAGTTTTTTTTTTAATTGTCTATTGAGATTCAAGTGGTTTTATTTTTTTAGGATGGCAACATTTCAAAAGCCATCTATAGGCCATTGATCTTGTAGCAGACTAAGTGCCTTTTCATCCTGTGTTTTGGTGGATGGTAACCCTTGGATACAAGAAACAGCCCATGCTAGTCTTCCTTTCTTCCCCTCCTCTTTTATGAGGAATAGAACATGGAAGGGGTTTTGACGGGGCCATGGATGAGAAGACATTAAAAGATCCGTTGACAGCTTTCTGAAAGGTTATTTTTTTCTCAAACATTTTTTGGAAAGTGCTCAAAGAATGGAGTTGTTTGAGGTGAATGCTGAACGCTGGTAAGAACTCTCCTAGTAAACAAGACAAGAGTATTGTGCCCTCAGCCCTGAGTTTCTTCAAAGCAAGGAATTGTTTCCGGGATGTGGTTTTGTGCTTTTTCCAGGTGCGGATAGGAGTGCTTTTACTTCAGGTTACTCATTATTGCTTGCTACTCTTGTTCAACTGAATGTTTAAACGCTCCTTTACAGGCCTCTATGGAAGGCATGTTTTTGCCATGAGTAACTTGTCCTTGTGATTGAATAGAGCTTGAACTCATGAGAATTTTATTCATGTGACCTTCCTTTGCCCTAAGAGTATAAATTGTCTGAGGTTCTGAATAATGTTGGCTATTGTATGAGACTCTATTTTCCCTATCTGTTCCATTCTCTCAGGTCCCACCATGTCTGGAGTGGTGTCCAAAGATAACCTGTAAAAAGAAATTTTAACAACTATATGGTTGCTTTTGAAAAAAAATTAAAAATGGGTCTACCAGATGGATAAGAAATCCTGCTACTTAGTATATATCCAAATAACAATAAATTAATAAGTCAAGTAAATATTTGCACTTTCGTGATTATGAAACACTACTTGCAAATTGCTGAGGAAGAGGAGTATCTGTGAGTGACTGATTTGATAGAGAACGGGCACACATGTAGAATGGAAGAATATTCTACCACAAATGTAAAATCCTGATGCTTGGAACAACCAGGAAGCACTTGGAGACAGTAAATAAAATAAACTAGGCAGAAAAAAGACAAGTGTCCCATGATGTCATCCATGTGAGGAAGGTACAATTTCATGGAACAGAAATAGAAAGCTGAATAGTGGTTATTGGTGTCTGAGGATGTTTGAAGGATGGGGTAATATTGGACATAAGCTCAAATATTTAAGTGGCTAGGAAGGCTAAGCCCAGGAGAGCTTTTAAGTAAACAATGACTGTAATTAATAATACCCCGTATTCTTGAAGAATACCAATGGAGTACATATAAAGGGTTCTCACATAAAAATGATAACTACATGAAATAAGAGAGGTTAATGACCCACATTTAATGGTTATAATATGTATCCAAGTATCATGAGGTCCATAGTACACACATTATAAATTTATCTGTTAAGCAAATGATTATTTTCATAATAATAATACAATAATATTCTGCTATACACTCTGCTATCATCTACCCCACTCTCTCTGTGGCTAAGTGAGAACCTGCTTCTTAAGAAGCTAAACAATCACCACAACTATGGGGACCAGAGCAAAACTCCCTGAGGCTCATCCAGAGTTTTGGTATTAATCATCTGCTTGATCAACTTAATGAATATATGATAAACTGATAGCAAATAAACATTTAAGCAGCTTTTACTGAAGTGTTCAATACTGTGTTGCTAAGAAGGTATTATTCAGTAGAAATCTTCATTCGATATCTTCACTGCTGACCTTCCTCTGACATGTTGTTTTCTGTGCCCATCTGTCTTGCATCTCTTAGAAGTCCACTGAAGACCTCAAACATAATGTGTGGGGAACCAAAGGACTCATTTCCTCTTCCTTATCTGCTCTTGTTACCATCTTCTCTATCACAGTAAATGGTGCCAACAGGCTTCAGCTCTCCTTTACCTGGGATCATGACCTTGATTTGCCTACTGTTGTAGTCCCCATGTTCACCTTCCAAGTCATGTTGCTTCTACTTTAAGTTTTCTCAATCCTATTAACTTCTCGATATCACACAGCTACTAGTCTAGTGAAACCACTGGCAGCCATGTCGTGTAGAGCATGGCTGAACATGCCTCTTGCTTTCTATGGACTGTCTTGATCCCCAAATTTTCTCCCCATCCAAGAAGTTATTTTTACAACAGCCATTTGTTTTATGATGGTGGTGGTTGTGTTAAAAATTCCTCAGTATTTCCCATAACCCTTGTTGAAAAATTCAGACTCTTTGCCTCAAAGCTTCATGCGATGTGATTTTCACACAGGACTCTGACTTCATGTCTCCAAAGATGTACTATTTTGCCTGCATGATATTTCTTTGTCAGCCTCTCTTTTAGTAGATGCTGTCAAGATTTTCTCCTTAATGTCTTCTGGATTCAATCACTTTCTTACTATAAGTTTCAAGTCTATACCAAGACATGCCCCCAGTTTTCCAGTGCATATATCAGGGACATACTTGGCATTCTACAAGTATGTTTTGACTTTTATCCCAAGAACATGTCAGCTCCGTGATGGCAGGAATATGCCAATTTTTCTCATTCTTGCATTTCCTAAGTAATGTCTCTACCACAGTGCATGCTAAGAATATTTATTACGTGAGTGAATTAGTCAGTAAAGGAACAACGAGAGATAGTGTCAATTCTGATAATTTGAAAATGTGAAGAAAGGTATTCTGAAGGTTATATATTAGCTGACTAATGGAATATTGTATATTAGAAGACAAGCTATCCCTTCACCTTTTTTTTTTTTTTTTTTTTTTTTTTTTTTTTGTGGTGCAGGATTTTATGTACCTCGGCTGGCTTTGAACTCAGTATGTAGCCAAGGTTGGCCTCGGAATTCTAACTCTTCCTGTCTCCCCCACCAAAGTGCTAGGATTACTGGGATGCTTGTCATGTCCGGCTCTGTCCAGTTTCATTACCCTGTTTACCTAGTATGAAACCCTGTAGGCTTTGTAGAGGACTTCTGAGTCTATGTTCACAAGCAATGCTCATCTGTCATCAACTTTTCTTGTAATGTGATTTTTTTGCCTCATACAATGGGTTAAGAATTCCTTAGGCATATCTCTTCTGGAGATTTTATAGAAAATTAGCATGGTTGCTTCCTTAAATGTTTAGGAAAGATTACCAATGAACACATTTAACCCTGGTAACACCTGCTTCCTATAATCAGTTTTACATAATCCTCACAATCTAAAGTTTGTATCAACTGAAAACGTCACTTGCACAGAAGTACACAAGGTTGTGCAGTACAATAAGGGAAGGCCGTGGGCTCTAGTGAGGGCCATGCATGCTCTCTGACATAAGGTAGAAAAATGCTCTAAGAAGAGATGAATAAAATAGGGGCCTATGTTCTCACTGGTTAGCCCAGGACTCAGCTTTCTTTGCTTCTTTTTCTCACATCTTAAATAAAAAAAAACCCAAGATCTGGATGGAGTCTATGAGGTCTTGAACCCCCAATGGAACCTCAACCTCCTGAATTTATCAGATTGAGTATCCAAAGTGGGACGTTCAGAGCGTACATGCCTCAGATTCCTCTTGCTATATGATAAATGGATTTTATGAGCCAGAACAAAAGGCACCATTTAAAGAAAACTGCACAAATGAAAATCACTGTATTTAAAGAACACGGACTCATTAAAAAATGTTTACAACACTCTGAAAGACCCTTCCACATGGTACAGAATCTTTCTATTTATTCGTTATTTTATTTATTTACATTTCAAATGTTATCCTACTTCCCAGTTAATGTTTTTCTGTCTCCTCTGCTTCTATGAGGGTGCTCCCCCACCCACCCACTTCCTCCACCTCAGCTCCCTGGCATTCCCCTAAGCTGGGTCATTGAGCCTCCACAGGACCACATTGTTAATAGCACAATAGCTCGTGCCAAAGACTTTTTTCTGGTGCATAAAGTAGGTCTGGAGAGCTTCCAAAAATGTGAGATGAAAATATTTTGAAAAAGAAATCAAGATGATCACAGTGAAAGTCAATACTCATTTACATATTGGCATTATGAATAGGCTTTCATTTAAAAAATGATTATTTCATTGTTATGCTTCTTAACATTTTAGTATTCCTCAAGTCTTCACTATGGTTATTTTAATACGAAATTTCAGAAGCACAGTCCCAGTTTGTGACACTAACAATGCTGCTGGGAGTTTGGGAAGGGAGATAGATACGTATCTATTCCTTCATGCATATATGGAAAATCTCTCTTCACCATACAGAATCCTATTACAGTGAGACACAGACACAGACATTCTTTTTCACGAAATAAATTTCAGCATCCATATCAAATAAATGGATCATTTATATTCCATGAGCTAAAAAATGTAGTTTTGGGACTTGAATGGAAACATTTTGTTAATGCAAAAGAGTAATATTTTCTCCCAGCAGCAAAAAATGTGAATTTGGTAATAAATAAATAAGAACTACTGGTATAGCATCCCAAATAACCTACACTGTAATTCCTAAATAAAATTGTCAGTTAATCAGTATGTTTCATATTATAGTTCTGAACAATAAATAGAAATTATGGTAATTTTCAGTCAGCGTAACATGTTGGCTAAAACATTGCAAAAATTTGAGTATCTATGAAAGAGATCACTGTTACTTTATTAAGAGGAATTGACAAAAAGAATTCTGGGGTTACCCAATTTCTTTAAAATGGAATATCTTCTTATGCACTAGAGATTCACAAACTAAATGGAATATTAAATATAACAAAAAAATGAAGAAACATTTGATGATAATCAGACTCAACTTTATGGTAAACTCAGGGATTATTTTTATAAAGTCAACAAAATGCCTATGTTACCTCAAAGTACTTCGGCCCTGGAAGAATACAATGTTAGCTTTTTGTTCTCAACTTTTCATCTTGTTAAAAGGAGCTATTGGGAAAATATCCCCTGTGTTTACAACAGAATGGAATCAGAAAAGAGCATGTAAACCCAAGTGCTGGCCAAGCAGAACACAGGCTAAGAACATATCATTTCCCAAGTTGTACATAATGTGCCTTTCCTAGTTTAAAAAATAATTTCCTGTCCTCAAACTTGATATTTTTTAAATAAGGAATAGACTTTTTAAAAAAATAGATAAAAAGCTGTTACCTACAGATATTTTCATTGGATAAATATGGTTTGAGATGATATTTTGGGTTGATTACAGTAGATTCTATACGGAGAATATTAGGCAGTGCAAATACATTTAAGCTATATTGACTATGAATCGTTTTATAGCGTATTATGCCACAGACTAAATTATAAATTCAATTATAATTACAATTTTTCTTAAATTAATTTTGAAGTTACCTGGCAGGCAAACCCTCCAATTTTGTTAAAGTTCTTGAGTGCCATAAAGAAGTCATTATCAGAGTATTTGGTTTTAGACCAGGGACAAGGGACTGAGGGTGGATATTTTCCATATCAAAGCAGACCTGGCCTCCAGGTTCTCCCAGCATCCCTCAGTCCCTACCTAGCATACCCTGCCCCCAACCTTAAACTTTCCAGCACAGGGGCTAGGTTCCTCTTCCCCTAGAAGCTCCTCCCTATAATCTAGGCATTTTGCTGTCTCTCTTCTCCCCCCTTTGTCCCCTTCCCCCTCTTTTCCTTCTCCCCTCTGCCTTCTCTCCTGTCTCCCCTCTCTTCCCTCTCTCCTCCCCTCCCCTCTTCCCTCTTCCCTCTCTGGCTCCCTTCTTCTTTTCCTTCCCTCTTTCTCCTCACCCCCACTCCCCATGGTGACTACCCTGGCCTCAATCTTTAGGACCAGTGAACTAACAGCTTTCCAATATACTACGTATTCTAATCTGGCTTGCACTGGCTCATTTCACTTTGAGAAATAACCTATCACAGAGTAGTTTTCAACCTTCCTAATGTTGAGACCCCTTAATACAATTCCTCATGTTTAGGTGACCCCCCCTCCCCCATCCAAAAAATTATTTTCCTTGCTACGTCATAACTGTAATTTTGCTACCGTTATGAATTGTAATGTAAATACCTATGTTTTCCTGTGGTCTTAGATGATACCTGCGAAAGCTTCAGTCCTCAAAGGGGGCGTGACCCACAGGGCGAGAACCACTGCAGCATCACAGCCTTCTTTCCTGTAATTGCCTATCAAGATGGAGGAGGCTTGTGAGGAATCCTCAGCAGCTTGACTCTAGTCTGCTTTAGAATGGCTGTAGAGATGTCTTGCAGACCAGCCAATCTTCCTCTTACCTAACATCAAAACAATTACAACATCCAGAAGGGTTAATCTGATTATCCCTTGGGCTCAGCTGCCATCACAACAGGGAACAGATTTAGAGAGTCCTTTTTTTTTTTCTATTTCTGTCTGCTCACAACCTTTCCTCATTCAGAGCGAAGTAACAAATTCCTCTCAGCTAGAAAATTGTGATATTGTGCTCATATTTCAGAAACTTCAGGTTTATCATACTAAGTAAATACTTCAGGAAATTCCCAGGCTTTCTGTACTGTTTAATTTCCATTCTTATCTATAAAGATATGGGAAATAAAGTATTGAAAAATGTATTTCTTCACTGTCAGGTAGAATCATACTGAGCCTTTTCACAAAAAGCTAAATAATTCGCATTTAAAAATGGTAAAAACAAGCTTCAAAACTCTTGTCTGAAGTACATTTGCCTTCATATTTCATTATTCTTTTATATTGTTTAAGCTGTTCTGATTTTCTCTCTCTCTGTTTGCATGTGTATGCATGTGATACAATGGGTTCACATTTAATGTATATCTATTTCTTATTTTAGTATCTTGGAAGTTCTTTATTTTTTTTTCTTGTGATGCTGTTACAAACTGAAAGTAAGTGTGGCCATATTCCTCTTTCTATATTTTAATTCCCTTTTTCTTATTTTATTATCTTGAAGGTTCTTTATTTTTTTCTTGCGATGCGGTTACAAACTGAAAATAAGTGTGGCCATATTCCTCTTTCTATATTTTAATTCCCTTTTTCTTATTTTATTATCTTGAAGGTTCTTTATTTTTTTTCCTGTGATGCTGTTACAAACTGAAAATAAGTGTGGCCACATTCCTCTTTCTATATTTTAATTCCCTTTTCAATTATGAGACTTAATATTAATCAGGTCTCTGATAAAGAGGACATGTGTAAGATTATTCTTATAACAATCCTATTCGAACGCCTTAAAATAGTGTTTATTTTTATCAGTTTACACTGTGAACTTCTCAGAGATCGTGAAAACACTTCTCATTTTCTGTGTACCTGATATTTTTATGTCATATAGTGAGTTTATCCTATATTTTTTCAAATTTCATTGCTTATTGTTGCTTCTTGATAATGACTTCAAAGTATACTTTATATTCAAGATGATCATAAAATGGTTATATTGCAATGGTAAATGCTGCTGCATTGCTAAGGTCTCTTAATTTAAAGTAACCTTGGTACGTTCTGTCTAGGACATAAGACACCACACCATGGGTATGTAAAGAGTTGTAATATTTTTTGTTAATTTTTCATCCAAAAGCTAGTAAAGTTATTTATGAATATTTCATTTTCATATTTATCTCATGCAAGCAGGTATTTTTCCAGCATTTATGTCTGTGCACAACTTTTATGGCTGCTTCCCATAAAGGCCACAATATGGCACAGAATGCTGCTAAGTGGAGTTACAGGTAGTTGCCAGTTGCTATGTAGGTGCAGGGAATCACACTGAAGATCTCAGGAAGAACAGCTCGTCCTCTGAACCATTGAGCCATCTCTTCAGTCCTCTTTCTGAGTGTTTCTTACTAGTCTTCTTACTAATTTGGCTTAGTAGTTGGTTTGTCTCTAGGCATTGCTTCTCTGTCCATGGTCAAGATGAACTTTTAATGAACCATGTAGTAATTGCATGTCTTTCTGCCTAATTAGATGGACTAGTGTGATACTCTATTATTCAAGAAGAGTTCCAGTGCCTTAGTCATTTTCAAAGAAGTCACTTGCCAGTATAAAGAGGCTGTATATGACTATACACTATATGTTGAAAACACCTTCCAATGATCCTCACAAAACATTCTGGGTTCTCTAGCTCAACCATTCTATGCTGGCTACATGTGATTGGAAAAGGATGGCATGCAAGTAGAGCCACTAACTAACTAACTAACTAACTAACTAACTAACTAACTAACTTGTAGATTTTTACACTATTTTAGTATACTAGAAGAGATTAGGCATTTGCCTATGTACAAGTGTAGATATCTCGATGCAAGTATTCAAAACCAAAGTAGGTCACATCTAAGGATGCTTCAAAAACTAGAAAGAAAATCTCAGGGGAGCAAAGATTTCACATTTGAAATGTGTCTTAAGACAATGGCAATATAAAAATCTAATGACCAAATCATGAAATGGTCAGTGTGTGGTACAGTCTGTTTTAGGACAGTTGGCTGGCTCTCAGGGGGCACCTCTCTGATATTACTGTGACCTCAAACATTTGGATAGATATATCAAACAGCAAAGCTGGTTTTCACATTATTTCATTGATAAATGCTTTTAATTTATTGAATAAAACAAAAGGGGGTTTCTTGCCTAAATATTATATCCAGAGTTTTATCAAAATATTAGGGAATGCCTAGTTTATGGCTCCAAACTATTTTTGAGTGATAACCAGTTTGGTGGCTCACCGCTGTACAATCTCAGCTCTAGACAGGGAGAGGGAGAAAGATCACATCACCATCAAGTGGAGAGGGTGTCTCAAAACTGGTAAAAAGCAAACAAACAACAAATAAAATCAAAATTATTTGTGAGTGGAGGACTTCTTTAGGCATTTTTTTAAAAGATGAATTTGTTTATCATCCTTGATGATGAGCTCCTGTGAATTTGGAACTTGAGTTTCCTGATGATCTGTATTTAATACTCGAGGCTATTCTCCCATTGTTATGGTGCCTATTCTTTTGGTTTTTAATATCGTATCTTGATTGATAACTTGCTCATTGCTTCCTCTCCCTCTCCCATATCTTCTTTATATATTGCTTCACTGTTCTGACTTTGAGTATCTTTATTCTGTCCTAGTAATTCTTAGATTTCTCTACAGTCTACATTGTTTTCCTTTGGCTTATGATGAATTGATTCTGAGTACGATTCTCCAGCTAAAGAATTTTTTTCTTCAAATCCTAAAATTCTATGGCATTAGCTCCTAATGAAGTGTCTTTGGAAGTCCTAGAAGACACTTGGTCAGGTTTCCCTTTGTGTCTCTTTACTTCTTTGTCTCCCGTTTTTGCCACAAGTGACCAATCCACGAAGGTCCTTCAGATGTGACTCAGAGTTCAGTTTCATCCTGTTTGGCTGTTTCTTCTTTCTTGGTAGAACTTTCCATTAAATTTTAAGTTTGAAAACTACATGCTTCTTTTATATAAAATTTGTCTATTTTTGAAGACTTACTTTTTTCTTATTGTGTTCTATTATTTATAATGATTTCCTTTATTATTTCCTTTATGTTCATCTAAAAATGGTTTATATATGCTTTCAAATTTTAACCTCTCCCTCTCTCTCTTTTTTAGTAGTTTCAATTTTTTTGTAGCCTGCTTGTTCTTTGCTATTCCAGGTCTCATCTGGAACATGAATCATTTATCTGTTTCATTGTAAAATGAAAAAAAAATGCGTTTAGGTTTTCTTCTAAAGTGATCCTTTATGCTGTGCATCAAAGATGCTCCTTTATTTAGTTGTGGGTTTCCGTTAGGTTCTCTCTATGAGGCTTTGAAGGACACATGTACACAGAGCACGTATACTCCATCTTCACAGTGCTTGGGCCCAGTCTGACCTTGTCATGGCACTGGTCTGATTTCCTCTGTTATCTTCTCTGTTGATGCTCAAGCACCTGTGCTTTGAAATCTTCCTGGGTCTCTGGGTGCCTTGCATTTGTTGCTTCTAGAGATAAGTGACCTTCCTATGGGTATGAACCTATGCAAGATGTTCAGTTCAGGATTTCCAACCGAGTTGAGCACTAAGCCTTTTGCCATGAGAGAACCAAAAAAAGGGATCTACTTCTCCCCTTGTGGTTGTGACGCCAGCCAGCTCCTAGTCTTCAGGCTCTCCCTGCGATTTCTCCTTTTCTTTTCTGGCCCTCATGGTGATCTCTTTTGTTTGTTTGTTTGTTTGTTGTTTTTGTTTATTTCTGGTTGATTTACAACTTTAGTAATACTTACATTCTGAGTAAGTATTGTAATGAGTAAGTAATGACATATGTATGTGTCTCTATCAAGATAATAATTATTACAGAATACCAAAACTTGCTGATAGGAAGCAAGTTAGTGGCCAGTGACTATTCTGGATCCTAGATGGAAATGGTTAAATCAGACAATGTTGCACTTTGCCAGTGTTAGAAGAAAGTACTAGGACTTGAATGTTTATGCCTCTCTGCATTCATATGTTAAAATCTAACCCCTCAGCCTCTGGAAGGTGATGAGTTCACAAACTGTTTTATGTTTATGGATTAATGCTCTTACACTAAAGGCTTAAGAGACACCCCCTTGCCCTTTCTGCTGCAGAAGGCTTCCACAGAAAGGCAGTCCTGAAGGAAATAGGCCATCAAGAGATACTTAATCTGCCAGCACCCTGACCTTTGACTCCCCAGCCTAGAGAACTGTGGGAAATTCATTTTTGTAGTTCATAAACTCCGCTGCCTAATGGTCTTACGTGAGAGAGGGCCCCAGGGTGCAGTACAGACAGCTTCTTAACATTCATGACTATGGAGATCCAAACAAATTTATGTTTCAAGGATTCCCATTGTTTCCTTGTGTCTCCGTTGAGTTGAAAAATAGTCTTCCATGCGTGTGATTGTGCTATTGCTTCCTTCCTTTCTGCTTCTCTGTGGGATAATGTGAAGTTTTTTTCCATGTCCACGTGAAACTTCTGGAGTGTTAAAATTATGTTTAGTGGCACAGTCTTTGATGAGATTACATGTATGGCCAAATAATACTTCTTTTAAATGTCAAATATTTGCCAAACTACATCCAAATAATACAAATGAACACTAAATATGCTAAAATAAAAGTATTGTATTACTTTACAATCGCAAATTTTTCTAAAACAGTTTTATTTGGCTTAAATAAACATCAGCATAATACAATGAAAAAAATATTGTTATTAAAGTTGTGCTTAAATAAATATGTATTCTACCCTAACTAGATCCTTCTAGCTGATACTATTTCAATCAATCACTAGCTTAGATGAAATGATGAAGCATTGTGAATGAACATAAATATTCTCAAAAGTGGATGTATGTTCCTGTCTTATCAGTTTCCTCTTTTATCATCATTATCCCAGTTCAATCATTTTCCTTCTTATTACCAGAATAAAATTTCAGAAATTCAGCCTGTTCTTTGTATAATGAGTAGTCACACATAATCCTTATTGAACTTGGAAATGGCCAGCCCAACTTAATACATGCCAAAGTCACTCTGCTGGACAAGCAGCAGAGAACAGAATATTTGTTTTGATGTGTCAGAGCAGGACACTTAGTCACTGCACAATGTGATTAAGAAAAGGCTCAAGATTAGATGAAAAGCCTTTCTGGCCTGGACTGTGGGGTTATTATTCTACAATGAAACGTTGTATGCACTCTGCCATTTTTAGGCCAAGCCCTATGGATTTTTCCAGCAATTAACTTATTAATTATACAAATGTTTTTTTGTCTCCTTCTCATTTAGGAAGGCCAAAGACATACAAGACTCAGAACAAGTGGAACAGATGATTTTTCTTCACGGTGGAACACAGGAAGCACTAGTGAAGATAAGAAGAAAGGGCAAAGAATAAACAGGATTGGAATGAGTGCACTGATCATATTTGGTGGGTCTGAACATTTGTTTACTTGTCCCTTATTAATCATCGATGCCTCTGACAAAATGAAGTCTCTTTGCTGGGACCTGTTAAAGAGGTTGTCGGTTGGTTATTTTAAGACTTTAGCAATATCATTGTTGCAAGCTCAAGCATGATAATCTCAGGCTTTACCATGGGCAAGATTTGTTGGACCAGGGAAGAATAAAACAAAGACAAACTGATTGGAAAACTAAATACAAGAATGCTATCAAGGAATTTCCTATGTGATACTGACAATATATGACATTATACTGTTACTCATGCAATTTTGAAGCATCATTTCCAAAGACTTGACTAATAAAGTCACCTCAGATATTTATACATGGTTAGAAAGCAATATTATTATAATCTGATTAAGTCCATGTTTGCATAGTAGTTTCTGGAAGCAGCCACATCAAGATTGAGTCTAAAGCCACAATCTTGCTCCTTTTGGTCCTAAAACTCCTCAGATGTTTACAATGTTGTATTCTATGTTTTACTTATAGTTCTTGACGACACATAGAAAGGAGATATGCCTGATATCAGATTCCTGCCCAAAGCCTACTTCTTTGTCCTTGCCAATGTCATATTCCTGCCAAGCAGCCCATTTCCTTGTCCTTGGCCCATGTCAGATTCTTGCCAAGCAGCCCCAAAAGCTCTCTGCCTCTCCCCCCCTTTTTTTTATTTTATAAACAAGACTGAGCATCCCTTAGGATGTTCTGACAAGAATGCCTTCCTTACCCATCATGGAATATGCATTATCAAAAGTTATGCACTTCTGTCTTAGATTGGTAAGGCTCTGTGTAGAATTTTACCTGCCCTTGGCTTGCCAGGCTGTTAATTTAATAACTCTGTTTGGGGGTTCATTTTCAGGTTAAAGCCATGTACTTTGGCTGCCAACATGGTGATGTTGTTAAAGACAAGCTTTAACATGATGGGCAGGAATAAAAGTATTCCCAGGACAAAAAGGGCTAGGATGACCAAGCTATATATGCCATTCTTGAAGTTTGACCAAAATAGAAATAATGACCTCAGGCCATGGGTAATTTGCCGCATCAATGCTCAGCAGAACAGCATTCTTTAAATTCATAAGCTCACTATGAAAAGTTAAAACATCCAGAGAGGTGTTAGAATTATGCCAAATGCACTGCAAGTGTCTTTAAACTTTTTCCTAATTATAGTGACTAACACTGTAAATTTTAGAACTCACACTAATTCAATGGTATTTGGCCTTGCACTTGAGATGACTCCTTACTCTTATACTCTGAACCTCCTTTCAATAATTTGAATAAGATAAAGAACATCAATCTGTTGTTCCAAATGCCTATCTAAATCCTCTTGTATATTCAACACATTAGTAACATTTTTTTGCTCAATGATTAACAAAAGTAGCTGTCTTAACTTCTTGTGTCAAAGCATTTGCAGAAGCAGTGGTGCTAGCAATTAATGTAACTAAAGCTGTTATACCAGTAATAATCAAGCCCACTACCCTTTTGCTTCTGCTTAAAGCCTGACTCACTTCTTCCAGTACTTGCAAGCTGTTTTTAGCAGACTAAGGTTCTGTGATACTCAGGACAATAAAACAAAAACAAAAACAAAAAAGAAAAAAGAAAGGAGATATGGTTACATTTAATCTTTCACCTTTCTTTAAGGGCAGATGAGCCAGTTTCTTCCTGCAGTAGAAGATGTATTGAATGCTGAAGGATTTAGGAAGCTCCATGATAACTTTCTAGAATAGCAGCTGCTAGGAACACAGATTCTTCTAGTCTTATTTAACTAAAATTTAAAGATGATTAAAAATTATATGCTGTTATTTTTCCAGTATATCTCTTGAGATTGTTTTCTGTTTTATTTCATAGACTACAGAGGCAGTGAGGCATAGTCCACATTAAGACATGCTGTGGAAAATGCTTTAGTTTGAATTTATTAAATTTTTTTACTTTGAATATAAAGTTTTAGTTATGAATAAATAATTGTGTTAACTTTAAAGTTATCAGAACTGTTCTTTAGGTTACATGGAAATGATAAGGGTCCTTTATATATTTACCATGACCTCCTTAAAGTCTGAATGTAAAAGAAATAAAATATGTGAATTGAAACTTATTGCTTGAGGTAATCAAACCCCTGGCCCTTCATCCCCAAATACAAATACAAACCCCACCTATTTTCTCCAACTATTCAGATTTATTAAACACAAATAAAAAGAAATAGTAAAACAAAATATAGAAATTAAAACAATAGCACAAATACTATTTCTTCCCTAATATGTTAATGAAAAATAATAAAATTTGTATATTTCCTAATACAAATTACACATTCAGTAAATATTTTGTAAGTCAGCTGAACAGCTAAGAACATAAAGGCAGCAACTGGTCACTTTTGTTTACCTCTTGAAAGATTAAAAGGATCAGATCCCTTATAAAAATGGAGATCCTACTGCCTGAACTTTGTGCTGAGTAATTCTGAGGCCCAGGATCAGTAGAAACTCAAGCACTGGGGTGCCCTTTCTTCATTGGGTCCACTGTGGCCCGCTAGATCAGGGTTAGTGTTCACTGTGTGTCCTTATCTGAATTCTAAATGGATATCGTTCTGCCATAGATAGTTTTCACTTTACTATTTTTATTTTATGAACATTGCCATTTGGCCTGCATGTATGCCTGTGTGTTTGGGTAGGGTGTGTATGTGGGTCAAATCCCCTGGAACCGAAGTTACAAGTAGTTGTGAGCTGCCATGTGGTTACTGATAATTGAACCCAGGGCCTCTGGAAGGGTAACAGCCAGTGCTTTAAACAGTGAGTCATCTGTTGAGCCTGTTTCTCATTTTAAAAGAACTTATTTTAATTCTACTAGGTTTGGGCACAACCATTAGTGAACATTATTTTTGTTTTTTGGATTTTTGGTTTTTGGGGATTTTTTTTGTTTGTTTTGGTTTTGTCTTGTTTGTTTTGCTTTTGACACAGTCTTATATTATCTGGCTAGGACTCACTCAGTATTCTACGCCAGTCTTGAATTCCTTGCAATAGCTTGAGAGTTGGAATTACAGGGAAGAGCCATAACTCCCAGCTTCATCTTTTATATTTAATAGCTTGATATTAATACCGCCATGCACTGCTGGGCCATTTTTTTTCTCTTAGCCTGTAGCTCTACAAGGATCTCAGCTCCCCAGCGTCTTTTTCTCTGCTGAGGAGAACACAGTTCATGCTGTTATCCCATGTTACTGCATTTTATATCTTATAAAATATCTTATATTCTTTTTTAATCTTTAGCTTAGTTACAATCAAATCTGCTTTCCTTTGGTATGGATGGATATCTAGAGCAAATCTTGAAAGCATTTTGTCTAACTGAATAAATTTTAGGAATCAGAAAACATTGTTCTCTACTGTGCATCACGTCAAGTCTCAAGTGTTACAAATCATTACATTTTAGGGCTACAAATTGTTAATATTTTAGTATAATTTTGTCAATTAAGAAATGAATCAAATATCATTTATAGCATTGTTTTTATGTGAGATGCATTTTAGATCCTAAAGATTGAATTTATGAATGAAACTTAGAAAACAACCACTCTCAGTACCATTTTTTTTTTCCTCCAAATGCAACCTTGGAAACAAACCCAAATCACCTTTCCTTTACTCCCCTGACCTCCTCTCCCCCTACTCTGTTTCTTCTTTTCTGATTTATCTAGGATGCTCCCGGATTTGGAAAACCACATAACCCATTCCTATCTTCTCAAGATTTATTTATTTCAGAATGCCAGTTGACTCGCAGTTGTAAATTTGTGTCTATTTATTTTTCTTTTCAGACCCTTGCCTCAGTGGGCTCACCATGTGGGAAGCAGGAATTAATTTTATGGGTCAGATGTTCCCTGTTGTTTACCTTCTAGCGCCGATGGTGATTTTTGCTTTCTTCCAGTGCCTGAGGTAATCACAACATTTTGTATTTTTATAGTTCAGAAGACAGGGCCCTGTCCCCTAACTCTCATTTAAGTGTACTTTTACCTTAGAGTTGAGCATACTGAGCTGGAAAATAGTATCTAACTTGTTTGTACTAAAACTAAAAGAATGAGAAAATTCTCCAGGCAGAAATGACTACTCAAGAGGAGATTGTGAACTTCAGTCTCTTCAGTCTCAAAGATTTGTCATAATTTTATCAGTGGTGTATCCTTTTAGACACCCACAGTAGTTGTCTTAGTGGGATCAATATAAAGGACAGATTGAAATTTTTGAAGAAACAGTGCCTATTAGATTTATAATGTGTTAAAATATAAGTTATTTCTTTAGAGAGCTTAGTATAGTTTTGGAGTCAGAATCAATAATTGTATAGGTTATGAATGGAGTGTTTTCAGGTTTTTTGTTTGTTTTTTTACTATGGTAAAGATCGTTAACTAGATGGTTTCAAATCAATGTGTGTACCCTTGGTTTCATTAATAATACATATGGAATTTTTAATTTCAAATTAATGTAAATATGAAAAAAATTAAATCCAAATTTAATTTGAATATTTCTATTTTCTCTGTCACTAGAATATGCAACTGATATTTTCTATCAGCTGTTTTATTGCTTTTCATTAAGCTGTGTAGTTTATAGCAACAAGCTGACATGTATAATTTGAATGGTAAATCTAATTTTCCATCTCAAAAATTCTGATTCATGCCTAGAATGGAATCTCAGAACACATTATTTCTATGACCTGATTTTAGGCTACATGTTGAGATGTTTCCAACATATTTGTAGACTAGAAGACAGCATCAAAGTAGAAGAGAATCAAACAGAAATATTTTAAACTCTATGTGGTAAGAATCACCATCAGGATGGCAGGCATCTGTCTTTCATTATGGAATGTTTGGAGTTTTCATTTTACATCAGTGCTGCCATAATTATTTCACAGAAAATTAAAGTGCTCTTGACACCGGGTCTGAGCGGTTTTAGAACTGACCACTCTTTTAATAACCCGTGTGATGAAATTATGGTAATTTGTAAAAGCACTCTTCAACAATAACAGCTGTGACCCTCTACAGTCATGTGTTCCTGTAAGGAAGACAGACAGTTCTAGCCCTGAAGTAATTTATCCCTAAAAGAAAAACCCTTTGTTATGACACGATCCCACTGAACACACCAACATACTCTCTGTATACTCATTTTTTTAAACTTTAAACGTTTTGTTATTTTTGTTTGGATAAACAATCTCACTTTGTGACCCAAGCCAGCCTTGAACTCCACAGCTATCCCACTGACTCAGATTCCTGAGTGCTAGGATTAGAGGGATGAGCCATTATGCCGGTTTTATATAACTTCTAGTATAGATATAAATAATAAAATAGACAAGAAGAAGAAACTTTTTCTAATAATAATATTCCTCATACATAAAGCGACAGTAATGTCAGATGTGATGACTGGGGAATCCCATGAGTCAGGAACGCTGAAGTCCAAATAAAAATCTGTGAGTTACCAATATACTACAAAAGACTGTGTTTATGCCCAGGAAAAGTGTGCTTGAAATATCTTAGAAATAATTAGTAGCAATAATTTGATTGGTTAATGAAGAGTCTAAGAGTGATAATTGAATTTGATAGCATTCATTAGATAAGACATTCAAGCAGATACTTTACATCCTCATTACAATCTCTAACACATGTAACTGTTACAAGTGATACCTTCACCCCCCTGTACCATACCAAAGACTGAGACCTGCCACAGCCCTAGAAAGCACTCCTTGGAAACAAATTTTGTTTACACCTCCTGCCTCCCCACTCCACTCCCCTGACCCAGTACTCTTGCTATAATATCATCTGTGTGGCAGGCCCCCAAAGCACAGAGGCATATGCTGTGGTCTATTTTTTTTTCAGAATGCCAGGCTGTTCATGGTCATCTGCAGATAATGAGCCATGACAACTTTGGAACCGATGCAGTACAAACTAACTGGGGAAAACATCCCAAGTGTTACCCAAGGAGCCCACGAACTAACACTAGCTCTTCAAACACACTAAAAAAAAAAAATGGTCCCAATTCCAGAATATATGTCAAATACTAATGTCTCCTGAATAGAATGAAACAAAAATTAAAAAGCCAGTTTGAGATAAATAATCTTCCTTGTCAACCTGATTGAATTTAGGATCACTTTAGAGATGGGTGCAACACACTTCTGTGTTTGTGGCGTGTCACTGAGCAAAGGAAGACCCTCCATGGATATGGATAACACTATTGATGTGGACCAGGATAGAATAAAAGGGGGGTGGGGTAAGGAGAATGTTATCTGAGCACCAGCAGCCCTTTTATCAGCTTCCTGGCCAACATGCTATGAAATTAACTTTGCTGCCCTCCCCCGCCTACCACTACAGACTGAATAGTGTAAAACTGTTGTACAACATAGAACTATTTCCTACCATACGTTGTTTATACAAGTGATTCTGTAAACACAGTAAGAAAAGTAACTAAGACATCCTCACTGTCTCCACAAATGCCCCCACTACATCCTGGTATGGACTGGGAAGGTTATAGGTCATCAGCAAAACCTAACACAAACATCTTGCTTTTCTGACTACCTTAGTGAGATGTTCCCGGTGGAGCTCTCGGAATGGCAGAGTCTTCCGATCTGACTGCAGATGTTGGTTGTTCAAGCACTCTCAAGTCTTCCTTTCCTTGAGAGAGAAAGCATGGAAAGAATCCATGAGCACACTGCTGCCTTGCAATTCTGCACATGCTTTTATTACTGACTCGAAATATACTTCTGTGTATACAGCCCTCACAACTGAATTAATTATTCATACCCTGCTTCCTGGACTCCTTGTTGGGATGGGTGCTCCAGGCTCAGAACCAATAGGTATGAATCATGTGGCTATTGAAAATCTCCAACCAAACAATCAAACATGCAAACAAAAATCTGGAATAATAAAACATCTCAGAAGAGCAACTTGGTTTTTTAAGAGCAACTTTTTCATATTCCTTCTGAGCTACCCTGTTCTGAGTCCACAGAGGAGAAACAGCCTGCGCTGCCACGGAAGGTCCCCAGTGGAATTAGCAGTAGCAGGGGATTATCTTCTTGGTTCAGATTTTGTTTTGCTAACAAGGCTCCATGTTAGGAGGCAGGAGAGCTATCTTTTCCTGGCAATGTTCCCCCATCTTTCCAGAATCATTGAAAAGCTAACCGAGTCTATTCTGATTTGGACATCTCTTTGTGAGCCACAGCAGCTGCAGCAGGGCTCATCAAAAGGGAAGACATTGCTATTTACCCAGGGAAGATATTGAAATGCTGCATGTTGTACACAAGCATCTGATTGGTAACGATGCTGTGTCAAGAATCCTAGTGGCTCCTTCCCTTAGCCAATGTCTCCCTCCTCTCTTTTCCACACGGATTTTCTCTCTTCTTTTTTCAGCCTCCGTTTCTGCTTCCATCTACTCCCTGTTGCACACACCTACTCTTTGACATACAGATAAAAATAACTTTGCCTCCGATTTCGACACATCAACCCTATGATCCTATAGTTTAAGATGTAGAATATCAGGTCTGGAGAACTCAAGGGACTTTATCGGAAGTTTGAAATAAGGCTTTGCATAAGCAGCATGTTGGACACCATAAATGTATGTAGCTTGTCATTGGTCAGTTGAAACGTTAAGTTAATTAAAAAAAATGAATTGAGGTGCCTATAGCAACCAGACAAATCTGTTCTCTTTATAGTTTAGTTTTCAACTCTCTGGAGGAAGCTTACATGGTAACATCCTGTTATTTGAGGATTCAAGTTTTCCTACTGTATCATAAGTAAATACGTAATTCCCTGCAGCTCTTTATCATCACCAGAATACGATTTAATAATTCACCTGCCATTGTTCAGCAATGCTTTTTATCAACTAATGGATCAGGATCACGCTAGCATAAACCCGCCAGATAATGTGATGGTTTTCTGTGTTTGAGAAAAATCACAGTCCTTGATTTTAAATAACTGATGATATGCGTGAGTTTATTTGTTGAGTGGCTTTTGAGTCAGTTTCCTGGTATAACAGGCTCAGGTTATCTCTATCTACTTGTTTAAAACTGTAATTTATTCAGTGAAAGTTCGATACTTCAGCCGTGCATTTTTTGGGGGAGGCTGGAAGTTCTTAGAGATAAAAAGTATAAAAAAAAAAATAGGTGCTTCCATCTTGAGAAAAATTGGACATAAAAAAAGAGATAAATTGCCAAGTAACACAATGCATATTGAGAATACGCCAAGCACACATGAGATTTTTTTTTTCACCCTCAAGAATAATTCTAGCTGCTCACTGAGAATGAAGCAAAGGTGATTATCACTGACATAGGTAGAGGTGTGTGTGTGTGTGTGTGTGTGTGTGTGTGTGTGTGTCCTTCATCAAATTAAAGGGCACAAGGTAATCGAACTTTACATTTCTGAGCTATTACAACCTGGGATTATTTAATAGTTTACATAATTGTATCCCTTCACAACTGTATTATTTTCCACCGTGGTTTCCGGCACAAAGTAGTTTTTCCCACCAGCAAACATCTGTAAGGTTTCTTTCATGACTTTGTGTTTCAAAAATATTACTTTCTCAGAGAAGAGGGCTACTAGCATCAAATTCTCCATGACAGAGAATATATGAGTAAGCAAAACATATGAATTCTGGAAGCCAAACGGTAGAAACGAAAAGCCATCTGTCATTGGGAATGTGGGCTTACTTGCAAGCCATGGACTTCCAGTTGTGTGCTGCAGAACAGTGGTAGCACAGACTTCCATAGACTAGAAGACTGGTTTACATAGTCACACGATTAAAGAAAATAAAGCCACTACCAGCATAGATGAAGAAGTGTCTTTGTGGCATGGTGGAGCATCTCTCGAGTATATGGTATTAAAAACAAAGACATCAGGAATTTCACAGGCAAATGGATTCAACTTGAGCCTTGGGGCTCTCAGAGACTAAACCACAAAGCAAAGAGCACCCCTGCCACTCCCGCATATATGTAGCAAATGTGCAGCTTGGTTCATGAAGATCCTGAACTACTGGAGTGGGGGCTATTATAAAAGCTGTTGCCTGTCCGTGAGGTATGTTCTAGCTAGGCTGCCTTGTGTGGACACAGTGGGAGAGGATGTGCATAGCCCAGCAGAGTCTTGATGTGCCAGGATGGGAGGAGTATACCCAGGGGGCCACACCTGCTTAGTGGAGAAGGGAAGGGGGAAGTAGGGGAAGGACTGTGGGAGGGGTGACAAGAAGGGTGTCAATAAGCAAGATGTAACTTGAATAAGAAAAAAAAATTCCCAACCCCAGTCAGAAACTGCTTTGCCCTGAGCTGCATAAAACTATACATCATCATCTGCAGACATTTTCTATAGAAATCAATTTTTTTAATTTTCTTAGAAACAGTTCTACGCTAGGCAGAGTCCAAGGAATAAAGAAGATAGGAAGTACTGACTTGATCTTCATGCCACTCTAGGGTGATTGCCAGACTATCCTTGGAGTGAGATGTCTTTTAATTTATCAATTGTTTTCACCCATTTCACAGATGTACTATAAATTTTACTGGGTAGACATGGATTACTGTAATATTCTAAGCATCTGAAATAACCTGGGCTTAAGATACATCTTCCTGCCAAGAAAAACTGCCCAAATGACTTCCCCAGAAAACAATTTTGAAATGTGTTTATTTTTGCCTCATTTTGAATTTTTTTTTTAGTAGCTAGATTATTTTGGTTTACACATAACAGACTTCCTCATGGCAGTTTTCATTTTCTTCGTTTTGGTTGGTTTTCCCCTCAATGTGCTTTCCCTTCCCCATCTCCTTACCCTCCCTCATCCTGGCATAAATCCCTCCCTCTATTTCTAGTGTCCCCCTTTCTCTTTGACAGCACATACACTCTACGCTTTTCCTACAATGTTCCCTTTAGGGCTCATTTTATTCCCTGTCTTGGGGGCACCTTTCTAGTTTCCCGGCATCTACACTTACACGAAATACACATATGAAAATATCAGAAGCTAAGGTTTGCATATGCAGGGTAACATACACTATTTGCTTGTCAGAGCCTGGGCCATCTCACGTTATACACTTCCCAGTGCTATGCATTTTCTTGCAAATTTCATAATGTCATCTTTCCTTCTGGCTGAATAGCACTCTATCATGGAGGACATTTTCACTATCATCAGCTGATGGGCAACTAGATTGGTTCCACTTCCTAGCTGTTGCCAGCTGAGCGACAGTGAACAAATATTTCCTTAGTAGTATAGACAGACCTCTGGGGATATCCCTAACAGTCAGCTCAATAACGTGAAAGTTCTACCATTAGTATTTGGAAAAGTGCTACACTGTTTTCCATAATGGCTGTACCCATTCAGTCTCTCACAGAAATGAATGAGGGCTCTTCATTCCTTACCAGCACTGTCCCTCCTTTGTTTTCTTGAGGATAGCCATGATGGCAGAGGTGGAATAGAATCTCAACGTAGACGTCATTTGCATTAGCCTCATAGCTAAAGATGTGGAATGGTTTAAAAATATTTATTGCCAGATAGCATTCTTCTTTTGAAAACAGTGAGCCTGGGTTGTTTGTTTTCTTGTCTGTTTTCATTGCTGTTCTTTATGTTAGCCGACAGAGATTTCTCCCTCATGTGGCTGACTGTCTCTTCACTCACTTAACTGGCCCCTTTTTTGTTCAAGAGACTCATAATTTTACAGGTCGTCCCATTTGCTGAAGGTTGGCTGTTTAGTGTCATTTTTTAAAAGGCTAATTGGAATAGTCCTTTAATATGGAAAATTAACTTTCTAGAAGCCAACGTAGGGTAAAGGATTCAGCGAATCTTCGCAATGCAAGTAGAAATGATTAGTTTAGGGTATATGACCTCACACATCTGACCTCATGGATAAGCAAATCAGAGACAATAAAGTAGCCAATTACCCAAGACGTGAACATTTAAAAATAATTACAGTTGATGGTTTTTTCCCCCAAAATGTTCTATATTTGCATGAGAGGAGTCTTGTGTACAACAGGCAAAGGAAAAAAGAAATGGAGGCAAGAGGCGAGAAAGTGACAGACTGGACTTTTCATTTCTTTTTCCTAGCTGAGGAAACACTTTAGGGTTAGATAGTTTCTAATTTTACTAGAAACCTAGAAAGAAAAAGCAAATGAACAAAATGTAAAATTCATAGCCAAACAACAACAAAACCCATCAGGAATTATCGTTTTTTTTTTTTCTTGCTACTACCTCCTCATGGACTATACTACCGAGTCGGTAAATTCCATAGACAGCATGCAAAATTACTGCATTTATATACTTATTTATAGGCTTGCAACAAGGTTTCCTGTGTCTACTCCTTGAAAGATGATCATAAACGGAAACTCTGACGCCCAAATGTACAATTGGTTGGTGGCATCAATGAAGTCTCAGCCCATTTGCTAGACCTCAGTCTCGTGACAGACACCATGTCATAGAGATTATACGCTGCCCCTACTCATTATCCACACAGGCTACGACAGACCAGTATAGCATATTGCCTCTGTCTGAAAATTCAGAGTTCTTAAAAGTAACATAAAATACATAGAAAATTTTGCTTTGTTACAACTATGGTGTTTTGTCCTTTTAACAATAATGTTTGGGAAAAATCTTTTATAGCAGTTTTCTTTGTGAGATGAAAGGTACGAGGGTATTTAGTATAATTTTTTTCCATTGTGCAGTTATAAGAAAAAAGTGAATTTGAAAAGCTTGTCTCTCTTGCCCGACTGAGTTCGCGGAAAAAAATTCATTTGCTTTTGCATTTTTTTTTTCTTGAATTCTAAAATACTGGAGTTTGTTAGAGTTGGGTTTGTTCACTTGAGATGCTTCTTTTGTTAGCAAAGAATAATGAATAAGTTTTTTTTTTTCATTTTAAAGTTTGATTTCATAGTTTTCAAAACAGGCTTAGACCTCATCAGTGAATATATTTATTTGCCAAAGAATCATCTAGCTTTTTGCTGAAGACCATCCGCATTGTGAGGAAGTTACACATGCTAAACTGCTGCTCTGTTGAGTCATGGCGGCACGTTCCTCCCAGGTAACTACGGGTAATAGTGATCACTGTAAGGATTTAGGTAAACTGAGCCAAAGTATACGCAACGGAGCAGGGAAAAGCACACAAGCGTGCAAGTCGATTCTCCCTCTCTAACCCTCCCCCTCCCCTCAGGAGATAAAGTCCTAGTTGTTAGTTTCATGCCAATAACCATAAAGCCAGTCACAGTCTCATTTGAATAGGCTACGAAATGAAAAGTCTCCTCATGACCACAATCAATCTTGTAAGCTCAGAACTGCCGCAGACTGAGGGGCAGCGGCGAATGGAAAAGGGAAACAGAGCGAACAGCAGTGAACAGAGACAAGAATTTGATGGAATCAAAGCACAAACCTGCGGCATGTTGCCATGGCACTCTCCTCAGATCCAAACGATTTCAGAGGATGCTTCTGAATGTTACAGTAAAATAACACATCATGGATGTTATTTAATATGTGTCAGCTTTTAAATAGTGTGATTTATTATATACTACAATACATATAACTATTTATTTATTTTACTACAGACTGAAGTTAAGGAACAATGGGTGAAATTCTGAATGGAAAAAACTCATGAGTGATATTCAGATCTTTTGAGAGCTGTGTTCATCTTCACTGATCAATTCCTTAACGGTGTTAGTCTTGGGTTGCCATGGAATTCTTTCTTTCCCTTTAAGCACAATGTAAAAACTTTAATTCAGTCCAACCTTTGATTTTATAACTCATATTAAAAACATATATCAAACCACTTTGTCCAATACCATTGTTCTGGAGATTGGATGAATTAATCCAATTCAACACAAACATTCACTGAAGAAGAGAAAAAGACCTATAAAATATTAGCTGAAATACAAAAAGGCAGCGTGTGTTTATACTGGTGGAATAGCTAAATGTTGTTTTAAAATAAGTAACTTAAGCTTTTTGTGTAAATTAATAAGCAGTAAAGAAACCATGTTGAAGACAGTGGTGTTTAGGACACCATAAACAGTTTTGCAATTTACACAAGGGGCTTTAGTCTAAAAAGTAAAAAAAAAAAAAAAAAAAAAATCATGTTAATGGAAACAAATGTAAAATTACAGTCTTTTTAAAAGTGTACTATCATGTAATTGTTTATTTTGTATGACATGTTTTGCCTGGGGCTAAGTCTTTACTTTCCATGGTAACCCTGTAAAGCTGAGCGAGAAACCTGGAGACAGCAAGCACTACCCAAAGGATCAGAAAAGCTCCTGTTCACATAGGTGGAGAACAATGTGAACACTTGAATTCAGTCCAACCTCTGATTTTATAATAATTCATATAAAAGCATATATTAAACCACTTTGCCCAACACCATTGTTCTGGAGATTGGATGAATTAATCCAATTCAACATAAACATTCACTCAAAAAAAAGACTATAAAATATGTACCAAAATACAAAAAGGTACAAAAGTGTACAGCAGTAGCCTTCTCACTCTCGGCTTCATAAACTACCCATTTTCTTTTGGAATTCACATATTCCTTAGGTAATAACAATGTAAGTTAAAGGACTAGACTCACTCTAAATTGAGCAACAGCATGTTAACATGATTCCTCCATCAAATGTAAAACATCATAGTTTATTCCAATAATTAAGATTTCTCCCAGGCCCATGAGATTTTTCTAATTAATTTATTATACTGGATAAAAGGAAAACTAAGAAATTAGTTTCTACCCTCTAAAGTTACCTCATGCTTCTGAGAGCATTATCAAAGAAGCCTTCACATGTTTATAAACTAAGAAATTAGTTTCTACCCTATAAAGTTACCTCATACTTCTGAGGGCATTATCAAAAAAGTCTTTACATGTTTATAGTGCTGGGCATGAAGCCAAGGCAGCCCACATGCTAGGTAACGCAGAACCCATTACCCAAAGAGAAATGCTGATGAAGCTAGCATTTTAAAGTGTTCATAATTAAGTCTAATTAATGACAGACAGATAAAATTTTAGAACATTAAATAAAACTAACAAATGCTAAATGGCTTTCATTATTTCCGTATTTTAGACTATGTACTGATAAACAAATGCAGTGTTTTCTTTGAGACCTTTTATTCTTTAGGCATATGAAGTAGGGCAAATTATATTAACTACTATATAAGCATGTACCTACTTAGTAAAAAGCATTGTATCTAATAAACTTTTTGTAAAAAGAGGTAAATTAACAATCAGCATCTTCTTTGAGAATCTAACCTGTTTAACTATCTAGGGATGTCTTTGATCTGAAAACTTCAGATTTCTGGGACATTGCTAAATTTATTAACATTAACATTTACCATGTACAACAATGGTTCTCAACCTTCCTAACGCTGCCACCCTTTAATACAGTTCTTCATGTTGTGGTGACCCTCGACCATAAAATTATTTTAGTTAGTACTTCATAACTGTAGTTATGTACTACTGTGAATAATTGTAATGTGTTTTCCTAGGATCTTAGGCAAAGGATGTCCAACCCCTCCAAAGGGTTCACCACCCGCAGGTTGAGAGAGGTTAATGTACAAGTTGTTGCTTTTCCAACAAGGAAGATAAGATAATTTCCAGTTGACAATTAAGAAAGCTTGGGAATGAAGTAACTATGTAACTTCCTCATGGTTACACTATTAGGTGTGACCTAATATATAGGTTGAGACTTGATTTCTGACTGAATTCAAGCTCAGGACCTTGACATATCTGCCATGTTTATCATATGAATGAAAGTCAATTTTCTTTGCTAAGTTAACATAAAGAGTAGAATGAACAAAGTATACACACAAACACACATACACACACACACACACACGTCAGACTCAAAATGTCTGAGACTATAACCAACTCCCTCAAACTTCTGTCCTTTCTTCCTTACTTGGGTATCCATATATTCATTTTAAATAGTTTTTATGGCTATTTTACAATGAGCAAATAACACAAATCCAGAGGACAGACAATTTAGTATAAATACCAGATTGACTCATCCCTGTTTCTTTCTTGTTTTCTGGAAGCAGTATAGTTCTGTAAATAATTTCTTCTATGTCCACAGAAGATAGGATTTCTCTCCATTTCCACTCTTAGTATTAAGACCACTGACTCAAATCGTTATCCCTTTATATTAGAGATGGAAACAAATCTGGAATAACTTGCTCCATTTGGTCCATTCGTACCACCAATATAAAGTTAATTTCCCTAAAATACCTGATTGGATAGCCATTCCCATTATTGGGAAAGAGCGATGACAGAAAGAGCAATGAACATTGATTCCTGGCCTATAATTAAGACATATTCCCCCTGAAGACAATCTTGATCCTCCATCAAGGCATTTCCCATAAGGCATGAGCTACAAACACAAAGCTAAAAATGTAAAACTGGTAAATTGTGTCACTTAAATTTTTCAAGCTTTGATGAGGCCACCTGAACTCATTCGATGAGAGGGACTTCTATTTCCTGGACACTATTGACTTCAGTTTTAGTTCTTCATACATCATCACCTTGTACACCATAGTAAGATCAACACCTAGAATAAGTCAATGTATTTGTTCTAGCCTAACTTGCCATTTCTATCCCGTGCCTGGTACCATACAGTTTTCATACCATTCTCCGTCATTCAAAAATGCTTCAGCCGTATGGATCCTTCCTTCAGCTCAATATACTTTGTCTGTCTCCACATTCTTTACACTTTGAATTCCCTCATGGTCTTTTCCTGGAAATTTGCAATATATTGTCTTAGTTTGTCCCAGTCTCTCTTCAATAGCCATTTTTTTGGGTGGTGGTTATAGGGAATCTTCTCTATAACCCCAGTACTCATACTTATGAGGATTTTCTGTATAATAGCTGCATGTGACATTACAGATGATGTTCACTTGTTAATTTGTTTCCTCTCCTGAATGCAATGCCTGAAAGTAGAAAAGTTTGTCTTATCCACTCACCTAATACCACAACTTAGAATCTAACTCAGGTAAGTTCTCTATAAATAAATGTGTGTTGACAGATTTTCACACCTCAGCTTAACTCCTATGTCTGCTAAAACACAATAGTAAGTATGATACTGGCAAGAAGCTCCTTGAAGACATGTTTAAGTATTCTGTCATGTTGGTAAGCGACTCCCTGTTCTATGCCTGACACAGGGCAAGTGTGTAAAACACATACATTAAAAGCAGTCCACATACCACTAGACCTTTCAGACCTAGTTTCTTCACAGAATTCAGAGGGAATGAAGAGGCTCATTCTTTCTGAATCTGTTATAAATTGGGTTGGGAGGATTGTGAAATTCCGAGTTGGCTCAATTGTTAAGAATTCTCACCAATCTTGCAGAAGACTAGTGTTTGGTTCTCAACATCCAACATCCGTGTCTGGGCTTTACACCCTGTAACTCGAGATCCATGTGACTTGGTACTCTCTTCTGACCACGATGGGCACTATACATGCACACGCATGTGCATACACACATACATACACACACACACACACACACACACTTAAAAATAAAGTCATTCTAAAAATATTTTGTAAATGCTCTTGGAACATTTTGTTTTATAGATGAGTTTTAAATGAAGTGGTGTAGAACAGACACTTTGTTTATTTTTCTGTTTCCTTGACCATTGCTCACAAGATGGTCTGTCCATTTTGACATTTTTCCTTCCTCTTTTCCTTCCTTTTTTCTTCCTGTTTTCCTTCCTTTTTCCTTCCTTTTTTCCTTCCTTCCTTTTTTCCTCCCTCCCTCCCTCCCTCCCTCCCTCCCTCCCTCCCTCCCTCCCTCCCTCCCTCCTTCTTCCTTCCTTCCTTCCTTCCTTCCTTCCTTCCTTCCTTCCTTCCTTCCTTCCTTCCCTAACTTCTTCCCTCTCTCCATCTTTATATTTTGAGGGAATTATAAGGTTATATAGCATAGAGGTCATTTTGAAAATATAACTGATATTTCAGTAAAAACTACACATGTGCTATACATTACTTATATTCTAAGGAGACAAACAATCCAAAGCCAAAACAGGAGTGGGCTCTCTGGACACTGGGATAAGAGTCTTTCTTTTTTTCTAATTTTGTTCCCTTTGAAGACAAGTATACTCAATTTTCTTCAAAATTAAGCCAAAATATTATTTTCACTTGGGCTACTCATCCAACCACATATTCATTTTATCTTCCCTAAAATGAATCTTCTAAGTCATGTATTTTTATAAATTAGTTACTTGGATCTATTAAATCTCCAACAATGTTGCTTCCCTATCCCATCCCATTATGTTGACATCAACCTCCTGATTATCAAATTCACACCCCCTCCCCATTTTCAGTTTTGAACACTTCCACAAGGTAAATCTGTCAAACGCCTTTCCTTTCCGTTCCATTTAAAATCTTTGCTTATGTGTCAGTGTGTGTACTTTGGAGGTTTCCTATACATGTGCTTTGTTCTTTTCATTTTCTTATATCCCATCTGTATTCGGTTCTTTAGTTCTTGATCTTTAGTGTTGTTCTATCTCCATACCCTTCTAACCCTCTAACAATTTCAGATAGTACTGTACGCCAAGCATCTCGACACTACATATTTATGGCTGCTGTCTGTACTGCACCTTTGACCCAAACCTACAAGTGATGGTGATCTACTGGTGGATTTGTTGCTCAGATGAAAAGCTGCATCCTTGCCCAAGAGCATCTTCTAATTTTGTGTGTCCTAGCTCTGTGTGTGATAAGAACTGAGAGCCAACATTTGGCTTCTCCCAATTTACACTGGCAAATCTGATGAAGTGTCATGTATTATTGATGTTTGCGATGAAATGACTCTGATATTTTTTTCCTCTATGCTATCAGCTCCCTAACTAATTCAGGAACGTATGTGTTTCAGCTTTCTGACTGATGTCTTGCCTTTAATATCCTGCCACATCAGAGCCAGCTCTGCATTGCTCTGCCCTGTAGCCTCACACTCTTTATACTAACAGAGTCTTTTCTATCACGATTAAAGCACTCACTTTATCCTTGAAACTACTACACTGGACTGTATACATGTCCACTTTCTCCATCAGGTTATTAATTCCTTAAGGGCACAAATGATGTCTCAGTCTTTCTCATAGCTCCCATACCGTTACCATGGCCACAATATGAACTCAATAAATATTTGTCAAATTGAGTATGAGATGTCTGAGCAAAGACAAATCAGCAAATGTGTCATGCTGTAGTAGGCTGGGTGAGATGCCACTCTCTGCTCTGAAACAAGAAGATAAAAGAACATTGCTATTTTTAATGTTTTACATACAAATATCCAACAAGACCTGATTTATTGTCCCTGTTACTTATTTTCAGTAACGTATTAGAAAAATAAGAGAATTTGAAAGAAAATACTGATTTCATACATAGTCAAATATCAACGCTAATTACATTTAAGTTTCCTCTTCATGAATATTAACTTGTTCTTTACATTTGGGTGAAGAACACACAGGAAGTAAGTACTTTCTTAACTATCATATCAGATACCATAGTGGGGGACTAATCCACTTTTATAAGTTTGGGAATTCTGAGATCAGGCTAAGGCTCTCTAAGTATCTACATGACTTAGCCTGCCGGTAAGCTTTCATTTTTAGTGATCTGACATAAGTGATACGAGAGATACACGCAACATACACCTCATGAAAGTTGAAAATTTGAAGAAAAAGAAAACTGATTATTATGCAAAGAGATCATGAAAACTGAGATTTAGAGGAACTTAGTTTTGACAGCGACTTTACTACTGGATCCGATGTATTGAGAATATTGCTATAACTCTTGTATCATTGAAATAGTAGTATAGGTGCCGGGTTTACAGTTACAAGGACAAAACGACACCAGGTATGATGAATGACTCAGGTGTGTAACTGTTCCGCCAACAAGGCAGACAACAGACATAATTAAAAGCTGCGAATTCTTTAGGGTAGCATTCTTACTTCATTTACTTAGGAATAATTTATGCTTACCTAGTTGGTTCCAGGCAATGTGAAATTTTTATTATACCCTAACACATGATGATTAAGAGACCTAGAAATAATATTGCTTCAAGAATCAGCTATGGTCTTTTTTATTTTTTTATTTTGCAACCCCTCAAATGGTTGCTGGCTTTATTTGTCCCTCCACCTCTCCCTTATCCTCTCCCACTCCATGTTTGATCCCCTTGTTTCTGCACCACCCCACCCATCCATATCTATTCTACTTTTCCTTCCTAGGGAGTTCAAATTCTTCCTCTAGTCCTTTACTATATACCTGATCTATTACTAAAATATATTAGAGGATTAAAAACTGTGTGCTCTTAGATACCCTAGGATATATAATCTCCAAATCTTATATAAAAATATTAAAAAACCTTAAAAACATCATATATTCCATCCTATAGCCAATATATTCATCCTAAATCTAAAGATAAAATAAGGGACTTTGTTAACTCTAAGTGTTTCAAGCTTAAGGTAGATGAATATATCATGGCTATAAGTGAGGAAAATGCTTATTCTTTCTGATAATTTCTTATAAAACATGCACTCAATTATTTATATGCTATGATAGCACCAGTTTTATTTTAAAAAGCTCTCTTTGAAATCTAGGTTATAATTGAAATCTTAGGTGTGCGGAACTTGGAGAAAAAAATGTTTCCAGGAATACTCAGTGTGAGCAGAGGTTCTAAAGACAGTGGCCATGTGACCAGAGGAGCTGAAGCACAAAGAATCATTAGGAACATTGACTCATAAAGCTATGACGAGGGATTTATCTCAGAACACTGCATGTCACAGGAGTCTCCCTACACTTTAGAAAGTTATTAAAAGCTAGATAGTACCCCACTGTACACACATAATTTCCACCCATTCATCTGTCAGGTTATGTCCCCATTTAAGATATCATCAGTAGTATTGCCATGGCCAGCAACATGCTAATAACTTTTCAAGATTTTGGTTTCAGCCACCATCTATAAGAAACACAGAAGTGACATTTCTGGATGACTTGATCATCATAATTTCTGAAGCAATTCTATATTGCTTTTAAGTATAGTTGTTCTATTTCCCATTGTCACCAATATCATGCAGACATTTCTGATTTTCCACATCCTCACCATCACTTACTGTCATTGGTCTTTTTGGAAACAGCCATTCTTTGTGGAATGACAGGATAGATAACTGTAGTTTTGGTCTGCCTTTCCTTGGTGATTGGGGAGGGTGGATAATTTATTACATGCCTGGTTGTTTACATGTAATGTTTAGAGAAATATCTGTTAATGATTTTAGAGCATTTTAAAATCTGGCTAATATTTGTTTTGCTATAGATTTTCAGAAGTTCCTTATCTTGTTCAGAAAATTACTTTATATAGCTTGCATATATTTTCTTCTATTCTTTATTGTTTCCTTGGTGGTATACAGAGAACTTAGATTGATTTTAATCTGTTTTTTGCATTTACTGTTTCTGTATTGATTTTTTTATCCATAAAACCATTAAAGGGGCCTGTGTCATATGTTTCCTTGTTTCCTCTCAGAATACAGATGAACAGACTTTAAAAATATGGTGCATGAATGGAATAAAATACTATCCATCTTTTATAAACATGGAAACTCCAAAGTATACACAACACAGATAAATACATGAAAACTGCTAGGTGAGAAAAACCCGTGAGAAGTAAGAAGGACAAAAATCAGTATGATTACACTTAAAGGAGGCATCAATGACAAGGTCACAGGAAACAAACTGGAATGGTGGTTAAAACAGGAAGGAAATGAGGGACTTCCCCGAGTTCAAGTAGGATAGATAAGTTCTAGTGATCTCGTCACTATGGGCAACTGTATTTTTTTAAATCCTTAAAAATTGTTTTAGGGAAGATCAGGGGCATGATTCAGGGGTAAAATTCAGACTTAGAATGTTCAAGGCCCTGGGTTTGATTAACAACATTCAAATCAAATTATTCCTAAGACAATATATTGGTGCCAAGTGTTTTTGCAACAAAACAACAAAAAGAAAGTCAATCAAGAGTTTTCAAGTAGCATACTCAACTTGATAGATGCTGAATTTTAAAAACAATATCGTCTTTTCAGGGAACAAGGTATGGCATGGTAAGTAGAATTCAGAGACCACAATGATGATGAGGAAAAGTGAGTTATTTCCTTAGAGTTTTGATTAATTTCCTTGTTCCTATATGGCTTAAAGATTTTTCTGACAGCTATAATCATACCTTATTCCATGGAGATCAAGAGGCTAGACTTTACTATTCTTATCCACATAAGATACACATGCATACTCTAACATAAATGTTTATGGATATGTGTGTACACATCCACACACAAATATCTATGGCATGTATGTGTGTTCATTACAATGTTGACTTATTTGCTTCAAGTTGGTTGATGCAGCCAGCCTTGAGATGTTTTCTAAATACTGAGGTTTGATGCCTACTAAACCTTTGTATGTCACATGTGATAATTATAAACAGGAAAATATGAGAATACTTGATCTCTAGGGGTAGTATATTAATTTTACAATTCTAGAAAAAAAAAAGCTCCAGAGTGATTGCTGTGTTGAAGACAGTGCTGTCAGTCCCTTAAATATAATTAGGTAATTTACTTTTTGGAGGAATAATTGGCAATAATTTCTGTGTATCTATGATCCATTATATATCCTCGTGAAATAATTACCTAAATCAGAAAAGTGACTCAAAGTTCACAATTATCTATGCATGTAAGCACAGTCCTAAACACGGAAGAAAGCAAATTAACATCAACCTAAAACAAACCAGATAACATTATTTCCAAATCAAAGCGAATAAACATATCAAACAACAACAGCAACAGGAAAGTGAAGGCTTAGAACACTAAACTCACAACCTGATATATCCATCTCAATAGGCTTCCCATAGGAAATATGTAAAAATTACAAAATTTTAGGGGTGTTTTTAATCTCCCCTTTCATTTTTTTGAGTGATTATGAGTAAAATGAATGGAGCAGATTTTACTATGAAATCAGGAAAGAATAGGTCCAGGTACAGAATAAAAGGCAAGGCACACTTACCTGAGATTGACATGTTAAGCAGAAACACATAGACAAAGCAATCATTCAGTTTTATCAGGTAGATTATATCTAGGAAGGATATCGTTAAATCTGGTATGAAGAGCTCTTTGGCCTTAACAGTTTTCAAGGTATTAGTAAACCTTCAGTAAGTCTTCGCTATTAAGCGAGGTAACCTACAACCTCCTTCTTGGGTGTATTTGCCACATTGCTTGAGTACCAAGGAAATTCAGAGGAGCCATCAGGGTTTGGAAAGACAAGAGGACTATTTTTAACTACCTTAGAGCTAAAAGCAACAGATTGGTACAACACAAACTCCACCACAGTAATCCCATTTCACTAGAATTAAAAGGAAGACCTGCTCAAGGCCTGAGGTAGCAGAGTTAAGACTATCACAATGTAAGAAATACTAAATTTTTCCAAACAATGAGCACTTGGGCACAGACGCAGGCTCAGCCTATTTTAGAGAGGAAGAATGAAGACAGATGTGTCACTAAAGAAAGTTTTAGCTAAATTAATGGGCGAAGAAGTCGTATCGGGCTATAAAAGAAAGGATTCTAATAGTTTTATATTGTTTTCTGCCTCTTCCACATGTTCCTTGGGGCCAATATGTAGACACAGACCATTAGGCTTAATAAAACTTTTATCATTGCAGCATAAGCTAATATTATTTAGTTCTCCAGGGAAAACATGGCAGGTCTTTCCTTACAATTTTTAGCTAGCCTATTGGCCCTTTGAAAAATCTCAAAGACATCTATCATTGCACTGCCTGTCTCTCAGATGCCATATTTAGCTGGATGGATGGAGAAGAGTCTTCCTGGAAATGTCATCATGTGCCGTGACCTGGTTTTAACAAGACACTAATGGTTTCACTCTGTATTGGCTTCTTTATCTAGGGTCCTATTTAGGGAAAACCGATGTTCTTGCGGCAGTGAGAAAGTCAATCTGTCCCTTACAGCTAGCTCACCAAATGGTTTTATTAGTTGCTAGAGCATTTTCCTTTATCCTCCTCCTGCTCCTTCTCCTCCTCCTCCTCTTTCTCCTCCTTCCTATTCTGCTTGCTATTCGTCTTCTCTCTCTCTGGGTGAAGGATACTAAATTGGAAAGTGTGAAAGCCCATGCCTGAAAGATGTTTCTACTTTATGTTTTATATACATTTATTTACTTAAGAATTTAGTCTTGCTCCAGACAACCAAATAACCCTATTAAAAATGAAGTACAGGGCCAAACAAAGAATTCTTAACTGAGGAAACTTGAATGGCCTAGAAGCACCTAAAGAAATGTTCAACATCCTTAGTCGACAGAGAAATGCAAATCAAAACAACCCTGATATTCCACTTCATACCAGTCAGAATGGCTAAGATCAAAAACTCAGGTGATAGTAGATGCTGGTGAGGAGGTGGAGAAAGAGGAACACTCCTCCATTGTTGGTGCAACCACTCTAGAAATCAGTCTAGCGGTTCCTCAAAAAATTGGACCCAATTATACCACTCCTGGACATATACCCAGAAGATGCTTCAACATATAACAAGGACATATGCTCCACTATGTTCATAGCAGCTTTATTTATAATAGCCAGAAGCTGGAAAGAACCCAGATGTCCTTCAACAGAGGAATGGATACAAAAAATGTGGCACATTTACACAATGGAGTATTACTCAGCTATTAAAAACAATGAATCAAGAAATTCTTAGGTAAATGGATGGAACTAGAAAATATCATCCTGAATGAGGTAACCCAATATTCAGAGGCAGATGGTCACAGCTAACCATTGAACTGATCAAGGGGTACCCAATGGAGAAGTTAGAGAGAAGACTGAAGGAGGTGAAAGGGTTTGCGGCCCCATGAGGAGCGCAACAATACCAACCAACCAGAGCTCCCAGGGTCTAAACCACCAGCCTGGGAGCACTTAGGGAGGAACCCATGGCTCCAGCTGTATATGTAGGGGAGGATAGCCTTGTTGGGCATAGGTGGGAGAGGAGATCCTTGGTCCCATGAAGGCTGGACGCTGAGTGTGGGGGAATTCGAGGGTGGGGGAGGGGGGGGGTAGGGTGGGGACATATCCCCATAGAAGCAGATGGAGGGGGGATGGGATGGGGGTTCCTGGGTGGGTGGGGGGAAATAGGGTAAGGGGATAACATCTGAAATGTAAATGAAATATCCAATAAAAAATAAAAAAAAGAAATTGAAAGAAAAATGGTAGAAATTTAGAGAATAAATAAGAGGAACTGTGTCTTTGATTAAAAAAAATAATTTAGTCTTGGCTTTGAAGATTGCATTATATATTTAAGTTAGAGCAAAAAGAAATATCACATGACAAAAAATTCTGGAATTCATGCTGCTACATAAAATAGTCACCTAGGGAAATCAAGGATGTCTAAAAAGATTTATAAAGAATTGAACTAAAATCCAGAAGAATTTATGTCTCTTTTATGTTCACCTTTTATTTTCCTTGATAACAAGTGAAACTGCCAGCACATATGTAGATAAGTTGCCATTTTGTTAAATTTCTTTGCCAGCATGCGGCTATTGTAGGCTATCAGACAAGTGTAAGATTTTCGGATCTCCATACATTACTTTGAATGCAAATGAAACGTGAAAGCAATTGGTTCTATAGACTGGATCTTCCTGTGGCTGTGATTTGCTCTGAGTCACTGGAGCTTTCCTGTGTTTCTCGAATCCTGTAGTTCAGACTCCTTAGAACAACATCTCTCTGAAGACGGTATGCTTCTGGGGCCTCTCTGATCACCACATCACATTCAAATGTACTTAGCTTCCAGAGGACTTCAAGGCATCTTCAACTGTTATCTCTCTTTTCCACTGAGTCCCTTCCTAACAAGAACAATTGAGTCTTTATTGGCTTGAAATGGGTAGACATCAGGAGCACTCTGTGATGGGGACACATACACGTAAGAAGCTTTGCATCTAGTATAGTTTTGTACTGTGAACCAAACTCTGTATGTTTGATTGATTGTTTCCTTTTAGATATGTCTTGCTAGAATTATATAACTGAAAACAACTGTGCTTATGAACGTCTTTCCTTCAGAGTCTGTAGGAAAGTCTCTCCAGTGGAAAACACCCTTATTTACACTTTAAAGTTCCAGCATCGATTCCTAAACAATGTCTTTGAGATATCAGATGTATAGGGAAAAATTAAAGAGTATTTGAAGCTCAGTCAGGCCTCCTTTTTAATGTAAGACAGCATTTTAAATTACAAATATTAATAAAATATAATTTCAACAGCTCTAATCAGACAGCTTAAAGGAGTAAATTCGCTGTAACGTGTAATTTTATATTAACAAATATATAGGGATATATTTAATAAGAAAAATCTTCGCTCTAGTTGAGTCACTCAATACTTAGGTATACTTTTGGAGATAGCATTTTATTTTCTGGAAGAAAGACTAAGTGACTGAATAATTTGTGGAAAATGATAAAAATGAGTTTTAAAGTCAGTATACTATATTATGTATGTATGTATGTATGTATGTATGTGTAATTTCACATAGATCATAAGAATATAACATCCTTGGGTCCTATGAATACTCTTCTGAATTTTAATTAAAATGACCTTGAACGTGTTCCTCACTGGTGTCAATGAAACAAGCTATGTGTAAGCATGCTACTACCCTCTTCATTTAAAATTATACCTACATGTAGAAGGGAAGCAGGAAAACTCGCTGAGCATTGGCAAGAATGCATTCTATGCCTACTGAACTTTGGAAAGCACCTGAGTGTAACTTTGGGTGAGGAAGGCATCACCCATCCAGAACAAGGACAACAAACTATGATATGGACATGGTGGAAAACCTTAACTCTGTATTTGAGAAGTCAAAGAGAAAGCTGACATGTCCAATGAGTCCTTGAGGGTCACGGGCTCCTTGGTTGTTAGGTGGTTGGTGCCATGAACAGAGTTTCTTTTGCCTGCTGCCACTTGTGTCTGCAAAATGCAATCCTTTGACTAAAGGGTTTCTGGAAAAGGAGGCATGGGACCTTTATCTCTGACTGTAACCTTCATCATAAGGTAAGATGTCAAGTATGTCCCCTAGTGACTATATTTTTACTCTTAAACATTATAATGTGCATAGAATCACCAAAGCCGTTGATAGCAAATGAAGCTCTGTAATGGTTTAAAAATAAGAAATTCTGGAAATGTCAAAATATTGGGAATAAACTAAGATTCAGATATGGACTTTTAAAATGACTTCTCAGCCATGTAGTTTCATATACTGTTAAAGATACACTCCGTTTTATAGGGTCCAGTGCTTACTTGCTGAGCATTTGGAAATACCTTTCAAATTAAGATCTCTCTGCCCATCCTTTTTCCCATCCCCCTGGCTCTGACTCTCTCTGTCTGTCTCTCTGTCTCTCTCCTTTCTCTTTCCTCTCTCTCTCTCTCTCTCTCTCTCTCTCTCTCTCTCTCTCTCTCTCTCCTGCCTTGCAAAGTTAAAGAAAACATGTAGTACATTTGGGCCAGCTTAGAGAACTCCGGCTCTCAAAGAAATTCAGGGAACAAAGGCTTTTCTTCTTGAAAGAAATAAAAAAATAATTCTGGCTCAACCCACCGACTGGCTGTATGTCCACAGGTAAATTACCTAATCTTTCTGTGCCCAGTGAAAAGCTGTAAAAATAAAGTAACAATTCCTTATCCCAGAGAGTTTTTACATTAGCTGATACAATGTGAGGACCAAGGTAGGTGCTTAAGTGCTTCAGCAGGTGGCAGAGCATGAGAGTGGGGAGTTTTCCTAAGATAGAGAAAAAAAGCATTTTCATTTAAGTAAAAGGAAAAGAAACATAAATGCTTCTGATGCATTTATAATAATAATGCGACATATATAAATAATATCTAGCAGATGGAAACTAAGTACATTTATCCATTAGCTTTTGCCTACCGGTAGAAGCCAGGATGTACACTTGGATAGCATAAGCATACATACGTATATGATGTACATTATGTATATGTACATGATGTATGTGTAGGATGTGTATATGTATACACACACACACACATATTATATTCACACATACATACTTGATGGCGGAAGTGTAAAATCTACCACTTCACAGTTCCACAGCTTCATGATGCCTGTTCCAACTATACAGAGGTTCATTGAGATGTATAGACTTTGGATCTGGTTAATTTTGCTAATAACATTATATATGATATTATATAATATATAATAAGAATATATAAAATCTGGATATATATATATATTTTCAATCTGGGTATATAATGTTTTGCCCAATTTTTTAAATAATAAAAGTTAATTTAAAAATTAAAAAAGAAAGGAAATAGCAAACAGGGAGCCAGGCTATAAATGTAAGCAATGAGGCTCCAGATTCCTTGACTGCCTGCCTTGTGTTTATATAACTGGACTGGGAGGAGGAAACTGAGGGAGGGAAGGAAAGCAGAAGCTTCTTAAACTATATGAAATGTATCAAAAACCTAAGTCAGAATCACCGATTAACATGGAAGACAAAGCCCCCAACTAGGTATCACTTATTATCAAATGAAATCTCCAGTTTTGCTGCAGATTTGGTTCTATATAATCAAGTTCTTGGCCAAAGGGGTTCCATAACCCCCCCCCCCCAAACAACTAAAGCGATTTCCAAGGCTATTCATTCCTTTCTACAAACTGATGGTAAGGTCTATTGCTGAAACAACACCCACATAACTCATTGAACACAGAGTCGGGCTGTTGGCTACCTAGAGCCTATGCTGCAACTGAATAGTGTTCATAGAACTGGAAGAAATTCTGTAAGCTATGAGAATAGGAAAGTAAACCACAATCTAGGTAGAAACACTCATCTACAATGATCACCTGCCTGCAAGATATGTGGGCACAAAAGTTGGGGGAGTAACCATCCACTATCTGATTGGGATTAAGGTGCACCCATTGAGATGGTACCCAGGTCTGGCTCTGCCTGGGTGGCCAAGAGCCTGAGATTGGATAGACTATGAACACGAGAAAAAACCAAATAGTACTGTTCTGTTAAAGGAATGTAGGAATAAAATGATTCTTAACAACACTCTGCCATATTCATAGATCAGGGTTTTACTCAGCCATCATCACTCCCCTCTGTAGTCGATGGAAACAAATACAGATCCAATACTGGAAAAATGTGCAGAGCGTAAGAGACCTTGGAACCCTCAGTATTAAATGGGATGTCGCCAGAGTTCTCGGGGAACTCTGCAGAAGAGAAGGCACATAGTCTGGAAGAGCCAGTGGTAATGAAAGACCCCAGGGAAACAAGTCTTTCTAGACACGGCAGGACTGATGCACATATGAACTCAAAGACTGTGGCATTATGTGCAAGGCCTGCAGAGATCTAAGCTTGAAAGGGTACCAATATTGAGAAGAGAAGTGAGCCCAAACCCCCATCCCTAAAACAGCACCTATCTCTAATTGATAACAGCTCTCAAAGGGAAACAACAGAATATACAAACCACACTTAAGGGAGCTAGTCCCAGGTGCAGTAGTGGCTAGCCAACACGAAATAAACTCAAACGTACTTTTTGAAGTTTTTGTCTTATAATGCTTGATGCATTGTGTGGGCTTTTAAAAAATGTTTTTACAGATCTCTTGCTTATATATTTTAGTTTGCTGGTTTTGTGCTTTTATTAAATTTGTGTGTGTACAAATGTGTGTCTCTGTTTTACAAGTGTTTCTTCGGTTCTCTTCATCTTCTGTGTGTTGTTGGTTTAGTCCTATTCTGTTTTTATTTTATTTATTTAATTTAATTTTATTTTTGTTAATCATTTAGATACCTGTTTGTTTTCTAATGAGAGAGGAAGAAAGGTTATTCATCTGAGTGGGTGAGGAAGTAGGGAGGAAATGAGAGGACTTGGGGGAAGGAAACTTTAATCAGAGTATATTATATGAAAAGTATCTATTTTGTATAAAACTTATGTTACAGATACTGCTCAAAATATTATTTACTTTATGTGAAATATGCCTAAATTCACACATGCTACAGTTCCATATATTTTGGATAAAACTTATGTTACAGATACTTCTAAAAATATTATTTACTTTATGTGAAATATGCCTAAATTCACACATGCTACAGTTCCTCGGTCAGTACTAAAGAATTCTCCCTTCTCTCCCAACACAACTCATTTCTGTTCAGAGAAAGAATGTATCTAGTTCAAAACAGCATAAAGCACCTTAGTTTTACAATGTTTCCTCTTATCCTGAATGTTTCTGCTCTTGTCCATGCACCCTGACCTCTTAAACAAATTGTTTTTAGCCAAACAACAATATTGGTCTGAAACTATGAATTTGACCTTGAAGTTTCAGGGGATCTGAGAATATGCAGTTTGCAAGATAGTTACAGTGCAGAAGAACAATGTATGTGCATATTATGTTCCATGTTTTCCCATTCTATAATCCACCCCCCACCCCTCCTAGAGTTTATTTGCTAGACACAGGGCAAGAAAAGGCTACTTTCTTCCTGGTCAATGATACAAAGGCTATCAAATTCACCAAATGGTTTTGATGCAAATGTTCCTCAAAACTCACCTACTGAGGGGCTCAGGAATTGAGAGCATATATTGCTTTTGAAGAGCTGGCATCTAGAGGCTGGCAACTGTCTATAACTCCAGCTCCAGGGATCCACTTTCCTTTCTTGGTCACTTCAGGCACCCACATCCACCATGTGCACATATGCTTTCCCCCCCACATAGATATATAATTAAATATAAATCTTTCAAGTTTTAAAATATTGGAATCTATACCCCAAAATGATCTGATTAGAGATGAGGGCTTTTGGGAAGTTATTATCATGCATCGGTTTAATGCTGCTCCAGAACAGGCCTGAGGAGTTTGTCTATCAACCCTTTCATGATGGGAAGATACATACATGAAGCCAAGTTTTAGGAAAAAGACTCAATCGGCAAGGCAGTGCCTGTTTCTTGGACTTTTCAGACTAAAACCATAAATGATGCATTTTGGTTGTTTATGAATTGCCCATCCTTAAAAGCATTTTGTTATAGCATTTTGAATGCAACTAAATCATAACTAGAAACCTGTATGAGAAAGAAACCACCTGTTCCTTCTTGAAGTCCAATATTCTGATTCTACTCAAGATCTACCATCAAAGCCTGAATGGAGTGTTTGAACACAGATCAAGTGATGCTTTTCTCACCTCCTGAATCCTGACCCTTCTGGTTTTCCAGATGCCACCTCAATATGTTGTGCTGTACAGCAGCTGGCTGAAGCTATTCAAAACTCCTAAAGCATTGTTATGTATTCGGGAAAAAAGAAGTTAGCCTTTAAACTATTTCAAAATTATCTTAGAGGCTCTGTCTAACTGTCGAATGAAAGATGAAGCCAAACGGATGCCGAAGAAGGATGAAATAAAAGCCCTCGAATTATGAAATTATAAGACTGAAGAGAAGACTCTCTAAGGGCACAGGAACTGAGCGCCTGCATTCGCGGCTTCCCCATCTTCAAGGTGCAGATAAAGATTTTAATTAGCTCCCTTCAAAACTGTTGTTAACACTCAAATAAAAATTCCATCATCACTTCCTTTTCACATAGTCCTCAAGAATGATCCCATGCCCAAAATAGAAATTAAATTCTAGATTCATATTGCAATGAAAGGAGAGAGAAATGTAATAGTACTGATATTGCATTTCAGCAAGTTACCAACAATATTTGATACTCATTACATATATGTGTGTGTGTGTGTATGACATATATGCTTTTTTCTCATCTACTATACTTAAAATACTTAAATGAAAAATATATACTTAAAGATACTTAAAATACTATCTGAGACAGTAGTGCCTGCAGTAATTTCCAGCAGTTGGAAGGTAGAGGAAAAATGGTCAGGAGTTCAATTCAATCCTTGCTCCAATGAATTCTGAGAGCCAGTCTGGGTTGCAAGAGACCTCCCCCCCCCACAGAAAGATCAAAATAACTAAGCAGATAAATTTATACTATTAACTTTAACAAACATCCCATCACTCAAAAATTTTCCTCCATAATCACCATATGTAAACACTAATAAACTTAATTCATTTTTATTCATTATAATATTAGTTCTCTATTCATATATTAATATATTAGTGCACTATTCATATACTTAAATACATTTATAGTCTCCCCTTTACTTTCCAATATATTCTCATCATAGTGAAAGGTCGCAAGGGCACCTTGTCAAGACCATTTTACTTTGATATCCATTACTAATCATCCTGAACACGAATTATTACATCTTCAGTTGCAAAATCTGTGTTAAAGTAATAAGTAGAAATGTAAGCACAAAGTTTTTTTTTTTTTTTTAATCAACTATCTGTTCATTTAAGCCGGAGAATGCAGTAACATGGGACACTTGGAGTTAATTCTGCAGTTATAATCTGCAGCGACCTTGCATCCCTTGTCAAGGTGATTTCTGGACATACTGCGTGAATCTTCACACAGAACGGCACCACAGAGAAAACAACATGTGTCAACCCTGTGGGTGGAAGGGACGAGCAATTTAAAACGTCTAATTACACGTCTCATCTCAGCTAAACATCCTGGAACAGACATGATTTACTGAGGATTAATGCATTCCTTCACTGGGCCCACAAGTGAAATAGCTAGGAGAAATGCATCTACTGTTCTTCAAGTCTTCCAATGAGTGCACTAAGTGCCTGTGCCTTCCATGGAAATCTACAAATTTGCCTAAAATGTTAGCATATATAGAAATATCACTGAGGATTGCTTTTGATGTGTGAATATATTTAATATTCAGAACTGATGAAGAACCTCATCAACCCAGAGTATCACTGAAGAAAACTCTGACCTACTGTTTCCCCCCCTTCCCTACATTCCTTGTTATTCTCTTTATGTGTTCTTTCTTCTTTATTTCTTGAGTTTCCTATTAAAAAACAGAAATATTTCCACCTGCAAAGTAGTATTTGTGTTTGTCAACTTCTTTGCTTTCAGTTTTCAAGCTGTATTAAGCTTTGTGCGTACAGGATGCCAGAATTCCTTCAAAGCGTGCTTCTGATGTATTCCGGCTTCTACTACGTTACACAAAATGGTTACAAGTCTGTTCACACTAGCTACAATTTTAGGATTTGATGATGATGGTGCTATCCTGGAACACAGGTCAGGCTCTCCATATACACACTCCCAGGGCTTAGAAATATATAGTGTTGTGGAAATAGAGAAACCAATTGCATCTAAGTGTACCTTTAAGCTATAAGCAAGGAAAACCAAAGGTAGCAGAGCATACTCACCATGCAGTGCTGAAGAAGACCGGTCATGACGAGACAGGGTCAGGATGGTACACAAACTGCCAAACTCCCCAGCTCCTGTCTGTATCACATACTCCTATTCTTAGATTTCATCTTCATAACCTTTGTCTAGCATAGTCTCACCATGATATAGCCATAGATCAATTACATATATATATATATATATATATATTCACATATATATATATATATATGTACATGTACATGTACATGTACATGTACATGTACATATACATGATGCTGAACATAGAAGTGAAATTCCTATTCCTGTATTTTAAAGTTCCTTTTTATTTCTTTCTGTAATCCCAGTCTTACTTGCCTTAAACAGTTTAAGATGGGCATGGAAATGGCTCATTGATTAAAGTGCTTTAACCATCTCCTGATACGAGCCATCTCCTGAGCTCATCTTAGGCATAAGAATCAGGGTTTGGAACCTCAGTATCTACATAAATACTAGGTAAGCATGGCGACTTCTCAGTATCTCCAGCATCAGACGAGGGGCATAAAATCCTGAAATGATGATGATTCTTGACTTTAAATTTGGGTGTCTACATCCATAGGCACAGAGGTCCATTTGCACACCAAGCTACTGCTCCACACACATGAAAGACACACACACACTAGACAAAGACAAAAAAATAAATTTAAGAGAACAAAGGTAAAAAAAGATGAAGAAAATGAATAAAAACAAAATTAAACAATCAGACAAGAGTAAACCATCCCAGGATGCGAATATAATTTCAACATTCTATTCAGGAAATACCACCAAACTCAAAAACCAGAGAAAGAGAAGGACAGCTGGAAAATGTTTGTTTAGCAATAGCCATTTCAGGAGACCAAAAACTACAGCGTAAATTAAGCTATTGATTTATTTTTGCTCTGTGGGGAGAGAAAAGAAAGAAAATATCTGGGCTGTAGAAATAGAGTGACTTTATTGTGTTGAAACATGACAAAAAGGCTGTCTAGGAATATTCTAGAATGGCCAATAAGTTAACAGTGACAACTGTAGTCTTTGGTGTAGCCCACCCTACAGTGTTCATCTGAACAGCGGATGAGTCACCACACCCTGACAACGAGTGCTGAATTTGAAGCAAATTGGAGCTATAATTTATAGTACAATAGAACCCATGACAGAGGCACATGCGGTCCAGGCTCTTTAAATATTCTATAAATAATAGCTGGGAGACACCCGACTGACAGTGAGCAGGGCTGGATGATGAATCATCAGGTAGTTTAAGAAAAACCCTGCCTGATTAAATGCTTTGTTTTCAAACCACCTGCATCGGTGTCTGCAGGAACAGGACAGATCAAATTGTTCTCAGTTTTATTTTGTTTTGTTTGTCAAAAAAGCAGACTGACTCATGAATGATAAGTTTTATTACATTACAAAGCTGATGTCTAACTGAAATCCCAAGGACTGGGTAAGTTTCATCATCTTCATTTTAGGCCTAGGATTTGGAGCATGGGTAAGAGGCAACTAATTCAACGACAGAACTCATGGCTTTTGGTTGTATGCTGGTGATTTTATTTTGGTCTTTATATCATGGATAATTCATTTTCCTACCCTTCACGTCAGGAGGCTTTCCTGTTTATCCCACCAACCAGTTACCAGATGCTCTTTCGACTAAGCTAATTACTGGAGTCTCCTTCCAAAGCCAGTGCTTGCTGAGTGTGGTCATTAGAGCAGGCAGAAGGGAGGACACCAGAGACATCTGAGATGACACACGTGCTCCAGCAAGCCATCCTTTAGCCAAGTCACGGGGTGCAGTATGGCAGCTGCAGCCACACAACAGCAAAACATTTGCTCAGGTGAACACAAATATCAAGTCATTCATCTTTCTTTTACTTACTACAGTGCTCAAGGGTGGGCCTAAGATCAAGGTCTCTGCCCTGACACGTAGTGGTTATTAACCGTCCTAATTTTATGTGAAGCAGGCATTCTTTACCCAGTGACAGAGGGATATCACGCAGAAAATGATACCCTTAGCACTAGTAGACCCCCTCTGGAACTTTTACATTACGAGAGCTCAAGTCATTGTTCAGAAAATGTAAATAAAGCCTACTTGTCATTTGACTTGGGTGTAGGTGAGTGTGTACACCCACACATAGCCATGAGAAGGTCACAGACTACAGGGTGTGCTGCTTTATCCCCCACTGCCTTATTTGAGACAGGATCTCTAAATGCACCTGGAACTAGACTGGCAGCGAGCAATGCCCAACAACCCTCTTCTCCACATCACGGGGGTCTTAGACAAGTGTGTGTTCACATTCACTGGAGATTCAATTTCAGGTCCTTGTCTTTGTGTAGCCAATGTGCATACCCTCTGAGGCACCATGTAGCCGCTCACTGACTTTTATGTTAAAATGCCCAGTGATAATATCATTTCCCTTGACATTGTGTTTTGTATCAGCAACTTGCTCCTGTATGTTTCTTTCCTCCTAAACAGGCACCTACTACATGAACATATCGGCTTCATGTCTCACCTTTGTTTCCCAGAGTTCAGTATGTAGTAACTATCTCATATGTTTTGGTTAAAATTTATGTGAATTAAGAGGTGGGTCCCATAACAGAGTGACGTTTAAATAATTAGGAGATGATGATAACGTTATAGCATAAAGCAACAAATTATACGTTGCAAAAGCTTATCTAAGGCTTTATCATGAAATAATAAAAAACTAAGCAAAAAGTCAACTCAGATAAGAGTCTAAGTTTAAGTATCCAAGGGAAATCAATCATGAGATTAAAATGAGATCACCTAAATTATCAGATTACAATGGGACCCCCTAAATCATCAGATTACAATGTGACCCCCTAAATCATCAGATTACAATGGGACCCCCTAAATCATCAGATTACAATGGGACCCCCTAAATCATCAGATTACAATGGGATCCCCTAAATCATCAGATTA
>NW_021620841.1:5043547-5060584 GCF_004785775.1 Grammomys surdaster
CCCCTAAATCATCAGATTACAATGGGATCCCCTAAATCATCAGATTACAATGGGACGCCCTAAATCATCAGATTACAATGGGATCACCTAAATTCCTAGCCAAGCCATCTAGTTCCATTCTACAGTAAAAACATATTCTTTGATGTCCATGGATAATTCTACTTCGTGCTTAAATTTTAAAACTATAGAAACCAAAAGCCTATTATTCCTCCTTAAAGTATCTGACAGTTGATCTTTTTGTACCTTGATGTAATGTTTATTCCATTTAATGTGAAAATCCAGATCTTCTTTTAAGGACTTTAGGAGAAAAACATAATTATTGTGCCAATAAAAATGTTCGCCAAAGGATTGTGGGTAGGAAAACCAATTTGAGTCACACCAACTAATAAAGAAGGTACAATCTACTCAAGTGCTATTACATATTTGAAGTACTTTTCTTGTGAGTTGTGTGCTTGGGATAAGCAAAGAAGCATTTGAATACAACTAGTCTTGTGTAATAGATTTGTCACTTGTTTTATCTGGTGATTTTTAAAGGACATCTTTAACTTCTCTGAAACATGTTGTCTATTGCTATAAAATGATGCTCACAATTCCTACAAAAAATGTTGCTGGGCCTCCAGTAAATAATTCATGAAAAAGTGCCACGAACATTTTATACCCTCTACCAAAAGTTGTCACTTAGGCTTCTTGGAGACTCTGTCAAAGTACAAATTGCCCTAGAAATATATGTACTGCCTCATCACCTGACTATTACATTTGCATATGAAAATCTATTCCAGGAAGACATTTGGCTGTGTTAAATGAATTATGATGCATACACTCAAAGAAACTTTATAATGAAAAAGCCATATTGGAGGTTAACATGATGACATGGTGTGCTCATGCCTTAAATTACTGAATGCAAAAATGTGGTCTTCAGCAGACAGAGTACCAGAGAAAAGTGTCATCAGTGTAAAATTGTGTATTTATAGATTATCAAGAGCCTGGATAGTTTTACACCAAACTGATGATGACAGTTAATTTTGGGAGACATAATTCCAATGAGGCTTTTGATTGTGTGTGTGTTTAATGGTAAACATTAAAAAGCTAAACCATGTAAAACTTTTTGAGACAAAGGTTATTCCTTTTCATGAAGAAAGTGATAATAATGGTCATTTCAGTGACCCTTCCTTTTTCTGGGGAGTGGGGCAAAGTATTGGTGGTCAAAACAGCAAGCATTTGGTCATTGAGCTACGGTTCCAGATCCTCATCTTCCCATTGACTAAGAAGCAAACACACATCTCAGGATTACACCTCAGATAATCACATTATGTAGGCTTGTCCATCTTCTTGTGCCTCCTGTTTGCCCTTTCAGGCTAGCAAACAGGCACCATGTTATTTGCCTCTCTGGATTCTGTTTTTCCCATTAGTTTCTTTCTTGAGGTGTGGAGTAAGACAGACAGACAGACAAACAGGCAGGCAGGCAGGCAGGCAGGCAGGCAGGCAGGCAGAGTTAAATGTCTTTCTCATTTCATCTTTCAAAAATGAATTTCTAAGCAGCGCTGTTGAAATAAGAACTTGTTTCAACAATAACCCAAGCTGATATGAAATTCAGGACATCTTCAGTTATAAAGTTACAAATGAAAATCTCTTGCAGAAGAAAATTTGAAATCTACCTGTCTACAGAAAAAAAAATGCAGGAACTCGTGCAGTACTCATGTCTCATTTCTGTGGTAAACCATCTTAGGTATTTTCTCCAGCAGTGACTGAGAGACTCACTGTCCATTAGCCTTTAGAGTACAGACACTTGGGAATGAGTTTCAAATGACATGGTGTTTGGTTGAGGTTTCCTGAAGTGACTATTGCTCAATTTTAAAAGCTGAACTATACGTCTTTGCGAGAACTCACTCACGTCTTCTGTTCTCACTTGGAAGACTCTTTAAACTGGTAAACAGACTCTCATTACCACATCCTTGCACATTGATATTACTTTACAAGTAGAGTGAAAACCTGATTTCATACTGATTAATACAGAAATTGTGATTGAAACAATAAATTCATGAACTTTTCCATAAGCATTCCATAAAAATTCTATAACGCCTCAAAATTACGGTTTACAATGAAACTTCTAATGTGCTATATAGAACTTTTATATTCTTAGTTACAAAAACAAATTCCTATATTAGCCTCAAGATGGATGCTTTCCATAATTGTCATGTGTGTTTGGTTAGAAAATGTCGTGCAGCCAATTGTTAGCCACTGAATTCCAGTGGACTAAGGGTAGATGCAGCCCTATTTGAGAAACATATAAATTTAAATTTGTTGTGATATAATCTAAGGGTTTGGTTTTCTTACCACCTCTCTCTCTCTCTCTCTCTCTCTCTCTCTCTCTCTCCCTCTTTTCTCTTTTTCTCCCTCCCTCCCTCTTTCCCTCCCACTCTCTCCCTCTCCCTCTCTCTCTCTCTCTCAACTCTTCTTCCTTCCCTCCTTCTTTTCTTGCTTCCTCCCTCGACCCTCTTCCTTCATTGTTCTATCTCATTCTCTCTGTCTGTCTCTGTCTCTCTGTCTCTCTGTCTCTCTGTCTCTCTCTCACACACACATACACAGACATACAGACAGACACACACACACACACACAAAGGGGTTTGACTCAGGCTTCTGTAAAGAACTTTAACTTAAGAAAGCAGAACTGGAGACAGTAGACATTTGATCTTAGAATGTGTTGTGGAAGCAACTCTCAGGATACAGATATTCAGCTCACGTTTTGTGCGATGCACACGAACTGCAAGTTACTACTTGAAACACTGTCATGTTCAGTCTCATTTTCAATGCTCATAGACCTATGATAAGATGAAAGGAAAAGCATTCTTGACTACATGAGAATACCGAGAAGCTGCTAGTCAACACTCCTTGTCAAGATTTGGACATATATTAATTAAATCCATATCATTTTACATACACATACATATAAGGAATGTGGATTTTATTCCATGAACTCTAAGTCAATAAGCAGAATAAATCTGTCTACACTTGTTGTATTATATGACAAGTATATAAAATGACCAGCAATGGGCATATATCTATAGAATATATATGGTTCATAGTATATTTTCATTAAAATCCAGGTTATGAACTCTACTAAACACGGCAAGCATCATTAATATTCTGTTGCAGTGTATTATAAAAATTTAAAGGGAACAATTAACCTGACTTAAGTGTTTCTTACAAGCCAGCTGTTAATTTATGGATGAAATAATACATTCTCTAAATTATATTATGATTAGGAGTAAAGATAGCAACCTGACTAAAAAAGAAAATTAAATATGTCATTAACTGCAGAAAGTGTTATTGTATGACTAAGCTTTTCAGTTTGAGAGACTTTAATATGGTGAGTTATAGTAAATCTTATTTAAAAGTTATCTGAGAAATGTATTCTATACCCATCTAAATGGTTAAAATATTTGCAGGCTATTCCATGCAGAAAATTTAAATCTTTTTCCCCATTTTGTTATCTTTCATCTATTTTTTTACATGTAATATGCCTAGTATTCTTCAAAATATCTGAAAAAAGATTACAGCTGGTATTTGAGTGGCAATGGGAACAGAGGGAACTCCACCCCTCCCCACGTGGAAGGAATTGATCAGCCTTCACTTGGGTTGTCTCTGTTTGATTGCAGGTAAACCAGTCCAATTTCTGTCTACTCAAGAAGGAAGAAACATTTTAGACAGAAATGAAGAATATAGGTTGGAGAATGGAAAAAGCAACAATGTTAGCATTTAATTGCAGAAAGAATCATCAGTTGATCTTTCTAGCAAGAACCTATCATTTTGTAGAGTAGTGAAGAACAGCAATCTTACAGAAATATTGGACTGGTTACAGTCTAGTTCCCTTTGCAGGTCGCAGTTGCAGAGTGACCAAGAGTTATCTTCTGTCTTTCCAAAGAATGTCATGGATGGAGCACAGGAAATTTTTCTAAGAGATTTTTTATGATAAATAAAATACATTTTTTGTAAGGTATTAAATGGTGTGTTGTTGTTGTTGTTGTTGGTGGTGGTGGTGGTGGTGGTGGTGATGGTGTGTGTGTGTGTGTTCTATTAAGGAACATTCTAGATGGTATGAATCTGGTTGAATTATTCTGACAGAATGAACAATTAAATATTCAACATCACCAGTTAAATTTAGTAAGACAGATGCACATAAGGTTTGAATGTTGACCTTTCTGAAAGGAGAAGTATTGTTGGACCAGTTGACTAATCTAATTTGACATATTACTTTAGAGAGTTTGCATTTTACTGACTTATAAAAGGCTGCCATGACCATGGCTCGCTCTCTCTCTGTCTTTAGGAAAAAATCCACTCAAAAAGTAAAATTGAACTGCAAGGGATCATGTATGATTTTCAGTTGCCAGGTAATTTTGTCACACTACATTTTATGTAGATAAAGTAAAACCATTGAAAGAAATGGAAAATGTTTGCTTTAATTTGTTCTCATGACATTTGATCCCATATAATAAAAAGGGAAGCCTAAAAAGAAGAAGGAAAAATCCTAATATTGGATTAGAGAATTAAAATCAATCAGAAAAGCCAACCTTTCTTATGGTCAGAAAATAGCGAAAACGAAGTGGTTTCAATCAGACTTAGAAATAAGTATCATTAGCCAGCATTTGATGGGAACTGGCAGAACTAAAGTGTATTTTTTCTATAATTCAAACTATAATGTAAGACGTTCTCCTTTTTGATATCGAACTAGCAAATGTAATGCCGTTATGCCTATCTATTTTACAGATCTATGAGTATCTCCTGAAGCCTTACTACACAAAGAGAGTATGGAGGTTGGGGGTATGCAAGTTGATCTGACTGTATGTCCAGACACGAAGCACAACAAACCTGTTTGACCTGTGGGAAAACTAAACTCTGAGAATGAGTTTACTTTGGCCATCACTACCATCTATTATTATTTAATAGCTGTAGACTGCTGGATGATATTGACGCTATCCATACAAAAGTGATGACCTCTCTCAGAATCACTACCTTTGCAATAACCTGGACAGAGCAGAAAATGAACATAGGCACCTTGTCACTTTATACAATGCAACTGCCGATGGGTGTTAGCTTAGACTAGAGTTACTTTCTCCTGGAGAGGGAGGACTGGATTAAGTATCTAGATCTCCCTGGAGCTGTGTAATTATTCTGTATTGATTTTAATTATCCACAATGCAGGAAACTACTGGGGTCCTTTTCCAAAGCCGTGACCTTAATGTTCTGGAGTCTTACCTTTTACCCTGTTAATTCAGTTCCCTTGTCTTTATAGAAAAATTAACGCTTCTGATAAAGCTTTGGGAAACGCTTGCCATTTCACACTGACACTAAAGCACCTAAACCCTGACAGTCAGATTTAAGTGTAGGAGCTCGGCAAGTTCAGAAGGTGACTTTGATCCCAGATGTCTGGAAAAACAAGAATATGAGAAGCCACATTGTCTTTAATAACCCATAGTCCACATTTGCATTTAAATGAAATATCCTTTGAAATGCTTTTTATAAAAAAAAGAATTCAACAGTTCATTTTATGAGCTTGGTTCATTTCATTTTAAGGAAACATTAGAGTAAAAGTTTTACACTGGGGCAAGCAATTCAAAAGAGGTGAGTATTAAGACTTTCCAGATGGACAAGCTGCCCCTCTGTCTCTGGTGTTTGGTAACTGTGTAATAGATGCTTCCCCCAAGGAACAGGTGTTCACATGTAACACCCTCATGCAATAAACCCACAGAGGAACAAAGAGTAATACTATCCAGAAATACTATTCATTTTTAAAAACAATTCTTAAGCAGAGTATCTCTGATTTCTGGCAATTTCTAATCTGCTAATCGGTTGTGTCCTCATTAGTCTACAAAAGCAGCTGCTTGCGAGCCACACAAAACAGCAGATGTTACCATCGTGCTACTGTGCTGAATGCCACTTCCTGGACAGCTTAGCTCTCTGCTGTCAGCTTACTTCAAATTCATTTTTTTTTTAAATTTATGTAATGAGTAAGTCATGAGTGACAGTCACAGGGCTCAAAATATTTACTTTATCGATGAATTTATTCCTTCTCATAATCCTGTGTACTTGGTATGTCTACCTATGTGTGAACACGAGCGCACAGTTTGGTTTCTCTCCCTTCCAGTTTCCCTTGCACCTGTGTAAATAGATGGAGGGCCATTATGTCAGATCATATGTCCATAGAAGCCCAAGGATAAAAGGGGAATGACAGAATCAACAGAACCCTCCAGAAGGCAATCTGGTGAACCGCTGCTAATTCACACCTCATTGGAAGGTTTCCTTATCAGAACAGCCAGATTTCTCAATTCTATTCCTCTACAACTTTATCCTATTAAAGCTAGACCGAAGAGTGAGTCTTCAGACGTGGCATGCTGAGTGCTGACACGATTAGAAGTTACTCCCTAGTGGCTGCTGAAAAATCACATGCTCTTTTTGTGTCTTTTAGCACTGCTAAAGGAAAAGAAAAGTGGAAGAAAAAGTTGGAAAAGGGAAGAAAAGAATTTAAATCTCAAGAATATAACAACTATGGGAAAGAAGAAAAGAGACTAAAGAATGAAAAGGCAGAACGGGAAAGAGAGTAACCAGCATCTTCAGTCTCGGTCCCCGAACTTTATAGAAATAGTCAATGACCTCACCACCAAATTCCATTGTATCCATATCACATTAGTGAGATAAAATCATGACCTCAGCTGTTCTTGCTCAAATAACTGGGAAAACACATTAACTACCCCAAATAGCTCCTAAAGAAAATAATTGATAATAATAATAATAATAATAATAATAATAGTAATAAACAATAAATATGTAGCTCTCAGAGAATTACCTGGTTCGTTCTTCTTACTGACAATTTAAAAAAAATGTTTTCCTAATAGTTTTTTGGCATTGTAGAAATACTGAGTTTTAATAAAGCTATGGCAATTCCCTAAATCTTTAATCCCAGCACCAGGAAGGTAGAGGCAGGAAGGTCTCTATGATTCTCAGGCAGCCCGGTTTACAATGTGAGTTCCAGACTAGCCAGAGAAGCATAATAAGACCTTGATTCAGAAAAAAAAATTCCCCAAAGAAGACTTTATAATTATCACAGGTCCTTAGCACAATGGACCACAAACATCCTTTGCTTTTGAATTCTAGTTTGAAGGTAAGCAGCTGGTCACATCAGAATGTGAATATTCCACCAGAGTCACCCTGCATCTGGACTCACCTTTAATAGCTTTGTAATGTATCCACATCCCTTTCCCAGTCACCACCATGGTTTTGTCACGCAGAAGCACTAAAAAATACGACCATTAATTCTGTTTCAGTGATAACTTTCTGCCCAATTTCCACCACTGAAGGTATGTGGTCATTGTTGTTACTCTAATACATATTTAATATCTACTCGGTGAAATGGAAAGGCCATCAGAGTGCCTTCTGTAGAAATAAATAATATGTGGGAGAGAAATATAGATGATAGATGGATAGATAGACAGATAGACAGACAGACAGACAGACAGACAGACAGACAGACGTGTGTGTGTGTGTGTGTGTGTGTGTGTGTGTGTGGGTGGGTGAGAGAGAGAGAGAGAGAGAGAGAGAGAGAGAGAGAGAGAGAGAGAGAATGCATCCGTAGTCTTTTCTCTTTCTCAATGGCAAATATGGCACCCAAAGGTCCACAGTGAAGGGACCTTGGGAAACAAATTACAACATAATCAGAGCATACTAGTGACCAAGGTGACCCCAGAGCTCTCTATACTTCTGACAGGCTGCGTTCTTCTCCTCAGCCCTTGATCTACTTCTGAAAGTGATTGCTATAGAACATTTGTAATTGCAAAGTCGTTCCTCCTTTGAAATGTAAATCTCCTCAAAAGCGTCTTCCAGTTTTACAAACCAGAAATGTCTTTTTTTTTTTTTTTAAAAAGGGGGGTGCTAAGAGTATCCCTTTGAATTGTCACCATAGAGGAAGGTGGCATGCCTGTCTTGAAATCTCCATGGGAGGTCAGAATCTGATTAGTACCCTTCTTTGCTCCAAGTTGTAAAACTATGTGCTACCTTTAAAAGATGAGAAAAGTGTCTTTCTGACTTTTTCTTTCCAGAGTCCAATTAATAAACCAAGACCAGTCTCCCAGTTGTGCCTCTAAGAGACTCCTATTTTTGCAGTGGAAGAGACCTGGACTACATTTCAGCCAGTCTCTTCTAATGCAATAGACTTAACTGAGCTGTATTATTTACATGAAGTTGTCCAAGTGGGTTAAGTTCAGAGAAAATGATCTATATAAAGTCATGTAAAGAATATGCTTTAAATCACTTAGTAAGCATAAGAACTGGCTGCTTCTTAAAGACAGATTAGAGTTAAACACAACTAATACTATTCCTAATCCATCCAGAAAACAATAAGCATTGATGTATTCAAAGTCAATATGTGAGTAATATCAGGGGCTGTTCAACAGTTGCACTATCTATAGAATGGTTTAAAAAGTCTAAAATAATTGGTTTCCTTTGTTGAGTATATAGTAGTCAGTATAGCAGTCATCAGTGAACTTCTGACTCTCCAGGGCTCACACAGACATTGTCCATGTTAGTAGGAAACAGGTAAGCCTAACTTAACCACCAAGTGCTACAGATGAAGGGTGGCCATGTGACTATGTCTTTATCAAGTAGACAGGGCAACACAGGATTGGATCTTTTAGTCACTTATCAGGTTGTGATTACTAAGGCAGTGGTCCTCAACCTTCCTAATGTTGTGACCTTTTAATACAGCTCTTCATGTTGTGGTGACCCCCAACCATAAATTTATTTCCTTCCTAATTCCTAACTACAATTTCGCTACTGTTATGAATCATAATGTAAGTATCTGATATGGAGGCTATTTGCTATGTGAACCCTGTGCGGGTCACAACCCATAGGTTGTGGACACTAAAGTCAGCACAGAGATGTCTCTCTCAAACAGTTTTAAAGCAAAGTCACTCATTTATACATATTCCTTACCCCAGTCACTGATCAGAGGCAAGACAACTTCCCTATACACTTTAGTTTCAATAATTTCTAGTTAAACACCTTATACCGGTAAATGGCAGTTTTGATTGATCAATCTATAAAGGCACAGGTCGGGGGGGGGGAGGTGGAGGGAGATGAATATGAAGGGTTGGCTTTCTTTGTTGTCAGCAGAAAGGACTAATTCCTCCTCCAGTTTTATGGACCCGAGCTAAAGTTACATTCCAATTTCCACTCTTAAGCCTTTTATTTCCACTTTAGGAGGGGCCCTCTTTCTATTCTACTTTATAATTTAGTCTTTAGCGTCACTTTGATTAATGACATTAATTTTACCAAAGCAATATAATTTAGGTTGCAGAAAACGTGAACCAGGCCTACACTGCTGCGCCAGGGCTGAGCATCTCGCTTTAACCATAGCGGGAGCTCAAAAAATTAATGAACTGAGTGAGTAATTCAGCAAGTCAATGAGACCCAGAGCTAGTCTCTTAGAACTTCAGCTTTGGACTTCTGAGCATCCCTCCTGAGGAGCTAACCGTGCATCCCGGGAAGTGGATTTCCTCAGGCCACAATGGGAGCACACCTGCTGTCCATGCCTTTGCTCTTCTTCAGAGACATAGTCAACTGCCCCAGTCCAGAATATGCTGCTTTTGCACGTGTAATTTTGTCTTGTCTGAGTGAATTTCTGCACCGTGCACATGCCTAGTTTTCACATATGCAACAGATGGTGCATTCCTAACCCATGTCCCCTAGGACTTGGATTAGGAAGAGTTGTGAGCTACCAAATGGGTGAGGAAAATTGAACCTGGGTCATCTATAAGAACAATCAGTGCTCTTAATTGTTGAACTATCTCTCCAGCCCCATTATTATTCTTCATTTTTAATATTTATTTTATTTATTGTGCATTTTTTCTGTCTATGTCTCTCTGTCTTTTTGTCTCTCTGTTTCTATCTCTTTGTTTGTCTCTCTGTCTCTATCTCTGTTTCTCTCATTTGTGTGTATGTCTCTCTGTCTTTGTGTCTCTGTCTCTCTTTCTCGTGTGTGTCTCTCTGTTTTTGTGTCTCTGTCTCTCACTCTCTCGTGTGTGTGTGTGTGTGTGTGTGTGTGTGTTGTACCCACAGAGGTTTGATGCCCTTGAGATAGAGTTAAAGGCCACATTGAGCTCCTGCCATGGGTACAGGAAATAAACTCCTTTGGTATAAAAGAGCACTTTCATATGAAAATTTTAATACATTTTAAATTAAGATGGAATAACATCACGCTCCCCCTCTCCCTTTTCATCCCTCCAGCCCTCTCAGGTACCCTCCTTGTCATCCACCCCCATGAAACCCCAATTCTAAGCTTGATAGTTTGTTTTTATTTATTACTATTATTACAACATATGTATATATCATTAGATAATTAGAATGTAATATACAACACATATTAGAATCATTAGCATAGTGATACACAAAATTTTATTAATTTTCTTTAATTCCAAAATCTTATAGACTTAATTTATCTGAATGGTCACTTCCAGATTTTCCTCATGATTCTCTTCATGGAGGATAAGACAGGGCGGTTTGGTGAAACCCTGTGTCAAAATAAAATATGACAAGTGGTAGAGTGCTTGCTTAGAGGTGTAAGTTAAATTCCCATGTCTCCTCTCCATTCCCCATGCATCTTTTCCATACTCACACAAATATACACGCAGAAGAAACTGCAAAAATTTCATAGAGAAAATTTATTTTAAAATTTGGTTTTCCTTTTTTTTTTCAATAAAATTCAGTTAGATATAGATACTAAAACCGGATGGCATATTACAACAAGATAATTTAAAATTATTTCTTAATTGATAAAATAAATAGTTCTAGAGTGGCAATATAATTATACTTTATTCCACTTCTGGCAACTAAGTTGAAAGTTTTATACATACTGTGTAAGCACTCTACTACTGAACTGTATCTCCAATCTTTGGGAAAAAAAACCTTTTTGATGCTAGGTCTTGCTAAATTGTTCAGGTTGGCCTTGATCTTTGATCCTCATGTGTCAAAGTCCTAAGTTGCTGTCATTAAATAGATGTGTCATCGTGTACAATGTTTAAAATATTTCAAAAGAAGCACAAGCCCTTGGTAGTTGGCTAGGCTTCCAGTACCAAGCATAATTTTCTTCTTGTTGTGTGAAAAGTAAGTCCAATTAGAGAGCTGTTGATAATCACCAAGGTGAGAAATCTCACCATCATGACGGCCTAAATATGACCTGAAGAAGGATGATGGTGCCAATAGACATGATAACACAGATAGTTGAAAGTCTAGGAGGTTTCAGTGCTACACACAGAACTACAGGTAACTAAGGAATATTGAGAGCGGGACAAATAGCCTTCCCCAAGGAAGAGTATATCAATTAGTTATTCAATACTAAATGGTCAGCCCTGAAGTACAAAGAAGTAACATTATATAGACTGAGAGAAGGTGTATTTATGCATTTAGGAATACACAAGTCACATATGTAACAACAATTAAAGGAAAAGCAGTCATGGATTTGAAAAGGAGCAAGGTAAAGGTGTCATATGGCAGAGTATGGAGGGTGGAAAAAAAGATGGAATCATTCATCATCTCAAAAGTTTATTTTAAAATTGGACTTCAATATCAAACATGAAAAACATTGACATGTCATGTTAATATATATGAGGATACAGAGTCATCGAAAGGATCAAGGAAGTAAGCCTAGGTACTCCCTTCGCTACTATGACCACAGTTACATATGAATTACAATTGAGTTCTCATTGGGAAGCTGCTGGGGTTTAGGAATCGCTTATAAATTATATAAATATTGATTTAGATAGAGATAGTTTATTGAGCATATGCCCCAGGATTGGTTGATTAAGGGCCATGGTTCAGATTTGGCAACTGGACCATGAATTTGAGTAAAGATTTTATAGGGTTTTCAAGCTTAAAATTTATAAATATTTAAGTTATTTTAATAATTTAGAATTAGGGATAGGGGACTATTTTAAGAATATATTTTTGTTGTATTTTGTTGTATTTTGTTGTATTTGTTGTATTTTTTTTTAATTTTTTTATTGGTGGGGCATTTAATTGGGTTTCCTAGGTCTTAATATTTTATTTAGGATATAATATTTTACCTTGGCCTTAACATTTACATTTTACCTAGGACTTAACAGAAGCCCTTATGATAAGGATGGATAAGATAGATAGATAGATAGATAGATAGATAGATAGATAGGCAGACATAGATATACAGAACTATTGATAGGTTACTATATCATCAATTGACCAATACTTGAAAAAAGTATCAGATTACTTGGAAAATACTTGGGAAAATATAAATAGATGGATAGAGAGAGATAGACATACATACATACATACATACATACATACATACATACATATAGAGATAAAAGCTTAAAACTAGATTTGGATACACAGATTTTATTTTTAAGATATATTTTTGAGGATAAACAATATTTACAGTTCAGTATGATCCCACTGGCGAGGAAATATTTATCAAGTCAACTGTAGGGAATGAAAAGGGAAGGCAACTTTGAATAGTAGAAAGTGGCTGTCTAGGCACTGAGAGGCCAGCCATGAACAGACTCAGACTCAGGAATCTGCAGTACGCCATGTTAAACTGCAGGAAGGTTTGTAGAGATCTGTACTACCAGGTCATGCATAGATTAAGTTATCACTCTATTATTGAACTATATTTAACTGTTGGTTGTTCCCTAGCCTCCAGCTACTATCATAAGGACTAGTATATGTATAAAATAAATGGATAGTCTCAGAAAATATTATCAACCTGCTTTTTGCCATTATTAATATGTGAATGTAACTTACACCTGGACATGCCTTTTTCCAATCTAATCGTTATTTTTGAGCTTTACAGCTATTCCTAGAAGATCTCATTGGTGTTTGCTCTATTTATACTCTACATTTTAACTCTTTTGTTGATGATGTTAAATTTTCTTTAGTTAAGTCTTCACTCTAGCTCTAGAATGAAACCCATTTTATGTGGTTTAAACATGTACTCCAATATACTCTAATTATATCTTTTCCTCAGCTTTTACCGCTAATTTTCAATGTGAGTTTTTAATGGGAATTAATTTTGATTGAAAATAATAAATATACATTTAGAGCTGTATTTTGGTTTTAATTTTTGGAAGCATTTTTTATTTAATTTTATTTTCATGCAATATATTTTGGTCATTTTTTTTTATTACCTTCCTCCAACTCCTCCCAGAGGCTCTGCATGCTCATGACTCTTCTATGTGGAGGTATGCAAGGTAGAAGGATTCAAGTGAGTTAATTAACATTTCTGTCACCTCATGGAAACTATGTTCTCTTGGACTCATATCTTTTCCTGTCGAGATCTCACTGAACCATGAGGTTTCTATTGGTCTATGCTTTCACTTGTATTCTACAGTATCTACGAGTCTACGAATTGTACCCATATTAGTACTAAGCATAGCTTGCTACTTCTTTCCTTATGTCATAAGGCTCTTCTATAGCTGTACTCTGTTTTTTCTAAATCAAATAGCTAAAAACTATTTATACATAGACATACAGAATAGATATATGATATTACATAAATTGTCAAGTTAATTATAAATTAAACTAATGAATACTTTTATCCGCATTTCAGAAAATTATTGCTGTTAAATTTTTTACTTGCTTAATTTATCTAATTTGCTATCATTACTATTTCAGGAAGGATACAGGTAATTCTCCATAACTTTTGTTTGGTTTCTTTCTTAGCTAATAATCTTAACCTTCACCTTAAAATTCCCTTACAGCTTGTAGGCAGAGGAAACCACTCTTGGAATACAACAGCCTTAGAGGTGTGTTGATGCCATACATGGTATCAAATGGTCCCTTTCTGTTGGTTCCATAGATGAACTAGACAACGGTGTCATATTGAAGCTCTGATATTCAGATTACACAACCAAAATGATATTAGTCATCTATTTGATAAAATATGATTAGAAGCAGTTTACTCTAAATTCTATAGAAAGTACAGGTCTTAATTGTATCTTTTGAAGTTTCTTTATATAACTGAGATATGGAGTAATGATCTTATTAAATTAGGAAATGTTGGGCATATTAAATTATTTAATTATTCTAGAGGTAGGAGAATATTAGGAATACATATAAAGTTATCTATGCTCTGCCACCATACCACTTTTTATAAATATTAAATATGCATAAAACTTTGTGTTGAAAAGTAAAACATTATATAATATCTTACATAAATTTCTTTCAACTAAATGAGTCAAATATTTACAGTTTAAAATGGAGTAATAGTTAACTAAGGAGATCAGTTCAGAAGCAAAAATGTCCAAAATTTTATTATTGTTGCAAATTACATTTTCCTACATTTCCACTTCTCATCTTACAATGGGATATGTTTCTTACTGCGAGCCAATTAGAAATAACTTACTCAGATTCAAGGGTGTATCTTCTACCCCAGACAGATGAAATGAGGAAATGCTAAAAAATAAGATCTATAGTGAACCACTGATTTTATTTTAATGGATCTACGATGAATAACTTTAGACTCCATAGAAATGCAAACAGAAGCATCTTGCTGAAGATGGATGACAGCATTTTCATCTTTCCATGAAAATTTAAAAATTAAAAGAGAGAAAAGCTAGATTACTGGGGACCATAAATTATCCTGATATCTACTAAAGATAAACAAATGTGACAAGTCCAACTTACACATGAAGCAATGCTAAAATGCAATGATATATTTCAACTCTGAGATATTGACCAGAGAAGGTCTACTTCACTGCTCTGTTTTGGAAAGCAACACCTTAGGAGTATGAAAATTGGCCAAGAACTATCAATAAGCATGGATGTAGGGCTTAAATAGTAGTCTTGTTTAGTTAATATATATTTAAAAATCTATGTACGTATGAATGGGCATTTTTTAAGAGATAGATTTATAGATACATAAACTTCTGATTTAATTTATGCTTCCATAAGATCTGGGAGACAAATATGTTTCTAAATGCTCAGTGGCAGGGGAAGCCCTTGGTCCTGTGGAGGCTTGATGCCCCAGGATAGGGGAATGCTGGAGCAGTGAGGTGGAAGTGAGCGGGAGGGGAGGATGTGATGGAAGGGTCTGGAGAGGGGTATCATGAAGGGGGATATCATTTGAAATACAAATGAATAAAGTGAATGATAAAAATGTATAAAAAACAAATCTGAAAAAGAATCATCCAATCTCTTGTCATGTTGGTGACAATGTGTTTAGCTGGTTTCTTATCTTCATACTCAACCATGTCAATTTGCTTTTCGTGAATGTGTAGAGTTTAAAATTACTTTCCCTTATTTCGGAGTAGTCTATGAACATACATTTCCTTTTAGTTTCTTCTTAGTTATGAAATTGTAATAAAACTTAAATGTGTCCTAAATTTAGTTTTATGAAATCTAAAACTTTAATGTATGATCATAAAAAAAGTAAAATGAATTCTTTATTAAGAATATATATTTTCATGCAATGTAAGAAACATGTCAAATTTGATCCATAAACTTTATTGCAATCATTTAACAAGGGATCTTTTCTGATTCATTTATCATTATAACTAGTGAACCACACATATTAGAATCACTAGTTGCTATGCACAAAAGACTTCGTGAGGAAAATACGGTAATATTAGATAGTTCCAGAAACAAAGCTTTCGATTTAGAGGAATGCATTAAAATAAAATCGATTCTCATGCTAAAATGCTTTCTTTTTTGTTTCCAGGGCGAGCATGACTTAATCTAGGAGCCTTATCTTCTTGAATTTGTTAAGCACGTAATATGCTCGTCTTTTCAGACATGCCTGAGGAGTCTTTGTTTCATTCCAATCGAACAATTATAACCTTCCTACAGAATTATAGCTGTTTTCTTCAAGTGGAAAAACAGCATGGAAGCGAGACCTGACCCTGGTGTGTTTTCTACATTAGTCTCACGATAATATTATGCTTGGGCCATAAGATGTAATTGCATTTCTTTATGGAATAAAACTGGACACTGGTTCTAACCCCGGGAAAGCAAATACAGTATTATTTTGCGAACAATTGTGAGAAAATTTTAGATACTCTACTCCTTATAAGAGTTAAGATAGTAATATGTAAAGAGAGTTTCTGCAATATCAACCTTATGATCAACTTCACAGAAGTGAGAAACGGGTATGAAATCCTCAGCAGCTGTGAATCTTAAGAAAGATAAAGCAATATTACCAGATAAATACATAAGCTGGACGTTCAAGAGCTTAATATGCATCTAAATATTCACAGTCTCACATCCTTTTTAAAGAAACATCAGATAAAAGAGGGAAAAGACTATTCGCCCAGTAAGTTTCTGTATAATACTAAGTACGAAAATGTTGACATATCAATATACTTAAAGAAAAAAATGTTGTCAAACACAAGGAGTGGAGCTCAGCATAAACATTTAAAATAAAAGCAAGACAAAGTTATTCAAATTAGTAACTCAGTCACCATGGCAGAGCAGATTCAGTTGGCTTTAGTATTATGGGGATTCTTGAATACATGACTAATCCTTAGTCAGAAGTTAAATGTGCTCTCGGTAAATAGGTAAATATTTAATTCTAACAATTAGGGTTTCTTTTTTTGAATTCTTGGATCAAAAATAACTGAGACCAAAACTGGAGGAAAAGCTCAGTGGGCAAACTGCTTGCTCTATAAATGTGGAGAACCCAAATTCACATCTCCAGATCTCATGTAAAGCATACACATCTGTAACCTTAATGCTCCTATAGGGAGAAGGGAGACAGAGGAAAGAGAATCCCAGGAAGCAGTGGTGGACGACACAGCTTTTCCCACACAACTGAAGGCAATGACCAATATCCATATCTTTCTCTGATTTCCATAAGTGTGTCCGAGCCTGTGTACACTTCCTTTCTCTCTTTTTCTTCTATTCATCTTTCTCTCTGTCTCTTGCCTCTCTCTGCCTCTCCCCTCTGTCTCCTTCACTCTCTCCCTCTCTCCCTCTTTACCTACCTCTCCTTTTCCCTCTCTGTCCCCCTCTACACACACACAC
>NW_021620841.1:5060684-5068354 GCF_004785775.1 Grammomys surdaster
AAGAGAGGAGGGGAGGGAGAGAGAGAGAGAGAGAGAGAGAGAGAGAGAGAGACAGAGAGACAGAGAGACAGAGACTTAAGTTTCTAATTACGTTGAGACAAACAAAAAAAAATCTCACGGATAATGAGAGCAGGCTTTGATATTTCACAGAAGGGTGCTATGAAAATAAGAGAAGATGAAGAGAGAAGGGTCTCCAATATGAGGGTAGAAGGCAGAGCGTAGTGTAGTACCTGTTCGGGATATGAAAGACATTATTGGGACAACTCATGAAATCTAATAAGATCTGTAGATTAGATAATAGTATTATGACTAGTCAATGTTAATTTCTGATTTATATAAGATAATGTCTTTATTTTTAGAAAACATACACCTAAGTGTGTAGTAGAGGAAGGGAAAGATCTTATCTGCAACCTACTTTTAAATGATCCAAGAAAAATCAAGAACCACGCACATATAGTCACACTCCCCACACAGTTATTAATATTTGGGGATTCTGAATAAAGCATACATAGGTATTCTTTACACAACTCTTTTCACTTGAAATTAGCTTAAGATTAAAAGTTTGACACGGCCAAGTGTGGTGGTGAACATTTTCAATGAATTAAAGGGCGGCTTGGTCTATATTGCAAGTTCCAGGTTAGCAAGGGTTACACAGCAAGACCATATCTCAAAGAACAAAACAAAACAAAACAAAACAACTACAACAAAAACAAAAAAACCCAAAAAAACAACCAAACAAAAACAAAATAAAAAAGTTTAACAAGGAAACTTTATGATATAATTCCATGATCAAAAGTTAAAGGTACGTCAGCTCCACACTACAGAAACACACTACAAGACCTACAGAAGATTTTGAGTGTAGGTTGACTTAACATGTAAATCCTTATTTACTTCTTTGTTATATCTTAGCAGATCCATCATCAGGAAAGGGTCTATGCCATTCTTTGATGACACTTATGTCAGCAAAGACAAAAATGAAGATTTCCCATCTAGAATCTATAAGCATTGAATTAATCTTGCACACTATTTGACTTACTAAAATTCTTCATTGAGATATAGAGTCCTTTGAGATATTAAAGTAGTAGTAGTTTTAATTTGCATTTCCCTGATGGCTAAGCAATCTTTAAATGTTTCTTTGCCATTTGTATTTCATTTTTAAGTGCAATGTTTAGTTTCCTACCTCATTTAGAAAATGGATTGCTTATTGCTTCAGGCTTAGTTGTTTGTGTTCTTTGTGTATTACAGATACTAGCAGTCTTTAATATGTATATTTGCATAGAGGGGAAGCTGGGCACTGAATCGCACCCCTAGCTGAGGAAATGTTACTCTGAGAAGAAGAGGCAATCTCCTTCCGGGTTTGATCTCTGCTAGTTTCACCATGTTCCAGTGGATGGCCATATATTCATGAATGTATGGGCAGCATGAACTGGAATTGATGACTTAAAACAAAAAAGCAAAGTTCAAAAAAGAGGGAAACATAGTTCAATGAGTGGTCAGGGGACTGGGGAAGGGTAGATATCAAAACATATTGTGTGGCATTCATAGTGATGTTAAAACATTAGATATCAAAACAAAACATTTTAGAACAAGTTATTACAACTTAAACATTGGTTCTTCTGTCACACTGGCTAACAATTAAGTCTTCAAAAGACCATGTAGATAGGGAGGAGCATGAAGCTCTGACTGGGTTAGCTCAGATGCCAGACTATGATAACAACAAAAAGATTCTCCTTTGCTTCTGTCTACAACTGTATGCCCAAAGCTAAGGGATTCCTCTGTTCTGCTTCTCCTAGGGACCGATCATTGAGCTGGTTATGAGAACAAACTTGAGATTGTCCAGGATTGAGATGATAACTTACTAGCTAACTGAGTAGTCTCCAAGCAAGTAACTTCACAATGTTTTTATTTAGAGTTCCTCATCTGTTAAGTAGGTATCATCACTATGGGGTTTCAAGGGAATTACAGACCTTTTAGGAAAGGAATTTAAAAAACATTGCACCTCATGACTCACAGAGAAAATCTTAGGCATAGTGATGGTTGAGGTATTGATTCTTTATGCTTGAAATTAAACTTTTTTTTTTCATCCTTCAGATCTCTATTCAGGATGAAAAGTATCAGAGATGTGATTGAACTAAATACATTGAAGATCACCTTCAATAGAGATGCTACGATCTCCTAATATGAATGGAATCATGAAACAAGTTTGAAACAATTAACATTCATAATTGATAAAGTCTATTTACATATACATCCTTAAGCACAGTATATATATGTATATGTGTATACACACACACACACACACACACACACACACACACATATATATATATAATTTTTGCGAATAAATGCATTTTTCTTTCTTAGAACTAACTAACTTGTTTATTAATAACTTCACTCCTTTAAATAATTAAAATTATTTTTGTAATTCAGTGTAATACATAAGATCAAATCTAAAAGATTATTAGTCCAAATACAAGTAAAAGACAATGGGACTAAGATTTCTGTTCTTAATTATTTCTCTATACGGACATCTGTTCATTTTTGGAATATTAGGAGAGTATATTAAGGTAGTTAATGGGTGATATTAATTATTTATAATCCCACTGTACCATTGAGTGAACAGTTGGCTTATTTCCATGTAATTTTATGTTATTATGATCCTAAGTATTTTCTAATTCATACTACCAACTAAGATGGTTGCCTCAACCTCAAAATGAAATGATGGTTCAGAGAAGAAAGTATATAATATATTCTCGGTATAGCGATTAACAATATAGTCAGGCTGCTCAGGATAGAATTTAGGATCTTATTTATAAGGTGAATGGCCTTGAACAAATTAGCTAATCTATTTAAGCTTTGATCTGCTAATCATCGAAAATCCAGTATTATCAGCAACCTATAATACAGATTTGAATCAGATGATGCAGGTAAGGGCAAAAGTCACTGGAAACATAAAGAAAATGGAAAGGAATTAATTCCAACAGAATAGATCATAACAAGGCTTTGAACTGCCAACTGAGACTTCAGTGGCCTAGATTAAGGTAATAACAACATCTAAAGAACTATTCCACCTTCCTTAATGAAAAAAAATTCCTTAATGCGTTTTTACATATTTTAAATAAAATTTCCTATTTGGAACTATGTTGGTTATAAACATTTATAAAATCCCATATATGAGTTGAAACATTTTTGCATCTTAAATGCTACTAGGCTAAATGCCACATGCGAAACCCACCATAACATTCTTTAGCATTGGTAAGAGTTCATAAAAGTAGCAAACATGAAGAGTTACATCATCCTCTGTGGTCTAGAAACCAGCTCATGAAAGCAAATGGGATGCTTTCAGTCAGAGTTGTTTCTCTTGGAAGAGACTGCATTACTAATCTAATTATGCATTTGCATGATTTGAACTTAGTTTTCCTCTTTTTTTTTCAATCTATCAGTAGCAAGAAAACAGATTCCTGCATCCCACATAAATAGGAATATAAATCTGTTTGCATAGAACTTAAGTCTTTCCTACACTTCTTTCTAAACACGATCAAGGCATCCTTCAGATGCTGAGTGTTCTTGAACGGCCACTTTATGCATCCTTTTCTGGATCTGGTTCCCCAAAGGTTCTCTCTGTGGTTTGCATCCTAGAAAGTATACCTTCCTACCTGTCCTAACTGCTGTCTAAAAATGTTCAAAAGTAAAACCTTTTCAAGTAGCTCTGTTATCTGTGGGATGTTTGTAGGGAACCTGTGCACAGACTGAAGTCACAAAGCAACCAGCGGTCACCAACAAGTCCATCATAAACTAATATATCCTTAGGGTGTCTGGCTTGTAATTTTCACCTGTTCCTCTACTCCCATTCCTATCTCAATTTCTCTCTAACATCATTTCTGTATTTTAAAAATTAAATACTGGCACGTACATGGCATTAATGCTTGATTTTTTACAAGCATTTCTCATGAAGATATTTAATTATTTTTAACATTGCCACACGAGTGCATGCTTCCTGTTTTCTGCTATGAATTTCTCTACAATTAATGCTATAAAAATGTTTGCCATTTGGCCTGCTCGCAGTTTTGTAGCCACAGTAAATAATTCTAGGTGTGGTTCTGCTGAGCCCTATATGAACCACACACCTATAGTGATCATTTGTACTGTTCAGCAATGCTTTTAAACTAGCCAGTACAGCTCTTTCTCTGCTTACCAAGAACTGCAGCTTTCTGATCTGAAAAGGAACCAATAGGTAACTAGCTCAAATGCCCGAAGGGTTGCTCTCCTGTCCCAGAGTCTGTATCTTTTAATTCCCTCAATCAGTCAATTCTGCCCTGATATGACTCTTCAGAAAATAAAAAAAAGCAAATTACAAATTGCAAATTGGAAGAGCTAATGCTGGCATGGGACTGACGGGGATGAGCCTTTTGGCAGATGACCTGCCTGGGATGGAAGGAATGGCAAAGGAAAGGCTGGTCTCACATCGCTGCTTCCCCAGAGGGACCAAACACGTCCAAACACGGAGCGTGCACAGATGTGCTCACAGCAAAGCTGTCTTCCCATGCAGTCATAAGCAAAAGGATGTCTGCTGTTCTCACCATCATGCGAAATGCTTGTAAAACTCAGGCATTAATGCAATGCTCAACGGACATTGAGTGAGTTCAATCTTTTCTTTAGCTTGTTAGCAGGCATAACAGAAAATAACCTGAAAAAAGAATCTCAGCATCACTTAATACATGCTGTGTGTTATAAAGACTAGTGTGCTGTTTAAACTAAAACCCTTGTCACTGTTGTTTGTATATTTCTAAAGTAATTATTTTACATAGTTTACATATACAGATGTGAAAGTACTTACAAACCTCAGTTAAAAACTAGATATTTTATCAAATAGATGGGTTTTTAAATTCCAAAAAGGTTCCTTTCAAAAGTGAATCCCTTTTTCCTCTCTGTTCCATAATAAATGCTTGAGTTCTATGCCAGTGTCCAGTGCTAATCATGTTTAAATTTAACATAAACCAAGATTATGAAACAATCATAATCTAATAATGATAAGCTAATGTGATCCAACAGGAATGGTGGCACAGTGTTTTGTTAATATATTCTCAAGAATGAGATTCTACAAGAAGAGTTCCTTCTTCATTCTGTGATGTTCAGAATAACTTGGGGGCTCTGGAGTCACCTTTGGGTGCAGAGACTAATTAGAATACATTCAGAAGATAGGATGCCGAGGAATCAAAGTTATGACTCACGGAACACTGCCTGCAGCAGATGTACAAGATGAATCTAGCTATCTTCAAACATTTGAAGGGTTGTTGAGTGGAATAGAAACTGTTCTTTATAGCCACAAGGGATGGAGCTATAGATAAAAACTTAAGGAAACTGTAAAACAGTTCAACTGAATATAAGATGTCTCTAGTAACGGGCAAGCAGAGGCTTTGAACATTTATAGCAGGACTGAATTTTTTTTTACATTTTATATAAAACCAAAATGCATATATGGGAGCTGCGAGTCTCTACTTCTAGACTTGGTTGTGAAGTTAAGACTGCTCCAAAATAATCCTTAGAAATGAAAGGAACTTAGGTGTTGAACACCAGAACTTCAGCATTAAATAATAAATGCAGTTCTCAACAGAGATAGTTTTCTAAAAGTTAAGACAGGGTGGGGGTGGTGATAGCTTATATAATTACAACTAAGGCCCCTACGATAGAGAACTCTTTAGATGTTTCATATGTTCATGATGCAAAGGAAGTCACTGAAGAGGACAGAAGGACAGATATGTAAATAAGTGGAGTGCATTTTGTTGGCAGACAATAGGTGAGAAGGGCAGGGGAGATATAAGTGGATTTATCTAAGGTGAACTTTGGGGGGAAGAGTGAGAAATATATCACAGGAAGGAGTGATGGTTTGAATTATTGAGTCTTTGCTATATGGATAGACTTGTATGAAAATTATAAATTAAATATATACATTTAAATATTAAAGTACATTGAAGTTTAAATATTTTAAGTTAAAATTAACTTAAATAAAATTCTTATAGGAAAATCTATATTACATAAATTTAAAATAGATAAAGATATATTTAAATATAAATTGAAATTTAAATTTATATTAAATTTCTTAAAGTTATATTAGAGTTCTTGCTTATCTAAGAGCTGCAGGTTTTGTTAAAGTACTGATATCTTAAACAGAAAACCATATCGTAGGTTAATATACATTTATTGAATTTAATTTAAACAAAGGAAAATTATAAGTGAGCAGATGGGTCCTATACCAGGATTTCAGAAACAGCCTGGAAGGCTTAACAAGAGCTCTTGGCTACTTTACTTTATAAGACCAACCACGGAAACCTAAGTCCTCCACTGGGGTCCGACCGCTTGTAGCTTCCCTGTTGTTTCTAGCCTGTCCCATTATTTAATGAAAGAACAACTAGATTTCATTTAGGCAAAGAAACATCTGATTAACATCTAGACTTCCACTCCTATGCAGCACCAGCAAACAGCAATACCTTAGATGAACATTTAAAAATAGATCACAGTTTCTATCTTTGTGCGTTTGGGAATCTTAATAAACACAGAATTTGAGACGCACAGGATACTAATATAGAATCCAAGCAGAGAACAAAGCCTTTAAAGTTCTCCCTGACAAATCTGTTTTCTCATAAGTAATGTTCTTCCTAAAAATAACTGTGATAGCAAACAAAGCCAGTGTAAACCAATGTAAACGGAGCTGTGAAAAGGATGTTTTAAAATTGTAGACAGAATACGCAGGAAGGAAGGAAATATTTAAAGCTTATGTAGGAAAAAGTATGTTGTGCTTGTTCCAATATGAAAGAAGAATAGGATGGAAGGAGGCATTAAATGCGATTATAAATGTAGTAACAAAACGAGACAGAACTTGGGATGAGAGCTTTCTATACATTCACATGACCGTAAATTGTCACGGATCAGGAGAGGTTAACACAGCTCCAAGAGGTAATATTTCATTTCATTGCAACTTTTGTTTTTCCCTTTTGTGTTCCCATTTTCTCCTCAACCTATTTCAAGTCTTTATCATGAAGGCCAGATTCTTTACTGTGTGGCTCCTGACCACGAACGTGCACCGCAATTGTCCTGGAGATCTTCAAAGTTACCCCTGGAGCCAGCATGTCTCATCCACCCTGAGTCAGCCTCGGCAGAGGAACCTGGAAATTTCCGTCTCCTCAGAGGCCTTCAAGAGTCTGACATATTCAGAGGCAGATGCTCACAACTAGCCATTGAACTGATCATGAGGTTCTCAATGGAGGAGTTAGAGTGAGGACTGAAGGAGCTGAAAGGGTTTGTGGTACCATGAGGAGAGCAACAATACCAACCAACCACAGCTCCCAGGGTCCTAACCACCAGCCTGGGAGCACTTATGGAGGGATCCAGGGCTTCAGCTGAATATGTAAGAGTGGAGGGCCCTTCTGGGCACAGATGGAAGAAGAGATCCTTGACCTCATGAAGGCTGGAGGCCCCAGGGGGTGGGAATTTTGAGGGTGGGGAAGTGGGAGTGGGGGGGGGGTAGGTGGGGGTTACATCCACGGAGAAGAAGGAGGAGGGGTAAGGGGATGGGGGGTTCCCGGGTGGGTGGGGGAAGGGGTAAGTGGATAACATATGAAATGTAAATAAAATATCCAATAAAAAAAAAAGAAAAAAAAAGAAAAGAAAAA
>NW_021620841.1:5068454-5073084 GCF_004785775.1 Grammomys surdaster
GCGCTTCTTCACAGGCCAGCATTAGCCTGTTACTGGTGAAGAAGATACCCTCTGCCAGTAAACTACAGCTGCCTTCTCACCTACCTCCTCTTTGGCTTGGATTTCTGTCTGTCTCAAAAACATCTTTGCTATCACCTTCCTAGTTTTAAGACCACAACAGTTAGTCTTTGACATATAACCCCTCCTAAAACATTACTCGTGATATTTCGAGGTGCAGTTCCAACCACTTTCTCCATGACGCTCATTCCTTCTCCATTACTGTATATCAGTTAATAATTTTCAGTTTTCTATAGCTTTGTATATGTTGTCATGAGGACACTCATATAACAATTTACACACACACACACACACACACAGACACACACACACCTTACAAAATAGATGATTGCATAGATTAAAATAGATTCAAATGAAAACAAAATGTCGTTGAGTCACATAAATATTTCTATTTTTTTTCTTTTGTGCTATATGCTGACCTCAAGGCTAAGTTCACAGTCTAACATTTCTAATACTGAATTCCTGCTGCATGTAACTTTAAGCAGGCATCAGGAGTGTAGGAACCCATTAACTAGACCATCCTCAGAGGTGTAATTCACATGCCTATTTAAATTTATGTAAATGAGGACATTAATGTAGAAACATATATGATATATACATCAATAAAAGAAAACAAATTATGGTATAATTTGTTAACATAGGCTTAACTCATTAGATGCTCTGTGGCTAGGGGCCTTGCAAACAGCTGGCATGGAGGTCATGACAGCTACCTGAACAGATCTGAGGGGTATGCTGGAAATTCAACTTCCTTTCTCTGTATTTCCAGCCCCCAGTTTGCATCTCACTCTCAGTATTAGGATAACCTTCTCCCAGTCAAACAATTCAAGTGCGTCTTCACTGTTGTTTATTGAACTCCAGTATAAAGGATGTACAAACACATTTCAAATGTATCTGAAAATCCTCAATTTTTTCCAATTAATGGAATTAATAGGTAACAACAACAACAACAACAAATGAAAATTAATGCCAGCTTTCTGGCTCAAAAGAATCACATTGAGCATCTATAGTGGTTTGAATATGCTGGGTTCAGGAAGTAACACTGTTAGGAGGTGTGGCCCTGTTGGAGTATGTGTGGCCTTGTTGGAGTGGGTGGGGCCTTGTTGGAGGAAGTGTAGGGGTGGTTTGGGTATCCTCCTCCTAGCTGCCTGGGAGACAGTCAACTCTCTCCTGTTTGCCTTCAGAACAAGATATAGAACTCTCAGCTCCATCTCCAGCACCATGTCTGCCTGGACACTGCCATGCTTCCCGCCTTGATGATAATGGACTGAACTTCTGAACCTGTAAGCCAGCTCCAGTGAAATGTTGTCTTTTATAAGAGTTGTCTTGGTCCTGGTGTCTGTTAACAGCAATGGAAACCCTAACTAAGACAATATCTTAAAAGAATGACCTTATTGACAGGATGTGTGATTCGTATTTTAGAAATGATGAAACTAAAATTAAATATAATCAACAGATTTTCCCAATTCCATATCGTTTGAAGTCTACCTTGTTTTCTCAAACATACTTAAAATTTTATGGGACTTATAGAGACTAAATCAATAATTTGGATTGGGAAAAATAATTACACCGTTCTAAAACTTCTGAGTATATACGACTGGTGATACATAAGGTTATGCTGCTTGTCAACTACACTCATGATTAATAGACTTCAATTTCTTGGAGTTTAAGCATTTTCTGCCTCTGCTACTGTGAGTCAGGTAAATCATAGATTTTACTTGATCAAGTAAGTATTGCAAAAGATTTGACTACTAACTACACAGAAAGAAAACAGTCCCTGCTAAAAAAATAAAATTAGGAGCTTGTTTAAAAGACAGAATGAGTGAAGAATTTCATATTTTGTAAAAAATAGAATTACTTTTGGGGCTGGAGAGATGGCTTAATAGTTACAAGAATATACTGCTCCTTTAGAGGATGTGTGCTCCCCACCCAACCATGTTGAATGCCTCATAACAATGGGTAACTATATCTCCCTCGTCTGGCTATTCCTGGTAATACACACACACACACACAGACACACACACAGACACACACACACACACACACACACACACACACACATCTAATTGAAACAAATTTTAATCCTAAAACATTATTAGTACCAACTTTAGAAAAATAATATGAAATCAAACAAGTGAGCATAATAAAACATTTTGAAGTACACATGAATTTTAAGACATTAGGAGACCTAAAAGGACAACAAAAATTGCATATTAAATAAAGTATCTGAAATTAAATTTCAAAACAAAAAATTAATTTAAAAAATAGCAGTTGTCAGTCTTTAAGGTTATTTTCAAGCTCTTACTCAGCTGATAAAGCAAAAGAAAAGATATTATACTCAGTTTCTGTAAAAACTCTCACTCAGTATCATATTTCACACTGAATGTAAAGTAACACCAAATGAATATACTCACATATTTTTTTCAGGAAAAATATAAAAAAAGTAAATTAAACATATACGTAAAAGACAAAAGAATGAAATTAAAATTTGGTGCTTTAAAACCAAACCTCCTGGGGCTGGTGAGATAACTGTGTGGGTAAAAGTGCTTACCCACTGTGCTGCATAGTTTTATGTCAACTTGACAAAGTTCGGATTATCTGAAATGAGAGAATGTACATTAAGAAAATGCCTCCATAACTTCAGGGTGCAGAGCATTTTCTTAATTACTGCTTGATGGGGGAGTGCCGAGCCTACTGTGGGTGGTGTCATCCCCTGGCTGGTGGTCCTGAGTTCTGTAAGAAAGCAGGCTGAGTAAGATAAGGGGAGCAAGCCGGTAATCCGTACCCCTCCATTGCCCCTGCATCAGCTCCTGCTACCAGGTTCCCACCCTGTTTGAGTGCCTGTCCTGGCTTCCTTCATTGATGGACCTGTAAGCCAAATAAACCGTTTCCTCCCCAACTGGCTTTTGTTCATGGTGTTTCATGAGAGCATTAGTAACCTTGGCTAAGATACAGGAGCAGCCTGATGAATTCAGTTTGATTGGTAAAGCCCACATGTTAGGGGTGACAACTGACTCTCATGAATTTACCTTTGACCCCCATATGTGTGCCATGGCATGTGCAAACGCATGTTTGCACATGCATTTACTAGATACGCATGTACATAAATAAATAAATACAAATAATTTAATTCTTTATAATTGGTTTCTTTATATAAGAAAATACTCCTGAGAAGCTAATGCTATTGTTTACATTGTCTTATAACAAAGCTGAAATGTTCTACATGTATTTTCTAGGATTACTTAACAACACCTACCAGAAGGGAATACATTTAAAATGATTTTACTCTATGATTAAAGGTATAATCCAACTTTCCCATCTGAGGTAAGCAAACATAATTAAAGAGATTTGTAACGTATTTTCATCGATGGACATTCTCACATCCCTTTACTAAACTAGAGTACGTGTTAAAAACATGAAGCTCTTCTCGATAAGAATTGGGAATATATGGCTGCAATGTAATTCTAAGTATGTTAGCATTTTGCAATGCCATCTCTGCATAAGTCTATATACATGTACAGACACACACACACACACACACACACACACACACACACACACACTTGGATCCTACCAATTTATCCTGTGTAGTCAACAATAATGATCATTATGCTATTACAGAGTTCTCCTTTAAAATGACTTTTATAAGTTTTTTTCCTGACTCCCAGTTCACTATATTTTTCTTTAGCACATCTCCAGTTTTGGTTACTAGGTCTGAGAATGATTCCTTCACCATAGCTCTCGTTCATTTTTCCTTTATAAAATGTGTATTCAGTAATTGTAATAGACAATGTCTCTTTCCTTTAGATGTCCAGTGAGCCTCTACATTAATCTTTCAACTTTCATTTCTCCAAGGTGCTCTGTTTGCCATGTTATAACCTCACAGTCTGCAGTGTCTTCCTATCTGATCTCTCTGTTTTGTCCTTCTCTATCTTCATGCTTTATGCAGATACAGCCTTCCATGTACCTACTGTTCCTTACTTTCATGTCTTTTTAGCAGTTAGTGCTTTGCAATCTACAAAATAAAATGTTAACCATTCATTTCTGAAACAAAAAAAAACATCAAGAAGGGAAGACAAGGAAGGAAGATAAGAAATTAATAAAATAAAGATCCAATAATAAAACCATTTTATTTTGTAATTTATCACAAATCAGTGAAACCTACTCTTACAAAAACAGATATATGCAGAATGGTCTTGGAGTCAGACACCAATGTCATGAAGTACACTGCACCTTTAGCTTCCTATAGGACATATATGGGGCTCTAGATTCTGTCTCCAATACAGCACACAAACACATAGTAATAGTTTGTTGCAGGCATGATGGTACAGGTCTGCAACAGCAGCACCAGGGAAGTGGAGGCAAGGAAATAAGAGATTTGGAGAGCAGCCAGAGTTGCTGTTATGGACGAAAGATAGAGAAGAATAGATGAGAGAGGTGGGGATGGGAGGAAGAAGGGGGAGAAATAGGAGGACAAGAACAAAGTGAGACATAAAAGTGATGAGAAGAAGAGAGGAGAGGGAAAGGGAGGAGAGTGGAAGGGGGAGAGGAGGGAAGGAGAGGAGAGGAGAAGAGA
>NW_021620841.1:5073184-5124466 GCF_004785775.1 Grammomys surdaster
GAGGGGAGGGGAGGGGAGGGGAGGAGAGGAGAGGAGAGGAGAGGAGAGGAGAGGAGAGGAGAGGAGAATGTAAGTGGGGTGAGTGGAGTGGAGGGGAGAGGAGAGAAAGGGAGAGGAGACAGAAGAGAGGGGAGGAAAGGAGAGAGGAGAGAAGAGGGGATGGGAGAGGAGAGGAGGGGGAAAGGATAGGAAAGGAGGGGAGGGAAAGGGAGAGGAGAGGAGAGGAGAGGAGAGGAGAGGAGAGGAGAGGAGAGGAGAGAAAAATTTAATCAAGTAGTAGACTAGTTTTTTGTTCTTTTTGATTTATTTATTTATTTATTTATTTATTTATTTATTTTACCTTAAACACTTTCCTAGGCACTAATTTAAGTTCCTTAGCTCTCCAAGGTCTTTTCAATACCACAAGGCTCAAACCTTCGAAAGACTTGAATTGTCTATACTCTTTCTCTGCTTTCATTTTCAGCTACTACTCATCCAGACACCTCCATGACCCTCTGGATCCATGACTCCAGGAAGTCGATCTTGCTGGGACCACCATGTCATTGATTCTGTTAGATGCTTTCCAGTGTTTTGATGGTCTCATGAAATTTCTAAAACACTATCTTCTCTCTTTGAAAGAGAGCAGCACCCCAGGACTTCTGCTACACATTCTCCTCATTTCTCCTTATCTTCTGTGTCAGTTCCTTGTCATATAAGAACTTATTCTTTTGTAGAAGCAAATGAATGGTGGAACACCCCAAGTTCAGTCTCAGGGCCCTCTTCTTTTTCATCTTGTACAACCTTCTCCTCTACAATTTGAATTATGATCTAAACACTAATGATATCTTCTGTGTGCTGAGCCAATATGTTCAATTTCCTATACGACATCTCTCCTAGGATTTATTTCCCAACACACATTCATGTCCAAAATCAAATTCACAGCCTTCCCACACAACTCACTGTGTTTCCTATCACAATGAATAACACCCACATCCATCTAGTTGCACAAGCCTGAAAACTCATCTCGACAGCAAACTAATCTGCCACCATCCACCGCCTGCCCTTTTGTCTGCTCACAACACTGAAGCTTGGTGATAATTTAAAAATGAAATCCACTCGTTTCTGTCTCTTGTTCAACACCTTTTGGTAACCTCCTGTTGCTCTCAAACAAATCTTCCACATGACCTGAGATGGCCTCTGTAATTTGATTCTACTGCTATGTTCTTTGCCTATGGTTTGTCCTGCAGTTTCTGAACGATGCAGTTGCCTTTTTGATTCATTCTTTAATTTCTCAAGAATTTGCTTGCGTTATCTTTACTGTGGTCTTACCTAGACAAACTCCAGATACCACGTCACATTTAGCTAAGTGAGAGAAGCTTGAACCTCCCAATTACATCATATCACCTTATGATGAGCTCTCAGAACGAATCTCAGACCACTTACCTTGGAGTTCTAATGTTTCTTAGGATCATTTTCTAATTATTTATTTATTTTTCTGCTTCTAGATCATATTTCCTCAAAGGAAATGATGTTACTTATTTTTTTGACTGTTTTTCTTTTCTCTGTTACAAAGATGCTCAAAATATATCAGGCATAAATCCACACAGGACTAATGAATGGCTAAATTAATACCAGTTGTCTGAAGTGGTGAGGTTCACAGTTCTCTGGGGATTTAAGAAGAGATGTTGAGTCAAGAAGAAGGGCAGGAGAAATCACTAAGCCATCAGTTAATTGACATCTAGACTCTAAGAAAGGTAACCTGGGTCTGATTGAAGGGTTCTGGCACAGAACCAATATTTTCTAACTAAGGTGTGGAATATTTGATAAGAGAAGTAATAACCATGAGGCTGGAAGATCACAGCTTAGATTCATCCCTTGTTTACTCAATTAATCATTCAGCCATCTACTTAACAAGCATTAAATGCCTGTTTGTACTTTATTCTATGCTAGACATTTTGGCTACCAGTAAGAGATTATTGTCTATAAGAAGCTTATAGTCAAATAGGTAAGCCAACAGAAGCCCACACAGATCGGGAAACAGCTTCTTATTTCTTGGCGGGGGCAGGGGGTTGATTTCAGTGACTCTAGGAGTAACATGTGACTAAGGTGGAGGATGGAAGAGCACAGAACGATGCTCCCAGATCTGATTTACTTGAACAAAGTGGAAGGAATTGGTACCCTTTTTGGTGCTTCCTGTTTACAGTGTATTGATTTTTTTTTGAAGAAAGAACATATTTGAAGGAAGAGCAACTTAAAAATAAAAACCTTCTAAGGGGCATTTGACATTGCATGCCAAGTTAAAATGGAATACCATTAGACTGTAGTAAAATAGATAAAAGTTTAAAAGCAAAATGGATTATATTGAGACAGATGTTACCATAAAGTACTTAGCAATGACAATGTTCAGGAAAACAGAGATATTCTATTATAGTCACTGTAAGTGTATTTTTCCTTCATTGATGATAATAAAGACAATGATTTTATATTATGTATAAAAGTTTCAGTTTATCTAGATTAAAATCATCAGTAAGACCTCAGCATAAGAATATTATATCAACAAGTATGTCTGCTAAGTTTTTATAGCAGTCACTTTCAGTTCAAAAGAAAAAAAAACCCCATAGATTCTGTTTTTCCCTCTGTATATAAAATCTAATCTTGCATTCATTATTTTGTCATAGCCAGATTTTAATTACAATCTTAAGAGAAAAGAGAAACTTTATCCCCCCAAAAAGTGAAGAATGAGTAAACAAATGGTCATCTGAGCTGGTATCTGAGGTCTTTTGGAGTCTGTGTCCATCAGTCCAGGTCCTTCTGGACTTTAGAGTCTCCATTGAGAAGTGAGGTGTTATTTTAATAAGTCTGCCTTTGTATGTTATTTGGTCTTCTTTTACCTTTGTAGTTTTTAGTGTTCTTTCTTTGGTCTGTACATTTGATGTTTTGGTTATTATATTATGAGGGAACTTTCCTTCCTGGTCCAGTCTATCTGGTGTTCTGTATGCTTCTAGTACTTTGATGGGAGTTTCCTTCTTTATGTTAGAAACTTTTTCTTCTATCATTTTGTTGAAAATATTTTCTGTATCTTTGACCTGGCTTTCTTCCCCTGTCTCTATCCTATTATACTTAGATTTGGTCATTTCAAAATGTTCCAGATTTCTTGGATGTTTTGAGCCAGAACTATTTTAGATTTAATATTTTCTTTGACAGAGGTATCCATTTCCTATATCATGTCTTCAATGTCTAAGCTGTTTCTCTTCCACCTCTTATATTCTGTTGGCAAGGGTTGCCTCTGAAGTTTTTGTTTGAGTTCTTAAATTTTTTCATTTCCAGATTTCCCTCTGAATTGATTCTATTTTCATTTTCAGGTTGTGAACTGTTTTATTCATTTCCTTCCACTCTTCATTTGTGTTTTTCATAGATTTCTTTAAGGTATTTATTCACTTCCTCTTCAAAGACCTATATCATATTTATACATTATATTCATATTTTAAGGGTTTTTATCTTGTACTTCAGCTATGTTGCAATACTCAGGGTACACTGTGCTATGGTTGCTGGGCTCTATTGGAGACTTCCTGTCTTTTCTGTTATTGATTATGTTTTTATACTGATGTCTAGGAATCTAGATTTTAGAAGAATGTAATTCTAGGTGTTGATATGTGGCTCTTTGTTTATTGGCTAGGTGTTTGGTGGATATGTTTCTATTTTTCTACCTGGTTCATAAGAGAGTATGGTCACTATGTGTTACCTCGTAAAAAATTCTTCCTGGATTTTGATATGTGTAGGCTCTGGAGTTACAGGTGATAATATATGTTTTAGCTTGGGAACTGTCACTTATAGATGGAGACAGACTAGGAAGCGGGGCTGAGAGGATCCACAGGAAGAGGAAAGCAGGTATTCTACCAGAATCTGTATAGAACCTCATGAATGGGGTCAAAGAAGTAGGCCTGGCCTCAGCATGTTGTCTGCTACAGAGTTTGATATGAGCCTAGGGGGTTAGAGTTGGAAGAATGGAGGGAGGAGTGAAAACCTGTAATTAGGTACCTGCTTTTCTCTCTGGACTGTCTTTTCTGTTCCCAGGGAATGCCTGTTGAAGTTAGGGCCTAGCATAAAGCAATAAGTTGGAGGAAGGAAGTTTGGAAGGGAAGATCTGTGTGATCATTTGGAAAAAGGGATGATGGTGGAGAAAGGCTAAAGTCTACTACAAAGATGGGGATAAGACTCAGGCATTGATTTGGGGGGAGCTGAGGATGAATTCAAGATATGCAGTTAGCCTACCTTCTTCCCTGACCAGAGTTGCTTATTGTTTTCTACCGGAGAGGTCAACTAGACTCTAAGAGACCACAGAATCCTGCTCCAACTACTCTACCCAGCAAAACTTTTGAACACAACCGATGGAGAAAAATAAACCATTACACAATATAACCAAATTTAAACAGTATCTATTTCAACTTCATCCCTACTGAAGGTGACAAGAGGAAAACTCTAACTTAAAAGGTTAACCACACTTAGGAAAACACAAAAAATAAGGAACCAGACCAACAAATCTAAAGAGATTGAACACAGGCATAAGCATACCACCACCACCACCACCACCACCACCACCACCACCACCACAACAACAAAACACTAAAATAACAAACACTTCTCATTGATATTTCTCAACATCAAAAGTCCTAATACCCCAGCAAAAAGATACAGACTAGCAGGATAGATGCAAAATCAGGATCCATCCTTCTGTTGCATCTAAGAAACACATCTTAACATCAAAGATACACATCTCCTCTGGATAAATGAATGGAAAATAATATTCCAAGCCAATAGACCTAAGAAGTAAGCTCAGGTAGCCATTTTAATATGTCATGAAATAGATTTCAAACAAACAAACATACAAACAATCAAAAGAGATAGAGAAGGACACTACATACTATTGTCTTAGTTAGGGTTTCCATTGCTCTGAAGAGACATCATAAGGCAGATCTTATAAAGGACAACATTTAATAGGGGCTGATTTAAAGTTTCAGAGGTTTAGTTCATTATCGTGGTGTGAAGCATGGCATCATTCAGGCAGACATGGTGCTGGAGGAGGCAAGAATTCTACATCTTGTTCCAAAAGCAGCCAGGAAGAGGCTCTCTTCTGCACTGGGCAGGGCCCGAGCATAGGAGGCTTCAAAGCCTCCAACAAAGAGACACACTTTCTCTGACAAGGCTGTACCTCCTAACAGCACCATTCCCTATTGTCAACCATTCAAACACATGAATCTATAGGGGCCAAATCTACACGAACAATCATACTTATCAAAGGAAAAACCCACCAAGAGGATACTGCAGTTCTTAGCATCTATGTATCAAATGCAAGGGAACCCAAATTTTTAAAAGACACCCTTAAATCACAAATTGACCATCACCCATTGATAGTAGCAACTGCAATATCTCACATTCAATAGTAAACAGGCCAACTCCACACGAATCAAAGAACTCAACATAAAACCAAATACATTGAACCTGATAGGACAGGAGGTGGGTAATAGCCATGACTTCATTGGCACAGTAAAAGGTTTTCTGAACAGAACAGCATTAGCACTAAGACCAGCAATAAAGGGAAGAAATTTTTTACCAATTACACTTCCAATTGGGGGCTAATAATCTGGAATATATATATATATACCTCAAGAAATGTGATAACAAGAAAAAATACCTCAATTGAAAAATAGGATACAGATCTAACAAAGAATTCGCAAAAGAGGAAATGTAAATGGATGAAGAAGACTTCTTTAACATTTAAAGAAGTCTTCCTCATCCTTAAGCCATCAGGGAAATACAAATCAAAAGTACTTTGTGATTTCTTCTTACACCAACCAGAATGCCTGAGATCAATAGAACAGTTTCAGCTCATGCTGGCGAGGATATGTAGTAACTGGAGCACTCCTTCATTGTTGTTGGAACTGTAAACTTGTAAAGCCACTGTGAAACCAATGAGGTGATTCCTCAGGAAGACAGAAATTAATTTACCTCAAAATCCAGCTAAAGCACTCTTGAGCACAGACTCAAAGGATGCTTCATATTACCACACAGAGTTCAACCTTGCCCATTCTTGATCTATTTGTGGTAGACAGAATTAGGAAAAAAAAAAACCCTAGACATCCTTCAATGGATGAGAAAAAGTAAATGTGATATATTTACATAATGGAATATTACTCAGCCATGAAAAACATGAAATCACAAAATTCACAGGTAAATGGATTGAACTAGAAAATGATCATACTGAGTAAGGTATCTCAGACTCACACCTAAGAGGCATGTATTCACTTATATGTGAATATTACCTGCTAAGTCAATGATCACCAACTCACAATTTGTAGGAGTCCGGAGGTTAGATATAGAGTGATTAGAGAGGTGGATAGGATTCATTTGGAAAGGAAATTGATTAGATATGGTTGGAGGGGGGATACTGAAAAGGAGGATCAAGTGGGGAGTTGGAGGGGAGAGGAAGAAGAGGGAATAGAGAGAGAGACAGATATAAAATTAAGGGACACTGGAGGGGTGGTATGGAAATCTAACACAGTAGAGGCTTCCTAAACTATTCATATATGAAAGCAATCAAAATAAGATTTCGAATAATAGAGGACACAGAGTATCATCTGGACCATCTCAGCGTCAAATGAAGCATCCAGTATTAGAATTGGCTTACATCTAACTGAGTTGTTGGACAAAGCAGTTCCGTAGAAATCCCCAAACATTCTAGGCTGTGACAACACTATAGTTTACTCTCCACAAACTGACTTCATGATCTCTTTGTTGAAGACAGTACCTACACAACTCATGGAGCATGGAGAAGTCAACTTGGTGCCTCTATAGAGCCTTTACCTCAGTGAGGTGTCTTTGGTAGAGGAAGGTACTTTGCATGATACCAAAAGAGAAATGTAAACACCAACCCAGCTACAAACCCTATGGTCTATAATGGTGCCCTGCATACAAGATGTGCTAGTGCAATAGTAGCTCATTGCATGCGGCAGTATTCAACTCATTTCTGATTTGATTTAAAGCCCATTTGATAAGATGGAACCCACACCTGATACTACTTGAGTGTCAAGAACCTGAGATTAAATATCCCAGAGACCTAGGGTTAAAAATAAATACTACTTCTCTAAAATAATAGCGTTGTTGCTGCTGCTGATCATGATGATGATAATAACTGAGTAGCAAATGACCCCTAATAACATTCTACTATACACACACATAGATGAGTATCTAGCTCATCCATCATCAGAGAAACTGCCTTCTACAACAGATAGGAACAGAGCCTAGCAGCTAGATTTTATGCAGAGAGTGTAAGACCTTGGAACATTTAGACTTAAATGGAAGACTCTACCAAATCCTCCCTCTTAGGGCTCAGGAAAGAGAAGGCAGAAAGTGTTTAGGAGCCAACACCAAGAAAACAAGTCCCTCAAAATCAAGATGGTAAAAACAAAAATCACAGAAACTAAGGGAGTAAGTCCCGGGCCTTCACAGTTCTGTACCAGGTCCTCTACGTGTGTGTGTGTGTGTGTGTGTGTGTGTGTGTGTGTGTGTGTGTGTGTGTGTGTGTATTATAATATCCAATTTAATGTTTATGCGATTCCTCAGTGCTCAGTGTGAAAACAGGTGGGATTCTGATTCTTATGCCTTTTGCTTGGCCTCTCTTCCATCTGTTTGTTTGCTTTCTCCAAGTTTGATGTGTTACTTTTTGTATTAGGTCATATTTTGTTTTGTTTTATTATACTGTATTTTTATTACTAAAACTAAGAAGCCTGTTTGTTTGCTCATGATAGACAGAAGGGGAAGGGAACGAGATAAGATGTGAGGTGGGAGAGAAACTGAGAGGAGTTTAGGGATGAGAAACCACAGTCAGGCTATATTATGTAAGGGGAGAAAGAACGAAACAATTTTAAATAAAAGATGGGGGCGGGAGACCCAATAGGCTCTCTGAAAGTCTTCCATTTGATTAGACAAAAGAGGGTTACTTCAAATGAACATCAAGGTGTTCTATATGGTGTAATGGGTTATTTTTAGAAATTTACTGTGTTAATTGGATATTTTACGTACATATATTTCCTACAAATGCTTGTCTCAGTGATTCTTGTTTGTAAGCAAATATGCTTCTGAAAAATAACTCTGTTCACATTTTTCTTTTTTAAGTTGCCTTGTTGAGTAATAGCTGATGAAAAGAGGTATATCAGCATTTAAAGTATTGATATTTAATTGTAGAGAATCATCGAATCTATCTAATGTATTCAAAAGTCTTGCCATAAAATTGGTTTAGGATAACTAAACTTTTCAATTTGAAGGGACTAAAATATCTTATTTTGTCACTGTAAGGATGCAGTTGAAATGTGGACTGTATTCTAGATTACTCACTTAATTTATTAGCTCATTCAGTAAATACTAGTCACATGATAGACAATGTATAGTCTTGGGAGCTAAGTTAAGTGTGCTACATTGTCCCATTTTAAAGAATATGAAGTTCCTGAAGCCTTCATAGTAGAGATTTTCTAAGATTGCTTTGTATCTTCCATGTCCAGAACATGGCTTAGAGTTTGCTCTACCACTACCATTAACTTGAAAAATCAAGTTTTTACTATGACTGATTTTACAATTATGTGTTAATACAATATACATGATGCAGAATATATAAATATTAATTCTTTTCATTGTACAGAGTCCTTCTAGAATTAGTAGTCACTTGACTTGTTACTTGACAAAAGTACATTTACAATTTTATGTTTTTCTTGAACATAAGAAAATTGGAGCCTGTTGCAACAGTACATATCTAAAATCACAATGGAGGCAGATGTTTTGCCCAAGAGTTCAAGGCCAACTTAATCTGCATTGTGAGATTCAAACAAGTCAGGCCTACAGAATGAAATGACTTCTCTAGTGCTGGTTCTGCGTCCCCATTGCTTCACCCACACAGCACAAAATGAAACAAAACACTGGAGTGTGGCTCTTGGGAGTAAAACCTTGTATAAAGTTCTGCTTCACACACGCATTGTCATTTTTTGTAAAGCTTTATATAAAAAAAAAGAACCACCTGAAAGTGAAAAGCCATATAGTCTATAAATTCAGAATTATAAAATGGTACATGTATTTTTTTTAAAAAAAGAAAACTAATAGATAAAAATAACTCATGCTGAATGACCATTCATTTAAAAAAGTCTGATAAAATGAAGGTATTAAACTAATCACACACTTACATAAGGTAATCATAGTTAAAGAAGTTAATGTGAATGAGATCATGGAGTGCTTATGGGCATGGAAAAAAACAGCATTGCAACATACTGGTTTAATATTGGACCAATAAGACGTACACTAGACATATCATGCAATTCAAAAGTTCTTGTCCTGCCTTGATTGTAAATCTTTGGTTGATGAAAAGACCTTAATTTTACATAAGTAAGTTGTTATCTGATTTTCAATGGATTTGTCATGGATGTGTGCAACAGAAATGGCTATCTAGGCATTTTCAATCCCTAAGTATAGAAAGAAAATTGACTTACTCAAAAACAAAACAAAACAGAAAATACTTTAGCTTGCTCACTGAAGTGATTTCTGATATGGATGAAGACAGTAGACTCCGTCTTTACCAGACATCTTTACCAGTTTGCATTTTCTTTGGCCATTTGAATAGCATTTTGTTGAGGCTGTTTTGTTTATAAAATGGCCTTCTAATAGTTGATTAATTGGAAATATTTCAACACACAATGGACTGTGGCAAATTATGCCTTACTGACTAGGAAGAAATCTTGGCTTTTCAATTCAGACCAGAATGATTGGCACAAAATCTCATCTAAGAAGCGACCTTGGAATTCTAGTCCATCTTAAGTCACAGAGTTATTGGATTACCAACACTGAGGGGAGGGGTGGGGGGAAGACTGCTTGATTTCTCTGGAGTTGCAACATGTATACTTAAAATGACATTATATTTAGTAAATATAACTATTCCTTAAAGAAAACCCATTTAGCTTTAGGTTCTGCAAGTTTACAATGACCATTTCACTAATACCATGTGATAGAGAAATGTGTATAGAAATTGACATTCCATGCATATTAGTTGAGTGAAAAGAAAATTCTTAGAGAATTTTGAAGATTATAGATAAAAGGAAACAGAGCTTAATCGAGATAAAGTGATTTCCTCCTAGCTCAACTTCTGTCCATTAAAGGTTAGTTTTGAAACCTAGAGAATCCTTGAAAGATTCTTTTCCTTGAGTTTCTGTGTTTTGCCAGGGACATGATAAATTCACATATACATATAACTGTATGACAATTGGTTATACAGAGGTATGTGTGTCTTTTTTCATGTAAACAGGGAGATGAGAGAAACAGGGGTTTAAGAATAAGACTTGTGAAATGTGAAAGCTTTTCTTACTAACCAATCCAATTAATTATTCTGACCTTTTGGCAGGAAACACAATTTGCATATTTTTCCAGGCAGCAACGGGGCTTCTGGGTAAGCAATTCTGGTTTCAGATGCTAAAGGCTGTGTGGATGAAAGCTTTTCCTTCCTTCTCTAACTGAAAGCTAATTAAAATAAGTCATTCCTCCGATATCCAGAGTAGAGAATGGGATCACTGTTTTGTATGAGCAGGGCTCTTAATGTTTTTGTGTCTATGGAAGTTCAGGAACGTGTGGTTTGATGATGTGTTTCTGGTTGTAAGGCACTGGCAACCTCACATTTTTATTTCACTTGACAAAATAAAAAGCAGCTTGGTGACAGTAATAACTGGGAGGCAGATTAGACTGTTTGACCTAACCACATATGGCATTTTATAGTTTGCCTTCAGACAGCTCATCTTTTGAGATTTTCATCAATACATAAAAGCAGAGTTTAGCATTTAATGCTCGAATAACTATGGAACTTCTGGGGAAGAGGAGAAAAGACTACTTTGAGGGCCTAAATCCCTCAGCATCAACACGTAACACCATCATATGCTCAACAAACTCTCTCATTTGGACCTTCCGTAGAGAACAGGATGCTTTAATGAACTAATACATTGATTCATTTGACAACATCAAAAGGTTTGATGTATTTTTTTTTTCTGTCATCTTGTCATTTCTTCCCTGTTGTATGTAAAAAGTAACAATAACTACTAAAGGGTGGTTTGTGTGCACAGCACATTTTTACACAGGGAATAAAGAATGACTTTGGATTCAGCTGTCTGCATAGCTTGCATATATCGTTTATGGTCTTTTTGTAAATGAGCTTGTGACATTCAGCTCATGGGACTGTTTATATGATTTTAGGAAGGAGGTTGCATACAACAGCTACCCCAGGAACCAGAGCCAACGACAGCCTCCAATGGTAATTTCCCTTTGTAAAGCACATTTTACCATGAATGGATATTTAAATTAATCAGACATAGGAAACTTACTGTTAAATAATTACAGTAAAATATAATAGAAGTAGGTATTATGAAGGTACTAGAAGTTAAGCTTTTTATGTGCAGTTTTGAAGTCTTCATTATGGTGTGACATGCTCCAGAATCAATGTTTAATGATGACATGCTGAAATGAAATGACAGAGTCATCAATATGACGACCTAGGAATAATTGGCAGAATGAAGATGGAGCCTAGAATATTGCCTTCCTTGGGGAGGAATGTTCTCAAGTCCTCTGACAGGATGCTTCCATGACCTATTTCAAGAGGTAGAACAAATTCTCTACCTTAATCTCATAGGAGCTTAGAGCTTCCAGGTTTACCTTTCAAACTTTCCAGACTTCCTCAATAATGGTGGTCATAGATTCCTTATCCTGACTCTGGTCATAGACTTTTCCCCGAATTTCTATACTATTTTATGTATTGAATATTTGATGCTTTCACATATGTGTGTGTATATATGTGTGTTTGTATGTGTGTGTGTCTGTATGTGTGTCTGTGTGTGTGTCTGTGTACTCTCCTATATTTTTAGAATATAAGCTCCAGGCAGACAAGCGTATTTTTCTGTTCTCTTCACTAACAATGTTTCAACACATAACATTTGAAACTGGGCAGGTATTTATGGCTATTTGCTAAATGTTTGACTAACCAGTCATTTATGAGTCAATACACTTTTTTTTATTCTACAGCATTTCCTGTCTTGTTGGCTATGCATGTAAATACAAATAAGTGGCTAGAGTATAGTCATGAGGACTTTGTGTTAATAGTGATCACACACAGACACACAGACACACAGACACAGACACAGACACACACACACACACACACACACACATCTTAGTAAATTTTCAGAGTTTAATATGTGGAATTAAACAAACCTCATACTGGAAAGAAGCAGCATCCATGATCATACTTGCTAGAATGAGAACAAGTAAAATAAGAGAGTTCTTAATCATGTCATGTCTCGATCTACTCATTGGAATGAACACGTGCTCAAACAGTACTTCAGTTTCTTCAGCCTCTGTTCAATAATAAGGAGTACTCCTAAATCACATTTAGGATTTTTATCTTGGATCAAGGAAGGAAACTTTTATTAGCGTTTATAAAATACAAGCATCCCATGGGTTAGTGGGTCATGAAGAATACATCTCTGGTCCTGCTTCACATAAAATTAAAATATTTTTGCTCCATATTAGAATTTAATAAGTGGGTTACATGTTACAACATTCTTGTTTGTTTGCTCTTGAAGATTTTGTTAGGAAGCTCAAGTTATTCTCAGAGTTGTGATCCTCTTGATCCATCCTCCCGATTACTGGGATTACAGGTGTGGGCCATCAAATCCATTTGCATAATTTTAAAATTATGCTTTTAAATAATTTTGCTTTTAAAATTAATTTTTGATTAGTATACAAAAGAATGAGTGTCCTTTGTTCAAGCAAGAACTGAGAAATAATCTGTCAGATTTGTAAGAGACTTCTAACTCGGCAGATTGTTCAATTCAACTTCTGCCTTTCCTGTTCTAGGATTCAAGACTATGATGAACATCACGACCCAAGAATTTAAAAATTGTATTAAAGCCCATGAAGTATCTTTAAATAGAAAACAAATTAATTCTATTCAAGAATCAAAATCTTCTAATAAAATTGTTTATAAACTCAGTTTAATTAAGTCAAGAAAATAGCACTAATAGTCACATATAAAATTTATCAAGTCATATAATACATTCTTAGGACAAAAGGTACACATCTTTGTATATTCTTATGTTTTGAAGATTACAGTTCACATGACATTATTCATAAAATAAAACTAAATGTGTCCTGTTTCTTCTCAGCAGGGGATATTGGTATTTTCTTTGCAAATGCCAATCAAAATATCCTCCAGATTTTTATTTTAAAGAGTTTCTAGGCAAAGAAAGCTCCTCTGTATTTGATGCTGATTTGCATGCAATGATGAATTTTAAAATTAATGAATTTCAACCCTGGGCAGAGTTAGAGAGAAGTAACACTGACAGCATGCTGTTCTGGAAATCATGGCTTGGTCAGGTTCTTATAGCTGTGAGAATGTACCATGTCCAAACTTGTGGAGGAAAGGGCTTGTTTTCTCTTTCAGCTCCAGTTCATAGTCCATCACTGAGGCTAAATCACAGAGGAAACTGGAGGGAGGAAGCTAGGGGCAGAGACTCAAGCAAATGTCACAGAGGTACCCTGCTTACCAGCATGCTCCATATGTCTCTCTAGCCCTGCCTTTTTATACCACTCAGGGCCATGTGCCCAAGGGTGGCATAGCCTACAATAGGTATCAATTATAAATCAAAACAATATCCCACACACTTGGCTACAGGCTCATCCTAGGGAGGCATTTTTTCTCAGTTAAGAGTCCCTTTCCTCAAATATGTCTAGGTTTGTGTTTTATTGGCCATGCTATCTATCCCTAGAGCCAAGGTAATGAATTTACCAGAGTAGCTACTTATGAAATACATAGTAAAATATTTCTTTTAAAAAATTTTAACAGGCTAATAGTGACTCTCAATATATCTCAGATTATATATGTCAAAATATAAAATTATCTTCTGGCTTAGTTATATGTAGATCATGACTGATTCTAAATTTCACAAACATATACGAGTAAACATTGTCTATGAAAAAGTCATAGGTAGCACACAGAACTATCTGTTGTTTTTCTCAAAGAATTATCATGTTCCATGTAGCTACGAAGTAACTGAATTTGGCTTATGACAAAATCTTAATTAGGTTTTAATCTGATACTCTTATAATAGGTAGTAACATATATAGAATCTTTTTATCTTTCTGTTTAATTAGTGTATATATTCTAAACTATTCTAGAATATTCTAAAACATTTAATTCATTGATATTTGAAATTGTTAGGATATTAAAGTCATTACATTTGTCAATACATAAAGATTTGAGATTGTGATAGACAGATCCCAGAATAATTTAGGCTAGCTAGGATAGACTACATAGATAGCCTGGGCTACAGAGTGAAAACCAGTCTCAAGAACAAAAAGGGGATGAGCCTTTAAAGTTCATTGTGTTTACATGTATTTATATCAAAACAAATTATAGACATTATAGAAGTTGTTTGTTTTAGTAAAACAATCAAAAAAGCACCAAAACTTACTTTGAAGGCAGAGTTAAAATTTGATATTTAAAATTTTTAATTTCAGTTTTGAACATATATACTGATTTCCAATCAGATATAATATAAATGACTCTTGTCAGCTTTCTGAGTTTAGAACTGTACAGAATTCACTCTGTACAACTGTGGCCAAATATAGCTGGCTTTCTGAGTTAGCCTTCAGAAACTGTAAATTGAGTCTGAATAGTGAGATCCCAATCGATGGTCTCTGCTTGATCACATATTCCCCAAAATGACTTTCAAAACCAGCATATCAGGTATGTCCATCTGAAATTCAAAACACTAGATAACGTCTCCCAGACTAGATTACATGTCTCATGGCTGCTGATTTTCTAAGCCGTCAGGATTTTATTACCATTGGATATGCCAACTATCCAATTGCTTTTTATTTCGTGAGTAATGTGAATATTGCCACATAAATGAAAAATAATTTCCTGTTTGTCTTCAATATAATTTAGTATATCTCTATTCAGCATATTTATTCTGTCCCAACTGATGGTTTTTCACTATCTAGAAAAACAAGTTTAAGGAAGAACAGAATAATCTTGATATTTTTAAGGGATATTATTTAGTAACACCTATTATAACTGATACTTTATTTTCATTATTTGATGATGTAGTCATCATCAACATGATATTACCTACTATTTTTGTAGTATTGGGGATCAAACCTAGGACCTCGCTTATACTAGCTAGTGTTCTACCACCAAGCTATAGCTGAAGCCTTACTTTATTGTCTATACCAATGGTTCTCAACCTTCCTAATAATGCAAAAACATTTTAATACAGTTCTTCATGTTGTGGTGACCACCCTCCAACCAATATATAATTTGTTGCTACTTTGTGACTGTAATTTTGCTACTGTTATGAATTGTAATGTAAATATTTGATATGCATGGTATCTGATATACAAACCATTTGGTGTCTCAACCTATAGGCGGAGAACTACTGGTCTATAAAAAAACACATAATCTAGAAGATGTCTACATAAAAACCTACATACTATTTTTCGTATGTAGAATAAATAGAGATGCCCTGAGATGCACTTTATTTATTGAGCTTGCCTTTAATTGAAACTTTAACAATCTGTCTAAACATATGTATTTTCATTTTTAGAATCAGTGGCTATTATCCTATTCATAATATTAAGACTTAATCATGTTATATGGTCATAGGGAATAGAGATCTGGCAAAGCATTCAGATGCTCTCTAGAAAGAAAGTGCTTAGGAGGACCCACCCATATTTCTTCTACTAAGAGTGTGCTCCATTTTAAATGACATGTGATAGATTTTGATCATATGGCAATGTGGAGGCCAAGCCCTCAAGAAAACAGTGGGTGCCTGAGAGGAACACTGCTTGGTCTTACAGTCACTATTTTCTTTTTTTGACAACTACATGAACAAATATTTGGACATGTTTTCATAACAACAAATTATCTTTTCCAATTACTCTCCAATTTACACTTGTGTTACTATTAACAGCTAGATTGTCCTTTCACACAAATAATAATGGCCTCAACCACTGAAATGAAAAATCAAAAGCAGGCAAAGCTGAGTTTTCTTAATACTGGGACAGAAATGTTAATTACAGAGGATATCGAAATATAAAAGAACTCCCTTTGCTGTCTCCAATCTCGTTTGAACTTCTCAGGGGCTTAAATATAGTGTTTACTTGGCAGATATTCATGTCTAGAAAATGAAGAAAAAGGAAAATTCCACACCACAGTAAAATCTCAGATTCAGTAATCGACACTAACCTTCATCAATCATAGATGACTGCTCTTGCTTAGGCAAAATTTCTTCCAGGAGGCCCACATTTAATTTTAAATTAATGTCTCAAGAAAATAGTTAATTTTTATCTTCATAAAAATATTCATGATGCAACAGATACTTGAGTCTAAAAGACAATCTTCATGACTATACTTTTCTGGAAGTAGTGGATTAATAGCAATTCAATTAGATAGAGAAACATACATAAACATCTTAAAAATAACGTGAGAAGTTTTGTGTAGAAAAGACACAGAACAAAAAAGTTAGGTATTGTTTAATAGAAATATCTCATAAAGGAACTTAAAACTACATTCATGAAATAGAATGAAAGGAAAATATTATGTCAAGTGATTTTAATTGCCTCCTAGTGTTCTCAAAAAAACCCATTAAAATTGTATGCACATTTGACAGTGTCGAGTACTTAAATTAAGAGACAGGACTGTATCACCAACAAAGACCAAAATTCACATTACTATAAGAACAATAGAACAATTAATTTTTTTTACACAATTGGGTTTTCTAAAATGTAAGTAACATCCTACCTCTAGGTGGTTTGCAATTCTCCATTTCACTTAGTGTCCAGTCTGCCTTTCTTTGTCTGCAAGAACTAGAGAAGGAAATACAGCAGGTGCTTCTGTTATCTGCCCATTAATCTAATGCCATAGTAGCATGTAGCCCTGGCTGTTCTGGAAATTGCTCTGCAGACAGGCTGACCTCGAACTCAGAGATTTACCTGCCTCTGCCTCCTGAGAACTAGGATTAAAGGCGGGCACCCACCAGCACCACTATCACCAGGCACATGCCACAGTTCTGGTTAAACCTGCTTTCTTTCCAACTTTACCATAACCCGTGATAATATCTCTCTTGGGACCGTTAGAATTCACTTCATTGAGAGCAGGACATGAGACCTTCCAATTGTGTCTCCACAAAGATGACTGACTCCCTTGACTCTAGTCTATATATAATTTCTGCACCATGTCATTCTCTATCCAATCTGTTTTTCCTTCTCACAGACTAATCCATCTGATTTTACCATGTCAACTTAGGTATTAATATCTGTCTTCTCACGAATGTAAGTTCTAAGAGAGTAGGTGCTTAGATGCTTATAAATACATATCTTGCTTATAAATCTAGTCTTAGTAACAGAAGAAAGAAATACAACCAATTTAAACATTTGTTAAATAAAGGTTATATAAATAAGCACGTATTCAATGATTTATCCCCATTAACACAGGTATCTTTCCAGGAAACTATGGAATTAAATCTCTCTTAACTAGAGCCTTCTTAGTCATCTGCAAGCATGTATCTACTATCTACTTTTATAACTGTGTATTTGATTAATATATTTCATAATACTTGTGTTTGGTCTTGTTTTTGACACTGAAATAATGTTATTTTACATCTACATTAGAGAACTGCCTTCTCATACAATACTTAGCTTGTGTTTCAAACATTACCTTACATTCAAAAGACTAGGAGGCACACTCAATTTTAAAACCAAAACAATGAATTCACTTCAAAGGATCTTTATATTGGAAAATCATCCATCTTGCATATAAAGTAATCCATTGATAAAATTACTTGAGAGGATTTGGTGGTATAGTTTAATGGCAGGGAGCTTATAAAACATACAAAAGTATTAGTTTGGTCTACAGGACCAAATAAAAGAAAATAAAAGTGATAAAAATATTATGTAGTTTCACTTAAGTGGTATTAAAATATAAAGCATACTAAATATAGCTGAAGAAACATTTTCGCACATTGCCATAAAAGTCTCAGAAATACCAATTATATTAATATTATATATTAAACAAGGAACTTAATATTTTTAAGATATCCATTAAATTTCCAAGGAAAAAACTTCTTAAATAAGACATTCACACACATGCACATGCACACACACACACGCACACAATCACCTAACAGGGAAAATATTAACATGTCACAGTACTGCTTAAAAACTTGCAGTTGAAGTAGACGGCATCTACCTTCAACATTTAAATCTTGATTACATCTAATATTGATTTAAAAAATAAAATTATATGTAGACAATATCAAACAGATTTCTGAAAAAGCATTTTTGCCCACTTTGTAGTTTCTTATTGCTTATAATTCCTCTAACTGACGTTCTGTATTGCTTATAAGTTTATATTTATGCACCACATTATATTCTGCCTTGAATGTGTTTTACTCTGTGCTAGACACTATTCTAGCTTCAACAGTACACTTTAAGGACAAGGTCCAGTTTCCTACATGAGAGACAATTAAAAAAAAAACCTTACCAGTAATCTCCACTATTAAAAGAGCTCACTGATAACTTTTAATCTTACATCTTATTTGTAAGTGGTTCTGTACAGCGAAGAAGAGCTTCTTATGCCGGTTATTATATTAAGAAATTATAGAAGAACTGGCTAAGTCGAAGTCATCAATAATCAATGAGAACAAGGTCAACCCAATTCTAGGTACACTATAATCCATCATAGAGACGGACTAAAGAGAAGAATTAAAGCAAGGTGAACAAAATATTGCAATATTAAAAGTCATATCATTGTATTCCTCTCATAGACTTAGAAAAGGTGATCTGTTGTAAATGTCCAGGTTAACTGACAGTTGGCATGGGTCCACTTGAAGAGACAGATGCCAAGAAACGGTGATAATCTGTGATGTTAAAATCCTATTTCCCCTCCATGCGAATTCACTGTCAAAGTTTTGCTTTTTCCTTTGTAAATCATGCTTGAATTCGCCCGCAGGATCAAAAATATCTGTGCTTCTGTTCTCCAAAACCCAGAGAACAGCAGTGAGCCAGCTGGCAGTGCCCACTGGCTGCCTGCCACTGTCGGCTGAGGTTGCAATGTGGTCCCGAGGGGAAAGACAATCATGAATTCTGTTTAACTAGAGCCATAGAATGGCATTTGTTTCTTGATGGACTGTGGGTCTATTACTAAGACAAACTGGATTAAAGCCATTCAGATCCTTTCTGTGACTCTGGGAAGATCAGAGGGCTGAGGAAGTTTTCAGAAAAGAGATTAGATTTGTTTGTCAGTCTTTGACACAGTGATGAAACAAACAAATGTAAGGTAAACATTGAGGAACCAACATTTATTTCTTTTTAAACCACCATTTCCAATTGAACTATTTTAGCTTGCTACAGGAATTCCCGAGAGGTGAGATGATAAAGAAAAGCATTAACAGTGTTTCTGTTAGGCCTTTCCCAAAGAATGCTGGCAATTAAGGCACTTCTAATCTCCAAACAAGGCTACGAAGCAGTACATGGCTTATTTCAATTTCACAGACGAGAAAGATTAGACCAAACCAAATAATCTGCTCAGCACTGCAGTATGACGGCAAAATACAGGAACACTTTGTCACACAGGAGGAATATTTATAAACTATAATCATTAACATCCAAGCATTACAGACGCCTTAGGAAACCTGGCTGTTAATACAAGGCTTTTCAGCTTGGCATCTCTGTCTTTTCGAAGAGAAAATGAGGAAGACTATGCAGGGGCTCTGAGTGGCCTCCATACGTGGGCTCACTTTCCACCTTGGTAATTTCAGGTCTACCCTGGAAAAAGACTTGTGGTCACACTCTCTATTTAACACATAAGAGGACACTAAAGGCTATGCATGGCATCCTCTAGGCAATACAGTATTTCCAGGTGGAAAGACAATACTTACAAGTTTCAAATTTGAACAGCTGGAGTTGATTTCATACATAAACACACACACACACATACACACACACATACACACACACACACACACACACACACACACACACACACACACACGGTGTCCTAACACAGAAACTCCCTAGGTGTTTAATACATCATATAGATTGGCTGGACTGAGATTATCAGTGTCTGGGATGTATTGGATGTAACTTCAATAGTTGTTCAGTTATTTTCAGACTCCTTTTAAAGGTCAGGATATATCACATCTGTGTGTCTACACAAAAATCATTGGTTGTTGATTTTCAGGCTTGCCAAGTTTCATCAAATAATGAAGATACCCTCTTTCTAATTTGTATACTATCCAAGCCTTTAATATAAATAATACAAATGGAAAAAAAAAGCCAAAACCAACCATGTAACTACCTAGGACAGTTAACTCTGACTGTTACACTTGTAGGATCTAGGCTCAACCATGAAAGAAACTTCTGTGTAGATCTGTTAAGGATTTAGCTAGATCAGGCTAGCTTGTTGGCATGCCTGTGTAGGGTTTTGTTGACTGGATGCATTGAAGTCTGAGGACTAACTTTGTATATGGGCAGTACTCTCATAGGCTTGGATGTTGGACAACATAAATCTGGGGAAGGAAGCTGAGCAAAAGCAATTATTATTCTCTTCTTCCTGATTGTGAATACAACAGGATTTTCTGCCTAAAAAATCTCCCTTTGGGACTTGCCTGCCATGATGGGTTGCACCCTTGAATTGTCCTCTAAACTAAACTCCTTCTCTGTAAAGGTTGCTTTTGTCAAACTATTGTATCACAACAACAAGAACAATAACTAATACAATTACTCAAAACAGTCTCATTCCTAATAGGTTCAGTCTTATTTTGGTACCTTTAAATTGAGAAAAAAAAGTAACCTTTGTTTTCATCTCAAAAATCATTAGTAGTATACTGGTATTTGACATATATTAAGAATAAATAGGCCTGAATATTATCCAAATGATATATTTTTTAAAAAGTAAAATGGCTGCTATCCATCTATATTAATTCATTCATGATGGTGTTCTGGCTTTAAATAAAGTGTTTGTTGGCTATCTGTATAAAATATGTGTAACAAATGCAAGGTTGAAAAATAGATCTTGAAAACTTTCGTTTGCAGTGAACTGTGAATGTATCCATGAATTTACTAAGTATAAGCCAAAGGGATTTGTGGATTTGATTTAAGAGTTTAAGATAGAGGAAAGATTTTGTAGTTGAAGATTTTGGGTAACAGGAACTAATTTTGCAGAAGAAAAGGATGTTTTATAGGTTCAGTTTAAATTTCCTTAATATTCTTTTTAAAGTACCAAACAGTAAATGAAGCATTACTGCTCTTACCTTTCTTCATAGTCATCAAGGAGAAGTAAGGAAAATTATGAAACCTGTTTTTTTCACGTTAATACTATCTTAGTAAATATTATATGTTAAATTATTTTAAGTAAAAAGTTAATGGCTTTCATATGTATTTGATAAGCACTTAATGGAAATATCATTAACTCTTAAATTCTGAATTTACATGAGACTATGTTAATGGAAGATATTTTCTCTCCAGAGGTGGATGTCTGAGTTATTTCTAATTAAGCTCATAATTTTACATTTCAGATGTTTATTTATTGCCTTATGAACAACAACATTCCGGTTAATCTGGTGTAGTTACAAGTAAATATTTTATGATAAAGTTACTTTTGTTCACTGACCTCTTTTTTTTATTCAACACAAAAAAGTAACTACAATACTTCCATATGTGATATGCCCAAAGGCATTTTCCTGGTTGCATGGCAGTAGCTGATCACTCTCACCAAGAGACGTAACCATGACTATGAGGTAGGGAGAATGAAAGGAGTGATGTGGGCCTTTAAATCCTCAAATCCTGTCCAGGTTGACAAACCTCCTCCAACAAGGCCATGCCTCCTAATCTTTCTCAAACAATTCCACCAACCTGAGACCAAGTATTCAAATATATGAGCCTATGTGGGACATTCTCCTTAAAAACCATCACAAAGACTACAGAAGAAACTCGTCTCAGTGTGTTATGTAGCATCTGCCTTTTAAAGGATGCTCAATGACTTCCACTTTATACTTGAGAAAAAGGCTCAAAAAGCCAATAACCTCCCACTGGTGACAACTAAACACCTGAGGATTCCTCTTGTCCTTCATGTCTTACAGCCATTTTCTTTCATCTGACATTACCATTTTTTATGAAGCCCTTAGTCTGGGTGTAAAGATGGAATCCAAGTCGTTACTGATGCCATGTACTGCACCTTATGTCTACATGTCTGAAGAATGTATTTTGGTGGTTACTGTAACTTTTATGTCTTCCCGTCTTTAGTAGACTTAGGATTAGCTGTCATTTTCATGTCATTTTATGCGCATCAGAAGCATTCATTTGGGTATCCTATAGCAATCATCACAAGGGCAATATTTGCAATTCAGCGGAAAACACAAATCAACATGAGGAATTTTTTTTACATAATGAAAAATATTTTAAATTTATAATATTCAAAAATGAAAATGATTCTGTAACAGTATTTTATTTTTTAAATCAAAATGCTGTATTTCAAGGCACCACTATTGTGTAGGCCTCACACAAATACTAACTCTTTGGTAACTTCTAAAACATATACTACGTTACATCAAGCATTTGACAGAATGAACATTATAACTGAAGACTTTTTGGCTATTTCATTTAATTTTGAAGACTTAATCTCACAATGCCATAAATTACTTTAATGAGTAAACTCTTACTATCTTTTCATATTTTGAATTCAGTGGTTATATTTCTCAAAAGAAACTATTTTATTATGAATAATTCATTTCAATAATAATAATAATAATACTTTAATGTGTTTTTTAAAAAATTCTTTGGGAAAACTGAAAAGACATACTAACACTTCTGGCTAATATAATTAACATATTAACTTTTCAACTTTAGTTTTTAAATGGCAAAATTGAATATACTTACCATATAGAACATGTTTTATTACATATGAATACATTTAGAACATTTAAATCAATCCAATGATTCCTAGTTAACAAACATAGTACAAAACATAATGTATAATATGTAGTATAATGTACAATATATAATATATTTTGTATAGAAATAGGTTATGGAGTAGCTAAATCAAGGTAATGTGCATTTTTCTATACTTAAAATTTGTAGTGATGAAACTCAAATCTAACTTGACAAATTTTCAAATATGTAACATACTGTGAAGTCATCATGAAACACAATCGGTCCCTTGAACTTAATCTATTCTTTAACTGGAAGTTTGGGCTCTAACTAATATCTGTTCAAGGGCCCCGACCCTCAGCACAGAACTTTCCAAGTAGTCTAGGCTGACTAGCCAGCAAGTCCCAGGACCTACTTGTCTCTGTCTCCCCAGAACTAAGATTATCATAGACGCACAGCAGCAGCAAGCCTGGCTTTTTAAAATGTTGTATTGGAGATCTGAACTCAGGTTCTCATGCTTATTCAGCAATCACTTTATACCATATGGGCCATCTCTCCAGTTCCCTGGAATTCAACTTCAATTCTACATGCAACTGGGGTCGTGTGTATTTATTTTCTTCTGTTTGGCAGTGAATGCTGTTATATTAATGACTAGCTCATAATTAGTTCTTATTATTGTTGGCTCTCTGATAAGCATTTAATATGTGGCTGTCTTATTAAATTCTGAAAAGTCTCTGTAGCAAATAGTATTATTTGGATGTTCCTTTGCTAGTGAAGAAACTCATGCTCAGAGTGAGGAAGAAGGTTAGGGACTCCATGTCACATGCATGAGGCTTGGGAGGAAGCTTCTGCCACCATGATTCTAGGATGAGCACAGTTGCTGCTTGAACTTTTCTTGCTGGAGAAGAATAATTAAATGTCACAATTACGAATAAATAATAAGATTAAGTTGAGCATTGTGGCACACACCAATAATTCCAGCAAGTTGGAGGCAGAGGCGGGAGGAGTGTCAGGAGTTCGAGGACCTTCTCAGCTACACAGCAAATTAAAGATCAACCTAAGCTACAGGAGAGATACTGTCTCAAAAAAGAGGCACAAATAAAAACAAGCCAAAGTTAAGATACATAATCAGAATAGATATATCCAAAGCACTGCAAAAGAAAACATAACATCAAAAAGGAGGAGAATTTGGAGAGTCCTAGAATGTTTATGAAGGAAAATTTCAAGGCAGAATAAGGCAGTGTAGACATTGGTCCAGGTGTTGGATCTCCTGATATTTCAGAGGTCTGGGAACCATTAGAAAAAACCACAAAATTTCAAGAGCAATTTGAATGTAATGGTGGGTAGGAAGAACATTGCACTTTTGCTAGCTGTGAACATATCTCTGCCCTTTTATGAAAGGAGTCTCCGTGTCTAACCTTATTCGCCTACATCTCTGGAAAGGGTCTGCACGAGAAAGGCTAAAGGCTGAGTTCCAGAGGAGAAATTGACAGGAAACCCTTTTCCTTGTCTTGGCAATAGCAAGAACATGTGCCTAAAAATTCACTTAAACTTACTTCTAACTATGTCTCGTGGTATGTATTTCTTGGTTTATCTCTACAACATGAAATAACTTCCAATCTTAAATCTATCTGTCCCTTTAGGCTGTATGTTTACTTAAAAGACATTAATTTTAGTCATACATCAACACTCACTGTACCAATTTTAACAGTACTCATATTAAACTTTATTTAGATGAAAGCCTTGATATTATTGCCACTATCTCCAAATAGCAAGAACTTCATACTATCTGTGTGATGCTTTCAATTGCCAACAAATGTTACTACTTAGACATTTTCTGCAGTACAAATGAAAAAAATATGCCTATGTGAACTGGTTTTGAAAGTTACACTTAAAATTGATTCAAATTTTGCATACAGTTGGGGTTTAAAAGGAGACCAGTCATAAAATATTGTTAAGGCGATGGTATAGCTCAGTGGCATAGTATACCTTGTATGTTCAAGATCCTGTGTTTGGATATAAGTGTAGGAAGAGAAATTGGCTTAGAGTCTCCAGATTTTTTTCAGTGTTAGACACCCATGTAGTTAATATCTATTAGCCACCTCATCAAGTCTGTTACAGGCCAATAAAAAGTAAAATAAAAATAGATTAAAATTAGAACTATGATTTGTAAATTTAAAGAAAGAACAAAATTGCCAGCTATTCTCACTGTTGCTGTTAATAAATTGCTTATAAATTCTCAGGAACTGTACCTGCCCAGTCTCTGCATACTCCTTACGGTGACTAGAATTGTAATGAGAGCTGGCAAACACTCTGGATGAACTAGATCATTAATAGAGCAATTCATCTGAAAACTTAGTTAATGTAATGACAGCATCATCATGATATTGGATATCTTCTTTTTGTAATTCAAAACTTTGACGTAAGTATGCCAGGAATTCACTGTCCAAGTGACTCATATTAGGATGTATAGTCAGTGATTCCTACAATGAAATTTCCAAAATGAATTCCTCTCACTGTTATCCATCACTAACTGTTTCTCCTGGAGAGAACCGAGCGAGTGAATGTACAGTTAAGTCACATACATACGGGTATCTTATAAAGACCAAGTTAAGTTTTACTTTCTTTCTCATTTCATCCTATGCATTTAATGAGTGTCAAGTCAGACCACTGAAATGCTATTTTTCTATAGCAAAACCATGTCTTCCCTCTGTCTGAATCGAAAACTCTAGTAGCATCCATGTTAAAGTCAATGTGTAGCAGTGGGGAGAGGGAAATGAGCCAAGCATTTGCCTTCTGGGCTAATGACTCTAATGATTATGATTGTGATAAATTCTCAACACTGACTCCCAACTTAGTGTGTGTCACAGGTTCAGCTTAATATTAACTTGCTGTGCTCTTCCAAATACTGAGATTACAGATATGTGCTACAATATTTGATGACTTCAGTCACTAATATTTTCCATATTACATATTATTAAAGATTGGGTTAAACTACTTTTTGGTCATTTAATTGCAAAGGCTAAGCTCTGGGCTATTAGTAACTAGCGTAATTTTTAAAGAGTATTATGTTCAGAAATCCATAGGTGCTATATTTTGAGGACTGATACGGTTGTACTTTTGAAAATAATGGTAGGTTTCCGGGCTAAGATATTTAAATACGGTATTCTCATACCAGTGAATCCAATAAAAGAGGCTAACGTTATATCACATGTTGCTTACTGAAACGTGCAAACCATCATTCCACTTGGACTATCATTCTTGGATCATATTCAGCAAGATAGTTCAAGTATATCTTACAAAATACAGAAGGGTGACTAAGTATCCTGCTTTGATCCTTAATTAACAGCACAGAGAAACAGCTGATCCAATCAAGACAATCAAGATTATCATGAATAGAAGCCAGCATATACACATATGGCATAGTTGTGAACATATTCATTGTTATCTTAGATGTTGTAGAATCTCCTGAACATATTTTCCATATAGAAATGTGACTTAAGAATAATCCTCAGCACTTAAATCACACAGGACTGAGTTAGCAGATCCAAGAAGCCATTCTAGAGATGTCATGTATGACAGGATAAGCCTGGTGCCTGGTGAACTTTAGCAGACTTCACTCAGCCTTTGAGGAGGGGATGCTGACGGAAGTCAACTTAATGGGTATCACCAAATCTGTGGCCTTCCTCCAAAGCACAACTCAAATCGTCACAGGTTTCTTTGGATATCTCTGACAAAGTTTCCGTTCATCTTACATTCATGCTACAAGTTCCAAGGTGTCTTAAGTTTTACAACTTGAGAAGCTCGCAAAAGAGACTTGTAGATAGAAATAAATACCCAATAGCTATTATTTTACTGTTACTACTTTACAATCCACAAACTTGTATTCAAGACTTTCTTGAATGAACTGGCACCTTACGTAACATGTATGGTGAGCCCAGAAAGCCTGCTGGTGAGCAGAATCCTTGCATAACCCAGGAACTAGGTTTTCCATTCTGACTCAAATACTGAGGGTCTCTAAAACTGCTTTCATATAAATGTGAAGATGATGATACGAAATGGTGTCCTAGTAACTGAGGAAAAATAGGCGAAAGCCTTTTTTTCACGGCATAAAATTGCAACATGTTTGTGTTTATCAGTTATTTGTCATTCCCCTCCAAAAACTACGCCAGCATCTTAAGAAATCAGTGAATATCAAGAGCCCATTTGGTGCCTAATGACCTGGTTTATGAAAACAAAACAAAGCAAGGTAATCAATGAGCTAACCACAAAGAACACTTGGTTCTGCTTACAGTATTATGAACGAGGTGAGAAGATAAGCACATGAAGAATCAATACAATTGATTCTCAATGAACAATCAATATATCTAAAATGTATGTGTGTGCGTGGGGGTTAATGTTGGCATCACTCTAGCAGATGGTTGCTTTTTACCCAAGCACTGAAGGTGAAGAAATCGAGGAGGAGGAAAGAGAACAGAGAGCTAGTGGACATGCCAACAGATTTGGAAGAATTAGAAACATGGATAAAGAAAAAAATCCAGGAAGAGGTTTCTAGAAAGGAGAGAGACAGTTCTACCATGAGACAGAGACCCAAAGATATTGCAGTTGAGAAAACCATGCAGTAAGGGGAGGGAAGATTACACAGTGAGGAAGAAGTGCATCATGAGATGCCTGGTTCTAAGTCAACTAGTTCTGACATGATCCTGGGGAAATCAACTGGGAAATGTCAGCACTGTTTCTTTAAATGAGATAAAATAAAAGCCCAGTGATAAAAAATACTGGTTATACTTTTTATAAAAAAAACACCCAGAAATATAAATGAGATATTCACTGAAGGTCAGTATACACTTACGATACAATTTGCTACTAAATAACTGTGATATTTTCTCTGGTAATTGGGCTACTGCTTTTAATCATATATCTTATGATGGTCATGATATTAGTAGTTATTTTACAAATAATGGTTTAATAGTTTTCAGACATCAGTCAGTGTTTGACAATCTATTTCATAGCGGCTGAAGTATAAATGTAGGATTTTTACCATTCAATATTTCATCCAATGAAAATTATTAGTGCCTCCTATATTCAATAACTTTTATTTCATAATAAATCAGTACAGACCTCATCATGGGCTCTTTGTTATGCTCCCAAACACTGATCAATATTAATCCAAAGGCTCCCTCGATGCTCTGTCCCCACAAAAGAGAAGTCTCAGACAATTTTTAAGAAAAGTCTCCTCTCTAAACTCATAGGAGTATTCAGTGTTTCATTTCCTTTACGATGATCAAGTCTCTTCTTCATGTGGTATACACCCATTCACACTCATTTGTATACTGGTAGTTATGGTATAAGCTTCCCTTACCTCAGAAGGTCCTTAAAGGGAGAGACATGTTATGCCTGTTTTCAAACCTACTTGGTGAATCTTAAGCACTTTGGAATCCTAAGTCTTTTACATTGTGACGAAATCTCAATTTCTTCCTTTGTATGCATACTTATGCAAATGTACACACCAGACTTTCCATTTAATTTTAGAGACTATATCCTGAATTCTCAAGGAAACATGATCCAGCGAGATAGCTTTGTGGGTAAAGCAATTTGCTGAGAAAGTCTGATGGATTTTTGATCCTAAGTATTAGAAGGAAAGAACTCAGTTCACCAATCTGTTCTCCGTGTGTCCACATACATACATACACATAAACACACACACATACATACACACAAACATATACTACTTGTAAGTAAATAAATAATTTTATTTGTTTTTTTGTTTGTTTATTTCTTTTTTTCTTTGAGACAGGGTTTCTCTGTGTAGCCCTGGCTGTCCTGGAACTCACTCTGTAGACCAGGCTAACCTCGAACTCTCGAACTCAGAAATCCACCTGCCTCTGTCTCCCAAGTGCTGGGATTAAAGGCGTGCACCACCACCGCCCGGCCGTAAATAAATAATTTTAAATAACTTAATTAATGCTTAATAAGCATCCCAGAGTGAAACAAAAATTCAGTATACACTTGTGTATGTTATAACCATAGATAGTTAGCTAATTTTCTATTGGTTTAATACAACTAATTCAATCAGGCATTCTGAGAGAACTGGGAATATTGGTGATGATATCAAGAGAGGAAAGAGTAGGGGATTTGGAAGAAAACAAAAAGATTTCACCTTAAATATTAACATAATCATGGCTGACTTTTGGGGTAATGCTGTGTTACCTTGGACACAATTCCTTTTTTAAGCATTTCTTTTTTTTTGTAATTGGCTGTTTTATTTATTTACATTTCAGATGCTATTCCCTATCCCCATCCCCCCTCAAAAACCCTGATCCCATTCCCCCTCCTCCTGTTTCTATAAGGGTGTATCCCCACCCACCCATCCACTCCTACCTCCCCACCCTCATATTTCCCCACACTGGGACATCCAGCCTTCACTAGACCAAGGACCTCCTCTCCCACCAATGTCCAACAAAGGCCATGCTCCCCTACATATACACTTGGAGCCATGGGTCCCTCCATGTGTGTTCCCAGGCTGGCAGCTTAGACCCTGAAAGCTCTGGTTGGTTGGTATTGTAATCTTGAGATCATGATATAATTACATCATTTGTCCCTTTCCAGAGAAGGCCTAACTAGACCCACCCCAGGAGAGGCTGTGAGATGCCAGTTCAGGGGAATAGGACTAAGTTCCTGTTTTCCAGAACTGAACAAATCTGTCCCAGGAAAAACCACAGCCTGTGGGCAGCCATTCAGGAGTTTTTCAACCATCTGGCCTGAGGCAAGAATAGTCAGTCAGCAGTTGTTCCAAAAAGTCTCTAGACTCAAGGTCGAGTAAAGGTTTTAGAAAATCCCTAGAGTCCTGTCCAATCCCAAAACTACCCATACCCTAAAGATAGAGCCAACCAATTAGGATAAAGGTCATCTACCTCTCTCAATTCCCCTAATTTGCCTAAATGGAGCCTTTGCATTCACCTCTGGGTCACCATTTTTATGAATGGTTGACCCTGCATTCTGATAATTCCTGCACAATAAATGCTCTTTGCATTTGAATCCTATTTGAGTTTGGGGGGTCTTCCTTTAGTGACTATTAGACCACATAACATTCTTTTCCTCCCTCCAAAAGGCTTATCAGGATAACCAAAGTATCTGAGCCTACTTCCCTGTCCTAGCCCAAGGTTGAGGAGTCTTTTTTTTTAATTATTTATTTTATGTATATGAGTATACCATTGCTCTCTTCAGACACACCAAAAGAGGGCATCAGATCCCATTCAAGACGGTTGTGAGCCACCATGTGGGTGCTGGGAATTGAACTCAAGACCTCTAGAAGAGCAGTAGGTGCCCTTAACTGCTGAGCCATCTCTCCAGCCAAGATCAGTTTGCTTTAAAAGAAGAATCCATTTCAATGTTATCTTAAAGAAAGGGGTACATGTTGCATTATTTAGTGTTTCAAAAGAATGCACATACCAGTCAATACACATACATTCAGTAACATCAGTATAAACTATTGTTTGGGAGAAAAAGTTGATGAAGATTTTCTTTTCACACTTGATGATACATATTGTAATAGAGAAGATAAGGCATATGTCATAAGAATTCTCAACTCCAATGGGAACTCCTTCTAAACCCTTTTCACTTGGCTGAATAGAGGTACCCAAGGCCCATCACAAAATACACAGAGATTATAAAAATGCAAATACCTCCACCCTAAATAGGTGGCAATTGCTTGTTTCCCATGCCTCTAAAGTGTCTGTTTTCCTTATTGCGGTAAGAAATGCTCAGTCTAACACTTTTCTCTGGAAGTATTTTGTGAGTCTTTCCTAGCTCTTTAACTGCATTATAACCTCCCTGAAGAAAAAGCAAAGATATTTGAAGAAAGCTTTCTAGTTAGCCACCTGATTGCAGGCTGACTTTACATTAGGCGATGGATAAATATTGTGTGCCGACAAAACATTTGGAGAATCCGCTAAGTAATACAGATCGTCACATAAGGATCTTAGATACCTTCTAACTGCAGATTTGTTGTGTCTTTGAAAAAGGTGAGCAATATGTAGGTGACAGTTAATTTTAAAGTATTGTATCAAATATCTTGCAATTTTCCAAAAAATCCTTCAGTGGAATGGATACCATTTGCTATGTTCATACAGATGCCTTTTTGCTTAAGGTGAAACCAAATAGAGAATATTAAAAAGTAAAAGCATTTCCCTCACAATAATTTTCCAAAAAAAAGCACTATCAGATCAGGTGCTTCATGGAGGATCGCTTTCAGAACCAATTCCACTCACTCTAAATTCATGAACCCTTATGCATCTTTTTCTGACATCAGATAGTGTATTTAGTGTCTTTCAGGCATAGAACAAAAGGTGAGGGCTTTTTATTTTTTCTGTCGCACTTCCAGATGCCTAGAAGTTAGGCCAATTTTTATCTACTTGCCCAGAGGCAACACATTTGCTGACAAATGGATGGAGAAAGCACATAAACTGTGCTAAAAATAAAATCAAATCAGTGTTATAAATTGGACCACGTATGAGAGAGGTTTAGCTCCGCTCTTAATAAAAACAAGAAAACAACATTCTGAGACATCAGCAGCCTGAGCTGCCCACTCCTTTGCTAATCCAGAGGCTATGAAATCTTCAGCAGTGCACAGAGAAAACATCTGAAACGATGTTGCTTCAACACTAACCTACAAAGAGGAAATTCTTCCCTTGTTTCCATCCCCGTTCTAGTTACTGAATTGTGTTTTCTAAATGATCCTTCAAGACTCTATGTTGGATAGATAGCATTATGGTTCTACTAAAAAAAAAAATCTACCATGCTTCTCACCCCACATCTCAATCATAACAAAAGGCAACATACCCAGCACCACACAGAACTGTGTGGATTTGTCAGAGCTTCCTCAGATCACTCTACTTGACACAATGACCTTTATTTTTCCTGTCAGCCCAGGAGGCATCGGACCACCTTGATTCTGCCTCTGCTTCAAGTGACTTTTATTGGCAGTCTTGTTTGAGAATGCATCCTCCTTTCAGCCCCTAAGCACACAGTATGAACAGAAGAGAGAAAAGAATTCATATCTTCTTACCTTGGATGCAGACGAGACATGACTAACAAACGTCAGTTGGGTAGGTTTTCTATTACCAAAACTACACATGAAGTGTAGGAGTTAGAGGGAAACTAAAAATGAGTAAGACAGGCATGGGAAAACCCAAACCAACCAGGCCAATTCACTCAGCAGTATCCACCAGAGGTCTGTAAGTGCTTCCTTAGCACATTCCCACAGTATCCTAAAAAGTGGGAATCTAGGGTATGGTTGGATACAGTACAGGAGCCATCCAGCATCCTACAGAACATAAGGTCAGTCTGAATCAGTGTGGTAAGTATGAGAATTCTTCATTGACTTCATTTCATAATTTAACATAAAGTTGCTGGAAGAAAAAATAGAGAAATATACAAAGTATCTCAGGGATATCTGATAGTTATTTACTGTCAAATGAAAAAAATCAACTAACCAGAAACATTCAAAAATAATATCTGTTTTCATTTCGGTAAGAGTTCTGCTGTTTTGTCTTTATCTAGATTATCTGGCATTCAGACAGAATTTGAAGATACACTTTCACACTCAAGAGGACGTGAGATCACAGACTGTTCCCATTACAAAGGAAAGAAACAAACAAGGAAAGAAAAAAAAAATCTGTGATGCTATGATTTTGAGAGAATAAAAGTTATCAAAATAATTGAGGAAGAAGGTAAGTTAAAAATTTAGCAACACTTATTTAGAGCCCATCTCTATATCCTACTTCAAAATTCCTTTGACTACGGTTAGCCTCATTAGTATGCTCATCTACATATGAATCTGTAACATAAAATTAACCAAGTATTCAATATTTGTCAAACAAATTATACTTAGCGCTTCCAAAAGTATAACAAAGGTCTCAGAGTCTGCTCAAAGGATTCTACCACCCAATGTTTGTCAACCCTTGACATATCGGGGAAATGTGAAATCTGGTTTCCTTTATAGCACTTGGAATTGAACCCTGGACCTTATGTGTGATGGACCAGTGACCTACCAGTAAGCTACAACCCTAACATAATTTTTGGAATTCTGTTTTCTAAAACAGAGTCTCACTAAGCTACCCAGGTAGAGCTTCATATTGGGAGCCTCTTTCCTCAGTCTATTACATGGCTGTGGTCACAGTCAAGAGCCTCCATGTTCCATGTTCAGCTAGAAACGTACACAGTTATAGTCATTTAACAGGTCTGAAATCACTATTTTAGTGATCACCTATAGATAGTAGCAACATTCATACAGATTTTGAACTTGTTATGGAATATGATGGAGTAATTGTAAAACGATCCACTTTAACATCAAAGATGTCTAACCTAAATAACTTGTTTTCTTTATTTACCATAGAGGGGAATCTATGAGTCTACAATGTAGGGTACAGAGAAAACATTGATTCAAAGTACACGTATTCCCCTATCCTTTGAGCATCCTTCATTCTTTCAACAAATGCCTTTTCTTTTCTTTCTTGGTCCTGAACCCCTTATGCTGCTGAGGATGATCATGTACCAGTTTTCTTGCCTATACGTTTGATGTTCCAGGTATGTACTAGAATATTCAGTTCTGGGAATGCCAGACATGTGAATGCCAGACAGATATTCTTCTGAATTATACTTCCAGACACTCCCTGACAGACATTTCTTTTTAATTTAAAATATTTTATTACAGTTATTTATTTGTTCAGTGTGTGTGGGTACATGCATGCACATGTGTGTAGGTAAGTGTGTGAGTAGATTCTGGGTAATGACCTCCAGCAAACATTTTTGAAACACCTATCAATAAGCCAGGTATGATAATGGGCACTTCAGAAGATAACACGGGGAATATATTAAGCCTCATGTCTGGTAGTTTCTGCTTCTAGTGGCTTCTCCCAGTGTTTGATACATAAATACATAATGGCAAAATGCAAGCGATATAATAAATACAGAATGCTATGGGAAATTAATGGGAGGTAGAGTCTGCATAAAGAGATCAGATCATATGTCTCAAGATGAACCAAGCTTGGGTTAAGGATAAATCACTTTAAAATAGTAGTTTGTTTTTTCTCTTTCCTCTATCTGCTTCCTCTCCTACCCTAACCCTCACTACCTTTAAAGATAAGTTACCGAGTTCTGGCTAGTTGTTTTTTGTTCGTTTTTGTTTGTTTGTATGTACGTTTTTTTTTTCTTTCTGTCATTCTAGATCACAGGAATATCCTTATCTCTGACACTATAATGACCAACGAAAGAAACGAGCTTACAGAAAAAGTAGAAGCTGCCTAGTTTGTATGCCCACTTTAGAAAACAAACCTTTTTTTCCCCCTGTTCAACAAGATATAACAGGGTTTGAGAGTATGTATTTAAGGACAGTATTCTACCTGCCTAGGAAGATCAACACGAATTAAACACATTCTCTAATCCTAGGAGACCTATTAACTAACAAGTAGATGGTCATATAAAAAGATTATTATAAAAAATGTAGATAAATGCAATGCTAGAAAAAGTCAAGTATGTTGCATAATCTTTGAGCTAAAGACAGAGGATGAGAAATTTTATTTGAGGAACACATATTTAAACTGAATTATACAGGATAGATGCCATATAAGGTAGACATGGTGGGTGATGCAAAATGTTCACAGAGGATGAACAGGAGGGAAGTCTTAAGAGTAGTAAATGATGTAGTGATTCCAGGCCAGGATGTCACAAGGGGCCTTGTAGACCATGTTAACGATTTCCATTAATATTTAAAATTCCAAATGCTTTTGCTCAGTCTTCACTGTTTGTTTCATAGGCAAATTTTCCCATCAGTGCTTTAAAGGGAGAGAATTGGTTATTCTGTATAAACTTTCTCTACTCTACAAGTTTATCCATAATGGTAAAAAAGAGTTTTAACGTGTTGACCCTGTTTAAACAATAGGCAGCTTACAGCTCTAAGCTGGATTTCTCATACGGTAGCATGACAACACTTGTTGGAAAGTGGTCCCAGATGGACTGTGGATATCAGAAAGAAAGACAAAAAATATGAAACTTCACACAAAATTGCCAACATATGAATACAGAAAAATATTATAACTTTGACCAAGGCTTCTCTTAGTACCTTTCATACATTTATAATTAACCTACTAAGATATGTTACTGCTGCAAATTACTATCATTTGCACAGTGGTCATATGCTAAAGATATTTAAAATGCATTGCTATTCATTGAAAAAATATAATACATTTAAAGAAGTGTTTTAAAATCTAGTGTTTTAAAATTTGTGGAGCTGGAAGTATGGCTAAGTGCTTAACAGAACACACTGTGATGAAAAGGATCCAGGTTCAGTTCCCAGCAACCACATAAGGTGGCCTATAACACAAGTTCAGGCAATCTGATGCTCTCTTCTGGCCTTAAAGCACTTACACCCATAATTTGTGTGTGTTTGTGTGTGTGTGTGTGTGTGTGTTGTAGTGTTATTTTAATTGGTAGTGATATTTTTTATTAACTAGGTAAAAATAAACATTAAATAGCAAGTGTGAGAATGGAAAGAGAAATACTTATGTACATATTTGCTTAATGTAAGTAAATGTTACTTAATGTAACTTAAAAATGTTACAAAATATTATTAGTGGACTTATTAATCACATTTTTCTATCAAATGTTCCCTTCTTATTGTCCTCTTGGGAATAAAGAATCAAAGTGAGAAAAATGTTTTAAAAATCCTGTCTAGCTTCACATGAATGAAAACTCAAAATCAGAACACACATGCATGCATATAACAGAAAACAGAACACAAAACTGTTTAATTCCAGTGATAGATAGGGAATACGTATTAATGTGTCACTTTCAGACTAGAGTACCATAGCAAACATGACTCCATTTTAAAAATATGCGGCTATTATTAAGCTTATAGAGAATCTTAGGGAAGGAAAAAAGTGGGTCACTTAAGATTGACGCTTTAATTATCGCTTAATAACTGCTGCACCAGATTAAATGGCAATGCGGTTTCACACAGGACAATGAGCATCTGTAAGCACCTGCTTTTCTATCACAGAGTGACCTAGGCAGGCTTGGGGTATTATCTTCTTGAAACCAGGATATGAAACAAGATAAAAGCAAAAATAATTTCCGGTTAATACTTCAAGACCTCTGTTGTCTAAATGATAATCGACACAAAATAATTTGTTTTATTATGTTCTCCGTATTTATTTACTCTTGTCTCAAAGTCTAATCTAGAGTTTTGTACGTTATAATAAACAATATACTCAAAAGGAAATTACATTGAAAAAAGTCATTACTGCGATAAAAACCTACTGAGTTCACTTAAGTCTATAAAAATAATAAAATTGGGGTAAAGGCATGTACTAGACTCTCTCAGAAATTAAAAAGAAAAAAGGTTATGAAAATTTTACAAAAGATGTATGGAAAGTTTCTAAGAGGTATATTCTAACATGTGACAATGGAGAATAAAAATATTTATGCATAAAGAGTGGATTCAGGATGTGTAGAGTTTACAGAAATAGTTTCCACTCACTTTATGCTCAATATTTATAACCCTTGAAACCAGTATAGCATAACAGACAAACTAGGGCAATATTACACAGAAATAAATCCCATATACTTAGGACATGGTGAGGTCATATATGATGATTATAACACTGGAAATTCCTTGATGATTGAGAGTGCTTTTAATTAGAATGTTAAGGCAGTGTAAAAGTCAATGAAGCAGTCCTGGATGGTTAATTATAAAGAGCTGGTTCTGCTCACTTTGCTCTGGTTTTTCCTTTGGCAATAATGAATGCCTTTGCATGACAGTCACAGGGCTGGCCTCCTTCTTTTACATCTCAACTTCTATATTTTTATTTTCCCAATATTCCCAACTATAGTGTTTGATTTATTAGCATATTTGTGATTTCCTAGTGATCATTACTATTTGAAGCTACTATGGTTCTATTTCGTTGCTGTTATTAATTTTCTGTCTTTTCTCCTATCATGTAAACAAACTCCATAAAATTAGAATACTTGTCTACCATGTTTATGCCTATATTGCCAGCATCCAAACAGTGCTTCCCATATGACAGGCACATTACTATATGTACTGAAGCAATTATACTGTGGTTTGATATATTATATACCATCAAGTACCAAACAAGTAGTGGCATTATTATATTTTATTGCTGGATCAATATTTAGAAGTAATATATCCTCTTGGATCCTGTCATTTCAAGTGAACAAAGCCTCATGATTCATTCTTATATCACAGGAATATGATGCTCTAATTGATGCAAACATTGGGGGAGATTAGTTAGCCTTTAGGTTTTAGGTTATCCACTATGGGACACTCTCTATTCTTTTTCTTCTGCCATTTATATGTTCAAGGATAATAATATGTATTGCCACAGTAAACAGATGGCTAAGAATTTACCTGTGTCATACTATGTCCTATGACCCTGGGCAAGTTACTTAAATGGCCCTTTCCATAATTCTCTTATTAAAAGATATGGATATATTATCAACCATATCAATGATATTAAATAGGATTCATAGTCCGAACCATGTGGGAAAGTATCTGATATGTATGGAGAAATAAAAAGGTGGTGAAGTTTTCCTCATCCAAGAATCCCTACAAAGGTCTAGACTATGCTTTAAACAATATTCCATTATGTCTATGAGCCAACCTCAATGATAATTTCTATTTCCTTATGTAAGAGTAACTGTGATATCGATGATATTAATTCATATTGCAATGATCATGAGTTCTAGTGTTTCCTCCCAAATCTGATCCTGGAACACAGAAGCTGTCAGCAAAGACTTCACATGGGGTTAATCTACAGTTAGGGTTTGGTTATGATTTCTTGGGGTAAAATAGAAATAGGACTAGGAAGGGAACGCACCAATAGGCTCAAGAGCTTCCTAACCGTGTTAGGTTAGGGACAGTGAGAAATTATCTGTGAGTGCCAAGGAGAACAAGGTGAGAGGGCACCAGGAAGCTATAGCACAGCTAAAGATCCTATTATTCTAATTAGCTCCTACTGTTCCAATCATGGGTCTTTGCATCCTTAAGGGTATTAAGATATCTTACAGCTATGGAACTCAGAAATAAGAGGGAAAATGAGATTCCTAATCTGACATCACTGTAATACAGTGGTTAACTAAAAGAAAACTAAATTATGACATAGGCTTTGAAATTCTATTTTTTAAAAAATCACATGTCATAATTTTAAAACACAAACTTAATCCTCTCAAAAATTAGCATAGCAGAAATAACAAAATATTAAAACTTCTTTACCTTTTCAATAAGAAACAGACTTTAATTTAGTAATTATATGTTTTGTTTGTTTGTGATCACCAAGAACAAACTAAGCCTCTCATATGGGGCTGATTATGAAACATGTGATTCTCATGATTGAATTCTAAGACAACATAAATCAATAAACAAAACATATAAAAACATGCTCAGTATGTAATAGCAGCCACCAAAAGCATCCGAGTCTTCTTTTTTATATCTGTAAAATGGAAACAAAATCTACTATAAAGATCAAATACTGTAACACAAAATTTCCGCAGTACAGAGCTATGTACCAATCAAGGTAAGAAGAATGCATTGCCAAGTGTAGCGTGCAAAGCACTCCATGCTAAGTTATCATTTTTTTGTTTTAAAGTATAATTCTTCATTTTCTCTGCAATCAGTTTGGGTCTAGAAATTATGCACAAGAGAGGCCTAAATATGTAAATTATTAAAAATCACTCAAGTCGTGGCACATTCCATTAAGCATGTCAGTTATGTAAACAAGAGCATGTTCCTGTACTTATATATACATGTTTCATGATGCTAATGTATGTACATTACATGTTACATGTCTTGTTTGTTATAATGTATCCATGTTACATGAGTTGGTTGTTGGAAAAAGTGTTTCAAGCTGGTAATGGTGAGAAAAGAATTAAGAAGAAGACTTCTGGCACTGCATCTCTAGGGACATATCTATGAAGCTGTCAAAAAGAAAGAAAAGGTGAGGAGGGGGAAGAAAATGAAGAGGAAAATGAAAAGAGAGAGCAGGGAGGAAAAGGTTGGGAAAAGAATTGGCCTTATAGGAAGGAAGAAATTGCAGAGAATTTCTGAAGTATTTTCATAGCCAGAAAGTTGAAACAATAATATTTTCTACTCATGCAATAAGCAGTAAAATGCTTCAATGCCTAAGAACAAGTATAAAAGTCAGAAGTCAAGAGAAATAAAATGATTTCTATGTGTCCAATATGTCCTTGATGACAGAATCCCAAAGACACAGCAGGACTCATCTCTTTCCTTGTTCCTGAGAAGTCAAGCTCTCTCCAAACACCAATATTCATTTTGTGTTATCTAGGAGTTGCTCAGGAAGTATCTATGACACCCTAGAGGGAAAAAAAAAATCATCACAAGATAAGATGACATCTATAAAAACAATTTAAAACTTTTTTAAAAAGTCTTATAGTTTGGGTTTAGGGGTATGCTGGCTTTCTTTTAAAATGTCATGTTTTGATTGCTAGTCTTAGACATGTCTTGTAGTGATTTGCTTGACCTTTAAATTTTAACATTATAATTTAAGCAAAACATTTAAAACAGGTCCCTACATGTCATGGCATATGTGGCTCACACAACTCCTGTATAGCCTGGTCGTCTGTATAGACAGTTGAAACCCACACGTTTTTATGCAGACAGCAGTCCTGTTTACATGTATGTACTTTTAATGTAACATCTGTGGTTTCATATTTTTAATATTTGCTAAAGTAGCATGGTGATGGGACTCGATTCATAGAAGAGATCCAAAATGTTCTAGAAATATGTTCTAATGCCCAATGGCTGGCTTTATTCGTTCCTCAAATCTGATGAAAATGCTAGCGATTAGGCAGGAAGCCAGCCTGGTAAGCCAGGATCTGGCAGAGACACTGTGTCAGAAACAAATTTCATTGCTTTGCTACCTAGCCTTTCTACTGAGAAACTGTGTCAACTGTGCTTCTTAAACAATGTTGCTAACTCAAATCCGAAAGTCTGGAGCTGTCTCAATAAAACATTTGTTTAAATAGCAGTTCTTTATATGTTTCCCCCCCCCTTTTTTTTTTCCTCAAAGATAAGCCACAAGGTAGTTCCTGTGCAGCATAGTAGTAAATGGGGTGCTATCAGCAATTTCACCATATAGACTATTGGAGGTCAGGGCTCGGTAAAAACGACATTCAGTTCAATGAAGAGCAGCAAACCTCTCTTCTGCTTGTTTTGGGTGTTATGCCCTGTTGCCCTGCCTACTTGCTTGCTCATTGCCTGTGACGTAAGTTGCATGCCCGGCCACAGATTTGTTTAAAAATATTTTCTAAGGATGCATCCTTAAAACAGCCTCACTGTAATGCTACATCAACATAAACCCTAGGAATGCAGAAGAACAAACATATTATTAAGTATGTTTAGGCTAAAAGGGAGAAATGTTTTACCATTTGAAAGTCTTAATCACAGACACATTTGGGTTTGAGAAGGTATGATTTGGAATTCTTTTCTGGGCTGGGGATGAAGGTTGAGAGACAATTTCATATAGTTCAAGCTAGTCTATTTAGCTGAGAATGGCCCAGGTCTTCTGATCCTCTTGCCTCAGTCTTCCAACAACTGGGATTTCAGGCATCTACCTCCATGCTTAATTTGGAACTCTTGTTTGGATAAGTACTTCACTATTATCTTCAGGTGTTAAGTAAAAATGGCCTAGCAACTTCTGGTTTAATGGCTTTGACTTTGGCTTACATAACCTGTGAGGAATTGAAAGAAATTCTCAGAGAAGTTGTTTTATAAATGGCCTTACATTTTTCTGTAAGTGACTGTATCACACATCCAAGGGTTAATAAGAGTCTTACACAGCTGTGTATGTTCAGAGTATTGCCATGTGTTTTTGCCTTCTTGTTGATGAAGGAATCTCAGAGTAGCAATTAGTAAATGCAATTACCTGCTTCCTATGTACGGTAGGCATGGGATCACAGGTAAAAAGGAAGAAGTGACCTTTAGGTAAAACAGGATGTTGTAGTCTGCAGGGGCACCTAGGTAATTCACCAGAGGATTGAAGTGGGGGTTGTCTGATCCTTTCTCTGTTACCATGTAACTGAAATTATGGTCATGGTCAGGGAGAGTGAGGACAAAACATAAAGACAGTGGTTATCATTTAAGCAATTCAGGGGAAGTATGTTTGACATTTAAAAATCTTCAATTATATTTGTCTTCGAGTATGTGTGCACATTTTATCCTTGATTAAGTAGCTGAATTGTTTAAGAGGGAAAATAAAATATTTAGTTCTCACAGAGAACAATATACAGCGACTTCCTCCCTCTGGCAAAAAATAATTAGACAAATGCTAGGCATGTTAGAATGATCCACTAAGCCATATTTCACAAATAATAGCAATAGGTTCACAAAGACAGTGAGTGCCCATTTCTGTGCCATAGTGGATAGGATTTATCAGATATTTCAATCCAGAATTAACTCCCGACAGAGGCCTTTAGCTAAGTGTTTTGTGCCTATCACTTGTGGTTTCAGTAGCATGCTTGTAACCTAGTACATGGTAAGGAATGTTGTCTGACAGGGCTGCTAAGAAAGTTACTGAATTACGTCTTTGGCAAATAATCTTACCTGATTCTGATACTGGTTTAAAGGCTGTTGTTCTCACTGAATGTAGAAATTCTCCACCTCTTGTTTAGCACAAACAGTTGAGAACTAGATGATAATTTTTATCTTCACATGCATCATAATTTTCTAGAGACCTCTTTTGACATAGTGCCTCCCTATGCACACAATCAGTACAACAACCATGCTCTCTGTAGTTACGGCACTTAGAGAAACAATCAGCACTCTTCCTTTACTCTTTATACCATAACCACTGAGCTGACACTTTTCTAAACCTTGCTTGCCTATTTAGAGAATCAAAACAAAGTCAAAGACGATTGGAACTGATCTACACAATTCAAACTTGAGGTAAAAATAAATACAAAAATTATAGAGATTGTCATTCTTCCTGAGATTTGAGTTTCACAGAGGGGTGGCCAGAAACTCATAACGGTATCAAAAATGTGCTTGTTACTCTAAATTAGTTTTTATAGTCTTTCAGAACTGTCTGGAGTATTGTTTTCAAATGGATAAAAACTGTTATTTTAAAAGATTCCTTTGCTATGGGTTTTGAACATTATATATTACAGTGCATAAAGAACATTTTTATCATTATTGTTTCTACAACACAACAAGTTATTTTTCTCATACACTTTAAGGTATGTATGTGCACCATGCATCAGGCTGCATAGGTTCTAGGATACCTATGAATGCTCTCTAAAACACACGTATAAATAACAACATCATCTTACAATGGCGGACAACCCTCATTTTAAAAAAAAGATTTTTTTTTCTTACAGTAGAAAAAGTCAACGTTCCATTTAATAGAAAAGAATATAAATAAAAAATATATAAAAAATATATAAAAAAATATATATAAATAGAAAAGAATGAAAAATTTCTGAATAATGACATCATAACTTTAAGGAAGTTTATGTTCCCAGCGATAATGGAGTCACTTGAGTAGGATGCTATTAATGTTCCAGGCTATCGTTTCTTACTTTAGAGCCAATGAAAGAAGCGTCTCAAGACCTCTCTGTGAAACTAAGGGAAAATAGCCGTTCCCTTCTGCTTGGACATATTAAAATTCTCTTGAGGAAAATGCACATGTTAAATGAAAAGGTCTGGATAAAGCTTATGTAATAAAATGAAAAACATCAGTCATTCCTTGAAGAATTTAGATGTAAAGATACCACTCCCCCCCCCACTAAAAAATAAGCAATGCTAACCATGTCATCCAATTACATAAAACTATAAAATGAATGAACATGTTACCTAGAAGTAAACGGTCACTGAAACATCGGAAAAGGCACTACAATCAGACTTGATCATTGACCATATCCAAATCAAGCAAAATTACGACTTCAACTTCTGCTAAATGTATAGAGTGGAACATCTTATACTGAGAAGTCATTCCATCACTCCTTCCCCGGTCTTGGGAAGTACATGCCAGTAAACGTAATGCTCTTGGTGCACATTTATCTTGTCTCTAGGTATCCTGGTCTTTCTACTGAAAGTCTCATTAATGTATTACTAAAATGTTACCTTCCTTTGGCTGGTACTAGAAAAATGAGTACACCCAATTTTCAGCATACTATAATTTCAACATATTGTAACTTATATATAAACCCATTACATCCTCATCATTTAAAGAAATATTACATAATTTTAGAATATATATATATATATCCAAATTTAAATTATGCATTCATACTCATTTATTTTATCCCTGCATAAATAGATTTGTCTAATTTTAATGAAAATAAAATCAGTTAGGAAATCATCTTGTATCTAATAAATTTTCAGTGCAGATACATTCATGACTAATAAATCTTCAAATTATTTAAAACACAAGTGGATCAGATATTTAATGAGAAAAACATTACATTTTGTAAAATATTTGTAAGACCTATAACTACATTATAATTTGGCATAAAGTCCTTGCTTTGTCCGGGTTACCCATAATATTAGATAAAATTCTCTATTATATAATCAAACTGTCTTATTGAGTTTCTTTTATCCCTGAACTACATAATAATTACCATTAGGAAGATAAATACAATCTTACAAATTAGAATTAATAATAACCCTTCCCAGGTGTTGCATAAACTGGAAAGCCCAAGAATCAGAAGGTTTGAGACTTATATAAATTGACTCCTTCACTCTAAATTCTTTCCTATAAGATGACTATGAGAATCTGTTTTGGGAATATACTCTAAATTGATTTAATATACTGACATCAAAGGAGATGAATTGATATTATTTCAATGTGTTATTAGACTAACTGGAAGTTCAAATAAACTTTCAGATTTCCAAAGCACTCCTCATTTTATTTATTAATCTCACAGCTTATTTTGCAAACATAATTAAACTACCATTTCCTAGTTTTATTTTTTGTTAGCTTCAAGTCTAATACACATTTCTGAGAAAATAAATAGCATATTTTCTCCTTTTAAAAAATTGATTAGAACCACCTGAATATTTAACCAGCTAGACTAGCTAACACCTTCTATGTAGACATAAGGTGCAAAAGTAATACTGATAACTTCTATGTGGTATTTCAGTTACTAGGATTTCCCTTCTATAGTTGCAGCTTTAAGTCCTGATAAAGATATCTTAAATTATAATTATCATATCCACTCTAAAGCATTATTAAGACTTACTACACTATCATCTTAAAGGGTAAAAAAATTAGTAGTGTATAAAATTGTGACCATAAATTTTCTGTATCATTTAAATTCATTTAAAGTCTTCAATCTGTTCATGACATCTTACAATTAGATATGACTTGCAGTATACGAAGGCTCGGTTTTTCAGAAGTACATGAAAAAATAAAAACCCTTCACATTCATAAGCGTCTCTGTACACGCTGTTGTTATAATTAATATTTTACAAAGAGTCATGCAAATAAATATCACAAACCAAGCCTACACTTTAACATGTCCCTAGCACAGTGCAAAAACAACCAAACAGAGTCCTATTTTGTCCCCATGGAAAGCTACTTCTTTCCTTTCCGTCTTTTCATGTCTAAACTTGTAAACTCAGCTGTACACACACGCGTGAAGTAATTAAGTGGTTATCCTTTCGTCCTTGTACCCGGAAAGTGTTCCCTCTGAAAAGTCGTAGATCCCAGAAGAGACATTACATTTTTCAGGAAGTCATTTAGATGTCAAGCTTTAGAAAAATTTCCTATATGCCTATACAAGTGTGATATGACTGTGTACGCATGGTGTATGTGTGTGGTGTGGAGTGTATGTGTGCTTATGTGTGGAGAATGTGTATGTGTGTTTATATGTGTGTGTGTGTGTGTGCACATGCCTATGTGCATGAAGTCTTCTAAGGTAGGTGAGATAATCATCTAGAATAGAAAACGGTTTTGAAAATAATACACAATATTAATATTCATCAATACGTATGTCAATATCACCGATGCTGTGTGAAGTCAGCTCTTTCCTAAGTTTGTGTAGAAACTTACAAGTTAAAGGTATGTGATTTGAAAAGGATAACCTGGGGTACCCAGGCTGATGTGGGAGTTGAGATAGACTTAAGAAGGGAAGATCTCCTCTTCTTATCTCAAGTGGGCATTTAGAAAAAAAAATACGACTTGGCATTTCTCCTGATAAATCAGAAAGATTTATCTTGGAACGAGCATCTGCTGTCTTTGCTCTGCTGTTGCAGAACCCGCTTGCAGTGCTTTCCTGTTACATATGACTGGTTTTTTCCCTTCCCCCCCCCCCCCCCCCCCCCCGCTGATGGTAATCGCTTATCAGTCTCTGAGGAATAATAGGAAAACAGAGCTTAGATCAGAGATGACGGAATTAGAGATTGCAGAAGCTATTGTCAAGATTCGGTCTAACAAGTACGATCTGCTTGACCTGTTTCTCTGACAGTTATGGAAGTTGTTGTTTCAATAGCTTTCTTTTAACAAGATGTGAGAAGAGAAATGTTTTCCCCCTTAAGATCTTTTAAATTTGAGACTATCTTCCCCCCATTATTTCCTAAACTTTCTTCTAGTCCAAGAGGATCCTGTCAACTGAACCTACACCTACCTTCTGAAGGGAATACGAAAACTGCAGAAACATTTTTATATCTATTCAATATTTTCATATTAAAAGAGTGTGTCGAGACACGAATTTAGTAGCTAAACAGTGGCATTCGAATGCAGCCTTTAAAAAGGTAAAAATGGAATCTCGTGCACAAAAGAAGCTTTAACACAAAAGTTAAACTTCCTGTGTTTCACCAAAGGGTTAAGGCTAGGGAAGTGGACATCAACATGCCCACAAAAGCTAACCAGATTAGCCAGATCAAAGTAAAATCTAAGTCTCCTGATAATTCTGATGTCACTTGCAAAGGTTTTGAAACTTCCCATGTTTTTACCCTTCCATTGTAAAGGCCACCTGGACAAATCTCGGGAGGGTGATGATCTAGCTTTGATTTTACAAACTCAAGAAGCCTTCAAAGTTCAGACTTTGACACTGATGTGCTCTCCCAAACTGTCAGCCCCATAGGACAGATGCAAACAAGAAGATTCTGATAGCAGGCACAGGAGAGGAGCAGCAATTAAGCAACTGAAAGTGGGTTGGAGTGTTGGGTTATTTTTGTTCCATTTGTAGCCTCTTGCAAAGGAAGAGATGGAGTCAAACTTGACACTTCGTTTCTGAGAGCAGGAGCCAGTGGTGATCTACTTGTCTACTCTCGTTCAATTTAATTCTCTATGTGGTTTCATCCCTTCCTGGATTCACATTTTCACACGGGGTTGCAATCTACCCTGCCCTCCAACAGAAAGAAATCTTTTCCTCTTCTTCACTGCCCTTCTTCCCTGTAAGAAAGACAATCCTCCCCCCCCCCCGGGGGGTGTGCTGGCTTAGAATGGGAGGAAGGGGAGGAGGGGGGTGCTGGGGGTGGAGGACAGAGGAGAGAATGGAAGAAGCAAGAAGATGGGGGATGCCCAACATCAACTCCTGGTTCTGAATCACCAGCCCTGTGCAAAGTGCTTTTCCCGGAGATGCACTTGTGGTCTGGCATTTCTCACAATAGGCTTACCGGGGGATCCCTCCCTAGGTCTCCCACCGCCAGAAATCAAGTGGTACCTAGGTCTCTTCGACAGATTCAAGCGCAGAGGTACCAGGGTACCACGGAGGTGGCCGCGCTGCCAGTGGGGCTGCCTTACCTGGAGCGAGGACTCGGAGGTGGTGCGAGTCTTGGTCCCAGCTGCTGTTACCGCGGACCGGTGCGAGGTACACGAGTACTCTCGCTGCCTCCGCTCTCAGAGGGGCAGCCTGCAACACAAAAGGGGTGTGTGGGTGTGGGTGTGGGTGAGGTTTTCTAGGGCCACCAGCTGGTCCCAGCTGGCCGCCCCCGCCCTGCACACACCCCTTCGGGGAGCTGAGCCCCCTGTCGGGTGAGCAGGACCCTGGGGGCTTGCCCGGGTTACAGCCTCAAGTTGCCCACTGCTAACTGCGGATGCTGCCGCTGCAGGAGGAGGAGGAGGAAAGACACTGGGGGCTGAACTCGGTCAGAGCATCCCCACACTGCAGCTTCTCCAGGAATCCCTCCAGTGAGGAGGCGGCCGCCCATCATCTCCCAGTCCCGGCTGTTGATTGGTTCCAACCAAGGTACGCTGCTCAGAAGAGCCAATCAGAGAGCACTAATAATAGGTGGATCCTCTCAGGCAACGGAGCCCAGCCCAGTACTGTTAGTGTCTCTCCATCCCCACAGCGGACAGGGACCTGAGGAGAGGGGTTTAGGAGCGTGGCGGGGGTGGGGTGAACTAAGAGGTAACCAGATCCCAAGGAGAAATACTAAAAGACATTTTCTAAACCCTGTGGGTAGACTCGGGAATGCCCTCAACCTGTTCAATAAGCCATATGCACTGGATAAGAAGCAAGCATAATACAAAGCTTTCTTTCTTTCTTTCTTTTTTTTTAACTTTCAATCAAAACCTGACTTGATACTGAGCATGCCCAGACCTCCACAGCACCCTAGGAGTTTCAATATGTGCGAGTTCTAGGTTGAAAAGGTGGGAGCTGGGACCGGAGAGAGGCAGAAGTTTGTCTTTGGCTATTTGACACCGCGGAGTTGGGGAAGCAAGCAGGAACAACCGAGATAGAGGTGGTCCTTCTTGCTTTGGGAGACTAGTCGCCTCATTCCGTCTAAACTCGAGTGGGAAGCCAGGCTCCGATAATGTCAGGGCAGCTAGATGCTTGGAGACCGCCCAGGAAGGGTGTGGTGGACCAGAACTGTAGGCAGGCTCCATCCCATAGGTGGGGCGGAGGAGTGAGGCTCCACCCAGCTGCAGCTGCTAGGCAGTGGAGCGCCCAGGGAGTTTCCATACAGCGACCAGTAAGTTTGGAGACTTGGGTCAAGTGCGACCTTGTTAGGCACTCTGTTTTTCCACCTTCTTGGGCTTCTGCTCGTTCCCACCTCCATCTCTCTTCACCCCTTGCCAGCACGGTCGGGGAACTAAAGGGCTTTCTCCCTCCTTCCTAGCTGAACCCTTCTGTTCGGGAAGTAAGAAGCTTTTCCCCTGTGAGAGCCGCGGTGACCTGATTGTCTCTAAGCTCCCAGGCAATTTATAGCTTGGTAATACGGAGAGATGCCAAACAGGGAGGCTGTGAGGCTTGGCGGGGAGGGCAGGCTCACTGGCCCTGGGGTGGAGCCCAGCTCCCAAGGGCAGGAGCCCTTTACTCCACAGGTGAAATACTTTCCTGTCGGTAACAGAGATTTGCCTTTCCCTACTCTCTTGACCTTGCTCCGTGCCCTCTGAACCTCTTGCTTTGCTTAGAAATCTTAGCAGTTTGTGTAAAGGTGATCAATAGCCACAAATAAGCACTCCCCTAATTGGGCTCTTTATTTTCCTGACAGGATGATCGTGGCATCTCAGGTAGGGAAATAAATAGCGATCTCAATTCCCCAAACTCATCCACTTTGAACTGGAGTTTTATTAACACTGGTGTGGAGAGGTAACTGTAGCAAGAATTCAATTAACGGTAACACATTTCTTCAGGTTTGTAATTAAATCTCTTCTATTTATATAATGTTTAAGATTAAGAACCTTATTCTGAATATATATATATATATATATATATATATATATATATGGCAAAAGAAGACGACTTTCCTATAAATGTATCCTTCTGGGACACGAACCCTTGTGTTTTGCACTTTGTTTGCATTTATCAAGAATTTAGAATGAGAGGTAAACAAAGAAAATAATACACTTTCAACTTGTAACTTTATGTAAACATCCACCTTCCAAAATAGCCCATGAGCCTTATTTGAAAATAGTTTCATAGGTGAAAAAAGGAGATTACAAACATTGTAAGTTGATTTGAAATGCTTGGCCAAGGAAGAGGGGCGGGAGAACCTGAAAAGGAGGAGGAACTTATGGGGTCCTTGTAAGAGGAAGTAGAAAAATTGGATATCTATATTCTCCAATGAAGATGTGTATGTGACAGAAGCATTATAATATCAAGCTAATGGAAATTTTTATTTTATAAAATATATATATAGCTCTCTCTTTAGTTATATTTTTTAGTTAAACACTACATGCTTTTCCTAATTACCAACAGCAACATGTAGAGAAAAGAGCATATTAATAATTAGAACTGGAATATGGAATTTTTGAATTTCTGTTCCAAACCTTGGGACAGAAACCTATAATCATTTTAGCCAATTTCTTTTTCTGTCCACCTCATAGTCTACCCACAGTGTCCTTCTAGGGGCCATGGATATGTCAGAAACCCCACCTGTACCCCTCAGTGTTTCTTGGAGGGGACAGTTGCCTGTAATAAGAAATGGGATTTGGGCATATTTCATTGTACTTAATTTTAGAATTAATAGCAGTTTTACTTATTAATATTAAGATAATACTAACTGGATACAAAGTAGTTTTTTGTTGTTGTTGTTGGGGTTTTTTGGGACCCAGAGCTGTGAAAAATTAAAAGTAACCAATTTTTCATATATATATATATATATATATCCTTTCACTTCACTTTCTGCCATTGTTTCTTAAGATACGGCTCCCACTTTCTTTGGGTTTTTCTTTTTAAGACAGGGGATTGACTAGGCATTTGTTTTCTGGCCTGAGAATTTTGTAGAATCTCAGCCTTAGAACTAATTGGCTGTATGACCTTGAAAGATGTCTAAGAACCTCTCCAAGCCTTGGAGAGTTTTGGGTTGCTTGTTTCTCATATGTACATAACACATACTTTTAGGGATTTTGCAAAGATTAAGAGACACAGTTCAAAGAAGATCCTAATTCCCACCACCTCACGAGGTAAGAAGGGCTTCAGTGACTATAATTATTTCACCATTATATCATTCTTATTGCTGCTTCTATGTTCTTTTCTTCCCCCTCCCCCAAGTTTCTAAGAGAGTGGATTTTCTGCTATCATTTCATATACTTAAGCCAATATTGAGAAAGACCCTTTACCTACATTTGAAAAACTATAAGAACTTTCTAATTGGGGACTGAAGAGATGGCTTGCGCTGCTGAAGACTGAAGACTGAAGAGAGTCGAACTGCTCTTGTAGAGGATTCAGGTCCTGGTCTTAACATCAAAGTCAGGTAGCTCATGACTGCTGCCTATCACTTTAGTTCTAAGGGGTTTGATGCCCTCTTTTGGCCTCCACGAGTGTCTCCATGTGCATGGTATACATACAGCTTAGCAGACACACACATACATATAAATAATAAAGACAGAAATAATGAACAAACCAAAGAAAGAAAGAAGTGAAGGAAAGAAAAAAAGAAAAAAAACCTTGTGTACAATGACATATGAACAGCCTCCTCTCCCCCTGTGTTGTTCATAGGTTGTATCCTTCTAGGAGATAAATTATAAATTTATGAATTTATGGAGAAGTAAAGCTTTATCATTTTTGTTGGTGAAATTTAGTTTGAATTAGCCTTTTAAACCAAGAAATATCCTATTCTAATGGCAAGATAATTGACGAACACTATTTTCCCTGGGAAAAAAATGCTTTTAAAGACTACCATAGCAATCCATTTTGATTTCTTGTCTACTCTGGCCTGGCATTATCACTTTCTTTTTCTTTTTTTTATTGCTAACATATCTATTTTCTCACATAATATATCTTGATTATGTTTTCCCATCCCTCTACTCCTCCCAGCTCCTCCCCACCTCCCCTTCCATCCTGATCCACCCCCTTCTGTCTCTCATTAGAAAACAAATAGGCTTCTAGGGGATAAATACAATATAATGTAATAAGATAAAACAAAAATCTAACACTTCAGGGTTGGATAAGACAAACAAACAGAAGGAGAGAAGACACAAGAATCTGAGACACACTTATATACACACTTAGGAACCCAATAAAAACACTAAACTGGAAGCCATAATGTATGCATGCAGAGGTCCTGGTCAAACCCATGCACACCCTGTGCATGCTACCTCAGTCTACGTGAGGTTAAGGGATAATAATAAAATATAACACAGTAAGTTAAAACAAAACCACATTGGAACAAGACAAAATAAACATAAGGGAAAGATCCCAAGAAAAAGCACAAGAAACAAGTATAGAGGCAGAGACAAGCTGGTTTGAATACTCAGGAATTCCATAAAAACACTAAACTGGAAGTCACAATATGTAGGCAAAGGACTTGTAGCATAAAAAGAGAGGATATATATATATATATATATATATATATATATATATTATACATATGTA
>NW_021620841.1:5124866-5163851 GCF_004785775.1 Grammomys surdaster
GAAAGAAAGAAAGAAAGAAAGAAAGAAAGAAAGAAAGAAAGAAAGAAAGAAAGAGCCCTCCCGATATGACATTCTGAGACAAGGAGCATCCAAAGACACCACTGAGTTTGTTTAAAGTTATCCATCTACTGCTGTGCATACAGCCTACCCTTAGGAGTAGTTTGCTTCCCCAGTGAGACTCCCTTAGAGAAAGCTAACTTCTCATTTACAAGTGGTTATCTATTGGTGATGCCTTCTAGGTTAGGGATAGGGCCTGTGCCTTCTTCTTTCAGCTCTAGGACCCCATGGGGTGCATGCTACCACAGTCTCTGTGAATTCATATGTGCATCAATCAGGTAGATTTAAAGGGTCTTGTATTGTTGCTGTTCTCATCCCTTATGGCTCTTACCCTCTTTCTGCCTCCTCTTTCACAGGCTTTCCAGAGCCTTCAAGGGAGAAACTTGATGGAGACATCCTATTTAGGGCTGACTGTTCCAAGGTCTCTCTCACTCTTTGTATAATATCTGGCTGTAGGTCTATGTGTTCTCATCTGATACAGGAGGAAGTGTCTCCGATGATGGCAGAGCAAAGCACTAGTCAATGAGTGTAGTTGTATAGCAGAATGTCACCAGGTGTCATTTTGTCAAAACTTTGTTTTTATTAGAAAATATTTGGCTTTCCTCTTGACCTAGAGGTCTTTAGTTTCCCAAGCAGTGCTTGGTATGAGTTCTGTATTATGGGATGGATCTTAAGTCAAATCAGATATTGATTGGTTACTCCCATAAACTCTGTGACACAATTGTCTTGCAGATAGGACACCATTGTAGTTCAAAGTTTTTGTGGCTGGGTTGGTGTTTACATTTTTCCTTCAGTGGAGTGAAGACTACCTTCCTGTACCAAAGGTGCTCTATGGAGGTACCAGATCTCAACCTCTCCATGTCCAGTGAATTATACAGCCATTGTCTTTATAAACAGGGCACATCTGTCAGGATGTGGTAAGCAACTGATAGTCTTGGCAGAGTCTGGGTTGTTTGGAGGTCCCTGTGGGACCCCTTTGACCAAGAATACAATTAAATACAACCCAATCTCGGTACTGGAAGATTGATTTGGTGCCAAGAGATGTCCAGTTGGTGCTCGGTTTCTCTCATTGTTTGGTAATTTTATTTAGATCACTTTTATATATGCACCCATTTTAGGAAATTTCTACTGTATTAGATTTCCCTACTACTCCTCAAATGGTCCTTACTTTTACCTGCCTTCCCTTGGATTCCTTAAATCTCCCAGCACCTCCCCATCTTTTTCACTTGATCTCCTGTTCCAGTTCCCCTCATCTATTTCTAACTATCTCTTCTATTTCCCATTCCTAAAGAATTGTCGTGCAGATAGGACACCATTGTAGATCAAAATTTTTGTGGCTGGGTTGGTGTTTACATTTCTCCTTTAGTAGGGTGAAGACTACCTTCCTGTACCAAATCTGCCCCCCTGCTAGTCCCTTACTTCATACCTACCCTCTGTTTTTTTCTATAAATTGTAGCTTGATTATAATTGAAAATAACAGCTAATATCCACATATAAACAAACCATACTATATTTGTCTTTTTGGGTCTGGGTTACTTCACTCAGGTTGATTTTTCTAGTTCCATCCATTTACCTGAGAATGTCATGATTTCATTTTTTTTTAAAAATGGCCAAGTTATATTTCATTTTGTCAATGTACAACAATTTCTTTATCTATTTATCGTTTGAGGGACATCTAGGTTGCTTTCACTATCTGGCTGTTTGGAGTGGAGCAGAATTGAACAAGCAAGATTGAGCCAGTGTCTCTGTGGTAGGATGAAATGTCTTTGGGGGATATGCAGAGATGGCCAGTGATTTGATAATCAGTAGAGGAAGATGTAAACAATCAGGTTCACTGTGTCAGAACTAAATGAAATGAATTTAATACATGAATTTTCTGAGGGAACACCATGGTGTTTATGCGAGGAAACCTCACATTGGAAAGAAAAGAAAAGTAAATGAAGTCAGATGGAGCCAGTGACTGCAGAGTTAGAGCCCCACAACTGAATCACCATCCTTTACAATTTACAGATAAAAGAAAATGAAGAGCTAGCAACGTTCAATGTGGCCTTACAAAACCCTTTTCTTAAATACATTGCTGGGAAAATAATGGGAATGAAAAGAAGGACAGTGACTCAAAAAATAATATACTGTTTCAGGCTGCTGAGGTTAGCGAAGTAAATATTATTTAGGTGGATATATCTCAAAGGCAAAATAAAAGTATATTTGAGGTAATGCTGGCAAAGGCCACCAAAGGAAACATTCGATATATTTTTTGAATATGTAGTAGTCCAAGGAAAACACTAGTGAAAATTAGCTTACTAATAAAGCCAGGACAACATTTGAAATCAGGGTAAGGGTTTCTGTTCAACTAAACTTAGAGAATTATAGTTCAACTGATGTCTTCAAGTTACGTGAAATATGTGAGTATATAGAGTAAATAATCAACTTATCCAAAGCTGTAGAGGGTCAGACATCAGGCAAGATGAGTGTCTGAGTTCTCAAGAAACTAGGATGACTTAATGCTGTTATTTGTAGATAAAGGATAACAATGAAGGCCTACACTTTATGATTTGATTATGCTGAGGTCCATGGTCAGATTCAAGAAAGAAAAGAAGAGCTGGTTCATTCTGGATTGCTTTTGGAAACTGTTGGATCCTGTAAATTTTCTTCTTGTTTAAATGCAGCTTGGTCTATTTTTCTCTAACTTAACAAAGTAATAAATAAAAAGTAAATCTCATATAGATCAAAATAGGCTCCTATTTCAATAAGAATATTTGGAATATTCATGGTATCCCACAGGTGACAGATACCTGGATGACAGGATGGCTTGCTGGAAGCATGTTTTCATTCCAGGTAGTTATAGGACATTATGTATGTGCACTGATTGTAGCATCTCCTGGATCACAGTTGTACTGTATCCTGAAGCCTACATCAGTGACAAGTAGAGATAGAGGCATAGACCAAAGTATTAGGATACCAACATTATAAGTAACAAACAAACATTACACCAAAAATGAGAAATAGAAATACTAACTAACCTTCCGGACAGCAACATCTGGCAAATGTTCCACCTTTCACATCTCAACCACATAGACTTGACAAGGTCAACAGACATTTAAAATGCACCAAAAATAACTGTGACTATGTCAAGGACTGCCAGTCCTCCTCTTGGAGACTCCAAAAATACCTAATAACTTAGGAAGTTTGTGCAATAACAACCAGAAAACTTTTATTATGATGGATACAACTGATCTTTATTGACCAAGGAAAATTTAAGCAAGGACAGGGATCTTTTACCAGTCACTCTCTTAATGAATGAGGTTCAAGTGGAGTGGTGGCCGTGGACCTGAGAAATCTTGGAAATTTCATGATGAAATAGTATAAACCAAATTAAATGACATAAAGCTAGTTGTGAGTCTACCTTGCATTTTTAAAGGCTGTTTGTCAAATATCTTTGTACTCATTTTCTTCTTCCAACCTGTACCACCAGGTGAGCTACTATCCCGTATTTTGGATTAGCTATGGTTCAACTTTACCACATCTGTATATATGTGTATTTAAAAATGTCATTGCTAGGTGTACTTGTTTTCAAAGATTGTATAAATAGAATTATGCCATATGTATAAAGGTACATAGATGCATACACATATAAGCAACACACACACATGAAAGAGAGAGAGAGAGAGAGAGAGAGAGAGAGAGAGAGAGAGAGAGAGAGAGAGATTTCTTAGTTTAATTGTAGGGTTTAGTAAGATGGCTGACTCAGCAGGTTAAAGTTGTATGTCTCCAAGCCTGATGACAAAAGAAATGTGTCTTGTAAGTTGTCCTCTGTCATCCATTGCTGGTATACACACACACACACACACACACACACACACACACACACACACACTAACACACTACACACTTATAAAATGTAAAGTACAAAAACAAAAAAAAATTGGATTTAAGGGGCTTGAGTGATGGCTCTGGGTAAAATACTTAGTATGTAAAGACAAGGACTTGAATTTTGCTCTAACACCTACACAAAGCCTGGCACAGGAGAAGTTCCTATCTGCAGACTCATTGCTGGGTGTATGGAGACAGGGAGATGCCAGCCATCCTAGCCAAAACTGCCAGCTCAATGCTCAATGAGAGATGCTGGTACAAAGTTTGAGGTAGGAGAATGATAGCCTCCAGACACCCATGTACCATCTACAAGCATGTACATACACATGCATACCACACAGATAAAACATTTAATAAAATAAAGTGAAAATAATAGTCCTTGGGTTTCATTTTTCTCTAGCAACTCACGTGCTATATTCAATTGTATATAAAATTTGGCTTTCTTTTTTTTTTTTTTTTACTTAAAAACTTTCCATTAAATATATTTTAATCATGGTTCCCCTTTCTCCTGAACTCCTCCCAGTTCCTCTTCACTCTGGGGTTTTGCTCTGATTTTGAATATTTTGTATTATACAAACTTACAACAAACATTACTTTTCCAAATGCACCCTGTATTTCAGCTACACAAGTTTCCCTTGAATACATCCAGGTTAAAAGCTGGTATCAGGAATTTTGTGGATCTGAAATTTATGTGATTTACTCTTTATAAAAGCGCAAAGTAGGTATTGATGTGGGTATTTACTTGGATTGAAGAAAGAAATAACAACTCATGTCAATGGGTCTTGCTTAGTAAATGTCAACCATACACATTTGAATTCACACAAGGTCTTACTTAATGTCAACCATATACATTTGAATTGTTAACCTCTATGGTTCTTATTTCTGAGAAAATTGGCAACGATGTCATATGCTTGTTGGGTATGCCTATTTTCTTTGCTGTAACATGTATTTCCTAAACCTTTTGTCTAAATTCTAATTAATGGAATATAAAAATATGTTCATGATTCCTACGTGTATTGCATTTTTCTTCCTTTTGTCTTTTAATTTTTTGTTCACTCTTCGAATTATAAATACAATAGGTATTTTACATATACATTAGGTATTGTTTTTTAAAGTTAGATACTAAATCCAAGACTTATGGTTAGATCAGGACTTACGTGTATTTTGTAACTTATTTATAAATAACTGGATCCATTTGACAATCTCTATGTCTCCTGTACCATGCCTTTCATACCGGTTCCTTTTTATTTGGTTTATTTCCTTTTTGTTCATACTTTTTCATATAATCTATTTAGTCACCCCATGCAATGCCTTATTTGTTTTTAGCTGTCAGTTCTGAATGTTTCAACGCACTTATCTATTCATTCCACTATTTCTATCGTTGGTGGGTTTCTGGGTCTTTGATCATGTGTAATTTATTCTCCACCCCCAGCATAATTTGTTACTACTTTAGTTTTATCATGATGCTCATTTGTGATAGAAAATATATAAATTCAATATAATGTATTTATCCAGAGTGGATTAAACTTATCAACTTTAATCACTAAACTTATTTTTATAAAGAGAATTATACTCTGCTATTCCAATACCTTTCAAACACTTTCAAAAATGAAAGGAGGATGAGAACACTGTAATTCATTCTTAGAGGTCAGTCTGATAGAATACCAGACAAAGCAGCCTACGGAAGAAGGGCAATAGCCATTATTACCATGTATGAACAAAGTCCTGTGAAATATAGTAGCAAAGGTAACGTAGCAGCATACTGAAAAGATTATACACCCTAACCAAATGAGAAATAAAGCACAATTTAGGAAGATTTATTCCAGAAATGCACATGGATTCCACACAGAAAAGGCAACACCTCATGCTTCCCCAATGAAAGAAGATCAAAATATACATAACAAGAAAGCTACTGTGATGGTCTGTATATGCTTGGCTCAGGGAGTAGCACTATTTGGAGGTGTGACTCTGTGGGCATGGGCTTTAAGCCCCTACTCATAGCTGCCTGGAAGCCAGTTTTCCACTACCAGCCTTCAGATGAAGATGTAGAACTCTCAGCTCGTCCTGCTCCATACCTGGCTGGACACTGTCATGCTCCTGCCTTGATGATAATGGATTGAACCTCTGAACCCATAAGCCAGCCTCAATTAAATATTGTTCTTATAAGAGTTGCCTTGGTCAGGGTGTCTGTTCACAGCAGTAAAACCCTAACTAAGATAGCCACACAATCACCTCAACTGATACATAAATCGCACTTTGAAAATGCAATGTCATTTTATAAAGTTAGTCAATATGCCATAATGTCCCCTTTTCAACCCTATTCATAGCTGTACTAGAAATATGGAAACAGCATTTACTCAGATAAACAAATAGATAGCTAACAAATTTGAACAGAAATAAAACCACTTTTCTTCTCAGACTAAATAATCTAAAAAATATGAAAAGCTTTATGGAATCCACAATAAGTAGTGAAGTAATGACTTTACAAAGACTCTTCATATACACATAAATATCAATTATACTTCCATATATCATTAATGATGAGCCTATAGAGAGAGTAATAGAAAATAATTTGATTTATAATAGAACCACAAAAATAAAATATTCAAAGAAATTTTAAAAGAAAGATATAAATCACGTACACTAAAACTATAAAGAGTTCACTACAAGAAAATTTAAAATTCTTAAATAAATGAAAAGGCTTTCCATGTTTATTAATTGGAAATTTTAATACTGATGAAATGACACCACTGGCTTAATATATACATCCCATAATGTCTCTTTTCCAAAAGCCAATGGCCTCAGTTTGGGGCTAGAGTTTAGTGGGTCCAATCCTTGCTGAGCTTGAGTGAAGTATGTCTAGAAAGCATACACCTCTAATCCCAGCAACCAGAAGGTCCAGGCAGGAGGATCAGAAGTTCAAACTCTTCCTTGATTACATAGTAACTTCAAGGTTATCCAATTAAAAGAGGGCCAATGGCCTTTGATGGAGAAATGAAAATATGATATTAAAACTAATACATTATTGCAAGTAACCTTGAATAGCCAAAGAGTACTATGTAAATTAAAAAGTGATGAATCATATACAGGAAACCTGTCACAATGGCATCAATAAGGTAGCTGTGTGTAAGTGAATCAATTATATACGATCAACTGATGTTTTGCAATGGTATCAAGACCATTCATTGAGAAAAGAAATCTAATCTTTTGTGTAACTGGTACAGGAATAGCTGGATTTTCATGTAAGAAAGAATAAGTTATACTTTCGATGAAGTGCAACTCAAAATGCACTAAACGCTTAAAAATTAGACAGAACTACATATATTTTTGAAAAAAGATAAACCTTCATGAGTATATTTTGTAATACTTTTGATATATAACACTAAGTATAATGGAAATTTAATCCAGCAACACAGCTGCTCTGGCAAGAGATTATATGCAAAGGCTTAGGTCAATATGATCCAGTTAGAATGCAGACACACTAATTACTCTGGCTAGAGTACAGACACACCCTTAGTACACTCCTTTATGGTAAAATTTGTTTCCTGAAAGAGGCAGCCATGTTTGAAAGTGCTGTCTAATTGAGGGGCAGACAAAGTGATGAATCAGAAGAAGATTCGACAGAATTAGTCAGAGATAGGATGCACCCAACTCTCAGGAGAACAGCACAGGAAAGAGAGTCTATTTAAGAGCAGTGCAGGGAGAGACAGTCAGTCAGTTGAGTCAGTCATTTGTTAGTCAGTGTACCGTGCGCAGTGCAATGGAGTTGAGTTCCTTAGTGAGTTCATGTTGGTCAGTGCAAGTCAGAAGAGGTAGATGAAACCAGAGAATAAGGAGGAGACAGATAAGTAAAACAAATTGCCAGAGATACTTTGAGGCCAAGCAGAGCAATTCAGTGACAAAACTAAGAGAAGTCAGATTGAATCCATCAGCTCAGCTTAGAGAGGAGTTTGATCCAGAACCGGTGAGTTGAACCAGCCAGCCAGAGTTCAGAAAGAACCAGAAAGGGTGAGCTTATTCAGCAGTAAGCCTCCAAGATGACAGTTAAATCAGGCCGACAAAACTACATTTATAACTAAGAGCACCACCAATGAAAAAAAGTAGACAAAGTAGTCATCACCAATATAAAAAGGCACTGTGCGTCAAAGATCATGACCCAGAGAGTTAAAGAGAATCCAGAGACTGGTAGAAAGTAGTTGTAAATCCTGTATCTGCGTCTCATCCATACCATATAACGAATATCACCATTAAGGGAAAAAAATCAATCGACTAATGAATTTAATAACTACTTTTTCAGATAAGGTACATAAATAATCAACAGTCACTTGTGAGAAGACTGAGTCAGCCAGAGCCAGTCTGACTCCACAACAGGCTGCAAACTGGCAGTTTGGGAGACTAGGCCTTAGTTTCTGTTTCTGAGAACTGGAAAAGTTCAAAAACAATTCCAGGAAAAAAACCACCTCTCACGGGCAGCCAATCAGGAGCTGTCAGAATCAGGAGCCATCACCTGTCTTGAGTCATGTACAGTTTATCTGCAAAAGTCCCTGAAAAGGGCACGTATACCTCTGGAGACTGAGCCAGCCAATCAAAGTAAAGAAAAGAAAAAGTTACCCATTCTACCCTAACAGGCTTTAAATTGACTGCAAAGTCCACACCTCTGTCTTCTATTCTGAGGCATGGTAGATCCCTGCATGCTGGTTATTCTACAGAGTAAGCGGTCTTTACTGTTGCATACTATTTTGAGTCTGCGGTGTCATTCTTCAGCAATTCATGGAGACTTACACTTGAAAATGTACATTAAGATTGACGTTTGGGGAAAACTAAGTCCTAAGTTGAAATGATACACTACTTCCCATCCACTGGTAAAGATGAAGATGATGACATGGAAAATCATTACAACCTTCATGCTTTGCTGAGAGCAAGACAATTGATGCTGACGCTGTGAAAAGTGGTTCCTCTATCAAGTGGTTTTTTCCTTATTCAACTTCAAACAGGATCTTGTATTTTACTATCTCCCTAAATACATGTTAAGCATTATCTTGTCAAGGTCTATAAAACACGGATGTGTTAAAACAGGACTGCAATGATAACTGATGAGGGAACATAGTAGTTTGTTTCTTTGTGTGTAGTTCGAGCTGGTCTTGAACTCACTCCGTAGCAGAAGATGCCCTTCAATTCCTAATCATTCTTACTGGACCTCCAAATTACTTGGATTGCTCATTTCTATTTTCTCACTACAAGTATTTATGGTGCATATGATGTTGCTAAGGCTTATGTCTGAAATATCCTCAGGTCATAAGTTGAAGTTCCTGAATGCTACACTATTCAGAGGTAGGCTTTAGTAAAGTGACTGGCTCGTGATGGCCATGAACTCTTCAATACATCAACTGAATGATTGGCTCACCATTGAGTCACCTATTGAGAGGTAATAGAAACTAAGAAACACAGAAAGGATCATGTCCTTGAAATTACTATTTTGTTCTCTCTTCTTCTGCACTCCCTCTTCTTTTTCTTTCTCTGTCCTTTTCATGACATAAGGCCTACCTAGATTCTCATCCTCAACACAGGCCCAGGGTAAAATGAGCCAATGATCATACACTTAAACCTATGGGTCGCTGAGAAAAGAATATACCTTTCCTCCTTTATGCCAATTTTTGGAAGTGAGAAACTGGTTAATACAAGTCTGTTTTAGAGACTTCTGTGATGTGAGAATTACACTTCTTAATTACTCTGCTCTATAAAATAAAGCAAATAGAACCTCAAACTATGGAATAATGCTAATGGAAACCATGGTAAAAATTGAAGAATAGAGTTCAAGTGTTCACTCATGGGAAGATACTGAGTCTCAAAGGTTTTTGTGTAAGGAAAAATGTAATAGCTGTGTCGGCAAGACAGCTCAGCAGGTAAGAGGTTTTGCCACACAAGCAAGCCTGGTGACCTGGATTCCATGCAGCAGTGAATAAAGTCTTAGTAAAGACACCATAAGTATTTTAATATGTGCATATCCAACATTATTTTCTTCATAGGAGTCTTAATTGCCAGTCATACCTGTTATAAAATATTATAAATTTTAATGCTTTTGTAAAATGTCTCTTCTTCAAATTTTATTGTTTTGTTTCCAGAAAAGTGCAATGGACTATTGTATTGCACAGTCCAGCAAACCCTCATTAAATGCAGAGATTTACCTGCAGATATGATTATCATACATTCAGTTGTCTCTGCTATGAGCCTCAGTAACTACAATTCCGCTTTCTGATGCTGTGCCTTCAAGCTCCTTTCTCATCCTCCACATTTCCTGTGTGCTCTAGACTTCCAGTATATGTCGAAAGCACTGACCCCTTCTTACTCAGTCTTATAAGCATGATGTTGATTGTGCAATTTTCTTTTATTACTTTATAAAAAATTTCTGTTTGCCAGTCAATTAGTTCATGGATGTTTTAGGACATTTTAAAGTTGACATTACATATCAAATTTCATATAAGGTTAATCTTGTAGGCAGCTCACTTCACCTCTTAGCAGTATTCACCAGAGTTTCTTTTTTTCTTGACCAATGTTCTCAAGTGTGTTTTTACTTTTGTGTTTTAGAATAATGATATAATTTACCAGCATCTTTATTCCGTACCTAGTCTCTGTTTTCATCTTTATTGTTTTATTATTTCCATTTCTTGTTTTGTGTTTAAACGTTTGGAGATTTGACTTGTTAGTTTATAGCTATTGTTTTATTTATTTATTTATTTATTTATTTATTTATTTACTATTGTGTGTATGCTCTGTGTCATGGTACACATGTGGAGAACAGAGGACTAATTTTGGGAATGAGTTCTCTATTTCCACCCTAGATGGAACTCAGATCATCAGAATCAAATTCTGGTACTGGACTGGGTAAAAAGTCAAGGATTTTACCTACTAAGGCATTTTTACAGTCCCAGATTTCTATTTTTCTTACATGAACATTTAGAATGTGGTATATTCCCCAGGAGTGACCACCTTAGCTCTATCCTTCAAGGTTTGCTACTGTTTCCACTAGCATTCTTCTATACTTTGGAGTACTATTATACTTTATGGTATAACAAAGAATACCAAAGCATGTTTTTATTTAAAATTACCATTAGTTGTTCCTTCTTGAGTTAGGCGTTACAGTGAAAATGGTCGTCTCTATTCTGCCAAGTATTATAACTTTGTTGAAACATACTTCAAATTGTTTATTGCTGTAGACTGTGTTCTAGTTTGTAAATGTTCTAAGTCACAGAGGAAACCAGAAACAGCTAAAGCAAAAACCAAGAAGCAACCAAAATCATGTGTCCTGCCATCTTTCAGAATTGAATAAATATGCTAAGTTTGCTGTTCAAAATTTCTCTGATTTTTTTTATTACTTCTCCTTAATATTTCCTGGCCTTGTGTTCTTGTGGCATATCCATTTCTGAGTGTGCTGAACCAAATCTCTCTTCCTTAGGTCCACGCATATATCTCAGTACTTTTCTGGCCGTCTGATTTGCTTTGCTTCCTTTTGTGAAGGTTGATAATGTTTATCTGTTATCTAAAGAAATACCTGCATTAGAAAATTAATAAAGGTAGGCACAGTGGAACATGACTACAATACCAACTCTCAGAAGATGGACTGAGGGAAATTGGAAGTTTGAGATTAACCTAGGCTAAGCAGTGAGTTCAAGATCAGCTTAATCTACTTTGTAAGGTATTGTCTTAAAACCAAAGTCAGGGTAGGTCACAAACACAGGACAAGCATGTCTAAGGCCTCAGGGTCAATCCTGGGAGCTAAAAGCAATCAATGATAAATTATTTCTATAGTATCTTTTGTGTTATTTTCTCCTCCCTTTCATTTTTTCTTTTACTTTTATTCATCTATACTGGGTTTTGTGCTCTTGTACTTTGAAGAAAAGTAAAATATATCAAAGTGTATGCCTCAAAAAGGAGGAGTCACTGAGCTGTATAATGTATTATTTTCCTCCCGTCATTTTCCAAAAGTTTAGAAAAATGGAAAACTGAACGCCTTCTCATTTAAACCCTTCTTTTGCTTTCATTGTTGCTTTTCAAGCTTCTCCTAACTCCACTACCACACATAGTTATGTGATAGACTTTCTTTGGGAAAGTCAACCCTCCCAAGCGTCTACGTCCGTCATTGAGTATTGTGAGATATATGAATCTTAGAATCTTCATAGAGTGAGCCTTTATTTTCAGTACTACATTGGAAAACATGGTTAAGTTATTAACTTCTGACAGACTTGGAAAGCATTTAGAATGTAGTCTGGAAATGCACATGTCATGAGTGCCTCATTTGCATAGCTATGTTCTAAGTAACTAATAGCACTTGCCTGATTAAAGTTATGAGCACAACACACTTATGCAACAGTAGTTACTCATCATATTCTTATGTTTTATATGATTTATATTTCTGTCTAAATATTTCAAAAGCCTGCAAATTATGGTGTGTAAGATGTATGGCATAAATTTTCTAGAAAGCAACCTGACAAGAGAGAGACTTTTCAAATTTATGAGCATATAAGGTTTTGAATGGCTGTCTTGTATTATTGCTCTGTATTAAAATGTTAGTAAATGCATCTGTAGATATCAGAGAGGGTTTTGATACTTATTTGTACTTATTACCTACTTTTTGAAAATATTCAGATATTAAAATATTTTAAGTAGAAATATTTTTTCTGTTTTCTAAAATTCTTCCAAATACTTACTCTTTGATTTACAACTTATAGCAATGTGTCTAGGAACATGTAAAATTATTTTATTTTGTATACTTTTTAGAAGTGAAAATAATGTATTATGCATTGTCAAGTCTATAAAGGTTAAATTTGTTGAACGATGGTACAGTACATGTGCTCATGTGAAAAGCCATGCAGTAATAGCAATAACAATAAAAAATTCTGTCTGCTTGTTTTTGAGGCAGGGTTTCTCTGTGTAGTCCTGTCAGTCCTGGAACCCGCTTTGTAAACCCAGCTGGCCTAAAACTCAAAGATCTACCTTCGTCTGCATCCTGATTGCTGGAATTAAATATGTGAGTATGTAGAGGAATTTTAATCCAATAGCATGGCTGCCCTGGCACAGAATGACATCCAAAGAACTTCTAGTTTGGTGTAATCTGGCTGGAATGCAGAGATGCCTTCAGGACACACATTTAATCTCAAATAATGATGGGAAAGTTAGTTTTTAGAAGGAATCAGCCATGTCTAATTGAGGGGCTGTCTGTCAAAGTGATGAATCAGAGAAAGATTAGACAGAATGAGTCAGAGATAGGATATATCCCACTCTTAAGAGAACAGACAGGAAAGAGAGGTAACTTAAGAGAATAGTGAAGAGGGAAAAGGGGAGGAATTTTTACTGGGTGTTTTATAGAGACAGATTGGAAGAGTTAGTTTGAGGCCGAGCAGAACAATCCAGTCAGAAGCCAGTTTGAATCAGTCAGCCTGGAGAGGAGTTCAGGCCAGTACAGCTGAGTTGAACCAGCTGTTTAGAAAGAGGTAGAAAGGGTGAGTTTATTCAGCAGTAAGCTTCCAAGATGACAATTATATCTGGTGAATAAAAGTTACTTTTACATGTGTCACTATTCCTGGTTAAGATATTGAAATTATATTAATATATACTAGCTCTATAATATTTAAAATTATATAGAACTGTATAATCATTATATACAAGTTGTATGAAATGTTGTGTGCTTTTTCCTCTAAAACAAATATTTGAGTTAGATGCTGCTATCATTCACCAACACAAAATAGACTTCAATTTCATTAAGTAAATTTTCCTATGTTGCACCAAAACTAAGTGTCAGTCCTCCTTGGAAAAGCCCAGAAATTTGTATTCAAAGAAAATGGCTTTGGTTACTATGGTAATGATATTGCTCCCACTTTATTTACATGAAGTAAAATTGTCCAGTTATGCCAAGTTTTCAGCAACATTCAAATTAGAAAAATAAAATGTATTGCTACCTATTGAAATATTTTTGATAGCTTTTTTCAAAATCGAAGATTTAGAGCAATTCCAAATTATATGATTATTTTTATTTTTCAAAAATTTCTATAATCTTGTGCTCATTTAGAACACAAAACATTAATGTATATAAAACCTTTTTATTCAATTGGGAATTAAAATATTTTCAAGGGATATACATTCTCCTATTATTGAATGATTGTTAACTAAAATATAACTGTTAAAGAGACACTTGCTCAACGATGTTCATTGATGCCCTATTCATAATAGTTAGAAATTGGAAACAGCATAGATAGCCACCAACAGATGAATGGATAAAGAAAATGTGGTATATTTACACAATAGACTGTTACTCATCTGTGAAAATAGCATGAAATTAACAGGAAAGTGGATAGAGCTAGAAAAAAATTATTATCAGTGAGGCAGCCCAGACATGGAAAGACAAATATGGTATATATTTACTTATATGTAAATATTACCTGTCAAGTCTTTGATAAGCAAGCTACAATCCATATAACCACAGAGATTAGGTATAGAGTAAGGGAATAATGGGAAAAGATAGACCTCTCAAATAGTTCTCCCATCAACATTTGCTATACCTAGATCAATACCTTCCTAATAGATTGTAATAAATACATAGACCCACAGACTGACAATGTACACATTGAGAGACCTTGGCACACTCATTCCAATAAGAGATGTCTCCATCAAATCTCTCCTCTCAGGGATCAGGGAATCTTACAGAAGAGGAGGCAGAAAAGTTATAGAAAGCAGAGGGGATGGAGGATAGTAAGCAAACAGGCCTTCTGAATTAAGTGGATCAATGCACGCAAGAAATCACAGAGATTGTGACAGTGTGTACAAGGTTGCATAGGTCTGTGACAGATGGGTTCCGAGTGCTGAGCAGAGTGGACCTAAGGCCCCGTTCCTGGCCCTGAAGTTATTCAATTGATAACTACTTGCAGATGAAAATTTAGGTTTCTCCAATGAAGTCTTACTGTGCATATAAACCACTCTTAAGGGCAGGCCCTATGCCCAGCAGTAGATGGCCAACAGAAAATGACCTCAATGGCATCTTGAAGGTTTGCTCATAATTTTTGTCAGTGGTTTTATCATCATCATTATCACAATAATAATAATAATAATAATAATAATAAATTATTATTATTATTATTATTATTATTGTCTTATTAACTTCATAGGTCCTATGCGTAGTATATGCTATGGCTTCATGTTTTTCTGTATTTCTGTATATATTCCTTGTGCTTTTTCCTTGACTCTTTTTTCTTTGTTTACTTGTTTTTAACATTATTATTATTATTCTGATGCCTTATTTATTTATTTTTGTTGGTAAAGATAGAAAGATTATGGATTCAGATAGTAGGGGAGGATCTCAGAGAAGTTATATCTTGGAAACCATAATCAGAATACATTGTATAAAAAATAGTTTTCAATTAAAGAAACAAAGAAAACAGAAAAACGTAATCACAAAATTTGCTGAAACTGGATGAGCTTGGGTTGAATACTGCTACTAATAAATAATAATAAAGCACAGAGTGACATTTTACACATCTCCTGTGGTGAATACAATTATAAACCCATAATAATAATAATTATTTGTGATATTGTGCAGCAACTTGTTGAACTAATATGCAACATTTGCAGGAATGAGAAAATGGTTTAAACATTTTAGAAAATAGTGTGATAGCTTCTAATAAAATGAAGCATGTATTTTATATATGACACAAAATTCTATGCTATGTATTGATCAAACAAACTAAAGCAATGTCCACATAACGATTTATCATATGGTTTTCATAGTCACTCTATTAATAATAGTCATCAAAAAATGGAAACTAGTCCTACAAGTAGTGAATGATTAAACAAACTGTGGCACATCCATTCAGTTAGATACTATCTATCAAATAGAGTAATATATTATTAACACACACGCAACAGCATACATAGATGAATCTCAGATATATGATACTAAATGTAACATGCCAGGCTCAGAGAACTATACAGTGTATAATTCCATTTAAATAAAATTTTAGACACTTCAGTATTCTAGTAACAATAAATAGAGACCAGGTGTGGAAAGAACAGATTGGCACAAGGACACTCTGGTATAATGGAAATGTTCTAAAACTGCATTGTATACAAGATATGATTGCTCAGACTTGCCAAACACCAAGAATATAAAGCTAAGACATCTCACTGGATGCAAATTGTACTTCAGTAAAACTGATGTTTCAAATTATACATATTTAAAATATTTGCTTAAGAAAAAATCTCCTTCTTGTCTTTCTTTCCTATATGTGTTTTATTTTCATTTAGTGATATGTTCCACGAGTAGTAAAAATGTAATTAAAAGGAACCAAAGACTGTGATACAATTTGCCTTTTCTACATTGAAGGCCTAATGCTTACATGCAATGGTGGCTGTAGGAAGAAATAGTAATAAACCCTCCTGTCCCTGCAGCAATATAAACTGTTTAAGGAGAGCTCAGATCATTTGCGGATGATAGAGTCATTGTTCCCAGAGCAAGCAAGTTTCATTCCATTCCTGCAGCTGCATAAAGGACAGCTCTCTGCTCTCTGCAGAAATGGCTTTAAAATATATCCTAGGAGACTCTAGGCATGCACTGTGGCAGTCTCAGAACATAAACCAGGTTAAACTAACAAAGCTCTTATGCTTCCACCGATCTAAGGCATTCTATTACCAGAGGAACGAAGAAAAATATCCTCTGAGTATGCGTCAAAGTCTTAAGACTTGTATCCCAGAAGAAATACCATTTAAAATCAGGTTAAATTAAAATCCCCATGATTTGGCTTTGTGGATGATCTGGATCATTGACGAATAAACAGAACACATAGATACAAATAGAAAGCTCATCTATCACCTTCAATTTGAAGTCAAGCCCCACTAGTTCATGCGTACTTTATTGGGCAAGATTATAGAAGTGGGATATCATAATTAAAACTCTGCATTTTGTTACTACAGAAGTTGCTTTTTAAAATCTTGTTAAATCTGGATTAGTCTATTCACTATGACATCTGTCTTGCTAGCAACACAGAAATATATTAATAATACATTTGAGGTACTCTCAGAGGACTTGCATCAGCGACTTTGAGGACATAGTACACAAAAAGAGAAATGTCATTGAGAGCTATTTTGATTTCACAATATTCTTGATCATCATGCTGTTTATTAAGATTCATTAAAAGTCCATCATGCTAATTTAACAGGGAAAATCTAATAGATTGCTATTGGATAGCTTCCACTAAATTAATGTGGAAGAATTATAAGAAAAGCTTTAGCTGCTAGCATTAAAAATTAAAAAAAATCTATAATGATATATTAATTACCAGCAAGCATCAATGTAATTTATGAAGAATTTTAAATCTTAATCTTTTGCAGATATTTTAGAAAAATGCTTGGGTTTTGTTTATTTTCATTATAATTTGTATCTATAAATTGTAATATATATTTATTTACACATGTAATTATATGTGATTTTAGTTCACATTACTTATTCTATAAGTATACCAGCTCAGAATATTATAGAAGGCACCTGTTTTAAAAATAGGAATCCCAGTAGTTCTATTTTGTCAATGAAGACTCTGGAACTAGATTTTGGGGCAAAAACTTGCTAGCTCAGAAAAGGCAGAGAAAGCACCCAGCTAAACGTCTTACTCCACTGACGTTGCAGAAGGAAAAAGATCTTTCTTTTTCTTTTCCACCGTGTCTTAAATACCCTTCAACTCAAAGACCCTCCTTTCTTTTTCCTGGGTTTTCTTCTGTTCACTTCCTGTCACCTGGTTTCCTGCTCTGCCTATCTCTTGACCTATCATTGATGTTAGCTCTTATTTACAGAAAGTTATTGGGTTAAGGATGTGTGAGGGCTGAGCCACACCACACTAAGGGTTTTCTGTTTCACAATCATGAGGTCCACAATGCGATCAAATATCTTGCAACATTTCCCCCTTTTTGCCTAAATAAGAGACTTTCTCTAACATTGACAATCTATTATCTGGAAAGAATTGGATTCACAATGTCCAGTCCATTTGCATTTGGCAAACTTGGAGAAAGTACTCTATCTAACCTGTCTTGGCGAGGCCAAAGTTATGTACTTAAATCAGTTTCTATCATAACTATCATAAGGTCTTTTTCTATCATAAGGTCTTTTTAGACCTTAAAACATTTTTCTCAAATCCTAAAGAACTTAGGCTTAACTGTAAGACTATATCTGTCTAGAAGTCAACTTCATCAGATACCTGAGAAGGATAAATATGGCCTGAAGAAACAGGAAGTGCAGAGCAAGTAGCTTCCTAAGAAGCTACGAAATGACAGAGACCTGGACAGAGATGCTGGCCACCTGAACAGTCACCCACAATTCCTCTGCAATGTTGGAACACCAAAATTTTTTGGCTTTCCAAAAAAAAAAATGCTTTCCAAAATGTTGTAGTTGGCAGTCTTAGGATTAATTATTTTTGAGTTCAATGATCTGTAGAGTGTTCATGTTAGTCTCATATGAACTCAACAATTTGAGTGTCCTGAGCAGTTTGTCGTCTAAAGCTAATCATTGGGTGGGATCTGTCAGCTTAGTGGTAATCCTGGCTAGGTAGAACATAGCACTGATCCCACTGATTGTGCAGAACACTGCAGTAGAAAAGTCATGGGGGCATTACCACAATCCAGGTGAATTTGTCATTGTGAAGCCTAATAATCTTCTTGGAAACCTAAAAATTTATTGTTGGGAATGGTAGAAAAAAATCTTTTAAATGGCATATTCAACAAATCTCAGAAAGATTTGAGGGCCAGAATCTTTTAAGTATATCCAAGATAGAGAATCTTTGTTCCTAGTTGCTTGCTTCAAACTCAAACCTGAAAATACAGGAAACTAGATGAAGCTTATTTTGAGAATTAATTAGTACTTTATATGACAACAGAAAAAAATATATAAAATATATTATATAATATATATTATATATACATGTATATACATATAATACACACACACACACACACACATATATATATATAATATTACACATTTTGAGATAATACTAATTACTACCTTAAGAAAGGTTTTAAAGAGTCAAATGATACCCAAAACATTATGAGATTAATACCAATATAATAGACCCTTATTTTTTGTTTTCTTCTGTCCCATGCCAGGTGGCTCTTCTGATATGAGATAGAAGTTTTGGATTTTCCTTGAAAAAGTATGGATAGGTTTACAGATGGAAAAGAGCCAAGCTCCAACCCCAAAGCCAGTTTTTAATTTTCAGTTGAATTGGGATCATGTAAAGACCATTTGCCAGTTATTTCTGTAGAGGGCAGTGATACTATTTGGCCAATTTACTCTTTTTTTGGGGATGGGTGCATTCTCTCTTGAAAACTCAAAAGCTAATGTCTAACAGAGTAGTAGGTAGGACAGTTGGTTCATTTGAAAGAGCAGTACCTATTGTGTCCTGCTTAAGGACACCCTAGACAGTCTGTAACTGTTCTTGATAATACCTTTCTAATATTTTTTCCCAGAAGCATTCTTTATTTTATGGGTTGTTTCTGAGATTGGAGGCATGTTAACCTGTGTTTTTCTTTTCATTGCTGCAACAAATGACATCTCCATAAATTCATGGCTATACTTGCCACATATGGTTTGAGTTTTCCTATTTGTCCTTCTGGCTTTATACACTTGACCCATCTCTCACTTTGTTTTATTTGAGATAAAATTCCAACCCTTAGCAGCTGAATATTTACCTCCTAAAGAGGTCAATCTGATTGCCGAGATTTTGGTGAAATTATTGTTACATCTGTTCCTGTGGCTACTAAATCTTCCATTTCAATGTCATTCATTTGTATTTTTAACTTTGCTCTCTGATCATTTATAGCAGTTTGCCAAAATACTTGTTCTCTGGTCCCTCCTGAACTTTTTGTCTTGTCTACTGAAGCTGTTCTGACCTTAATTATATCCAGAGCAGTGTTGTTTTTAACAACAGAAATTAAATCTTTTAATTGATCTGTAGTTGAGTTTCTCTAACACAGGTAAGGAATGATTGAATCAAACTTGATATTGGGGCCTTCAGGGGGTCCCCTAGAGTGTTTCCCAATGGTAAAGGGTTATCTTTCCTGTCCCTTGTTGATCTGTATTAATTAGTCTAATGCTGGCCTTTCCACACCTGTATATTTCGGAAGGCTGAGACCTTCTTTTTGAATTGGTTCTAGAAAAAATATTGTTTCTAAGAATCCCTTGCCTACAACCCCTTTTCAAGTGACTTTGTTCACAACAATTAAAACATCTGCCAGTTTGCTTTTCTCAGGTTTTTAGAAATTACTTCTCCTACCAGATCATCATTGAAAACCTGAGATCAAATATCAGCCATATGTCTAATCCATTCCTTTATTGGTGCTGATTTTGCTGATCTTGCCTTAAAGGTCTAATCACCACTTTACATTCTGAGTTGGCATTTTCAAAAGCCAAAGGTTTAATCAGTGTTTTTCTGACTTCTTAATCTGATATTATTCTATTTATGATTGAAGTTAATATTTGAGAAAAATCAGTGCAGGTTTCTTTGGGGCCTTGTATAATTTTAGTAAATGACTCAGCCTTCTTTGCTGACTCTTCAACCTTGTCCCAACCCTTTAAAGCTGGTAAAAGACAGAGCACCAAAGTGTGATCATCATATTCAAGCTGACTTTATAACAGCATACTGACCTTCAACCAGTAAGTGATCTTGAGAAATATCAATGCCTCTAGCTTAATTTCCTTATTATATGGCCCTAGCTTCCTCTTTCCACTATGTTTACCATTGTAACCAAGGACCAGCTTTCAATATTGTTGTTGCCAAATCTTTCCAATCTTGAAGGATAATTCTGTTTTGAGTTGCCCAAGAATCTAATATCTGTTTCACATAGAGTAGATGCATACAATATAAAATGACCACTTCCTTAAGATTCCCCAAATCTAATTTGTCTATAGGATTTCATTTGGTTTTTCATAACTTTGGGGATACATGTCATCTGCTGGTAGGCCTGAATATTTTTCTTATTCTGATTTGTAAGTCTCTCTGATTTTCTGTCTAAGGCTTGTATCTTACCAATCCACTTTTTCTTTGAGTGGGTATAGAAAACCATTATGGCTAGTAAGAATGAAGTATAGAATAACAAGAATAATAGTCATAATCAGTGTTGAGCCAATTTCAGTTAAGTTATTTAGCTTTTCATTTTCTGTTTCTATTTTCAGGCCATGTAGAGTAGCACTATACAGAGTCCTCAAGCCTTCTATTATGGTACTTCCCATCCCTAACTCTCTCTTTGCAGACTTCCCAGATGAGTTACCAAATGTAACGGCTTCTCAGTTTTTCTATAGTGTGAGCTCTCTGTCTGTGGGGTCTTGCCACAAGTTGGAGTACCAAAATGTTTTTAAAACAAAATCTCAAACATTCACTTTACCAAATGAAGACTCAGGAACCATATGTTGTGAAAACCTGGTAGCTCAGAGAGGTAGAGAAAACACCCAGCTAAACTTCTTACTGAACTGATGTCCCAGAAGGAAAAAGCTCCTTTTCCTGTACCTTCTCCACAATGTCTTAAAAATCCTTCAACTCAAAGGTCTTTCTTTCTCTTTTCTTGTTTTTGTTGTTGTTGTTGTTCAATCCCTGTTAACTGACTCTACCTACCTCTTGACCTATTGCTGACTTTGTTTAGCTCTTGTTTACAGAAAACTCTTGGGTTAAAAGTGTGTGCTAGGGCCGCCACACCAAAACTATTTTTTTTATGGTAAACAGAAAGCTCTTGGTTAAAAGGTGAGTGCCAGGGCTGAGCCACACCATAACAAGATTTTTTTCAGTTTACAGTCTTAGGGTTGACAATGTGATCAAATAGATTGCAAGAGTCATTCTTGCTTCCTCAGTCCTGAGAGTATTCATGGTAGACATGTCTTCTCTTTGTTCTTTGGTGGCAGGTGGGTGGGGCAGTAAAGTGTGGCTTATTAGGTAAAGTGACACATTTCTCTGGGTCTCCTTTGTAAGGCAGTAACAATTTTCTCACTGTATCCTTCCCTAATCCTTGTCAGTGATAACAAAGATAATTTGTTTTTTTTCTGCTCTGACCTTTGATCTTTGCATTCAATTTGTTCAGTATCTATGTCGAAATGATACTCTTTGTTGGGTTATCTCAGAGAACTGACATAACATTCTGTACACTGAACCATTTGGTATTCATCTTGACTAGTAAATTTTCTCCTATTTGGGAAAACAATATTTACTTAGCAGAACACAGATTTTATATTTTCATGCAAAAACCACGTATATTGATTTATTGTCTATGTATGTGCACTCAACTGATCACACACCATGACATGCCTGTGGTAGTCAGAGAACAAGTTTCCCATGTTGACTCTCTGCTTCTATTGTGTGGTTTCCCAGGGATAAGACTCAGGTTTAAGGGTTTCATAAAAATTACTTTTACCTGCTAAGCTGTAGGAGGAACAGACAGGCTCTGCTGGAGGGACAAACTGAAGCCTGCCTGAGAGTACAGAGATTAGTGAGGCAGCCAATGAGAACTGCCATGCGGAGGACATGCATCCTTGGGACCAATGGGATGATGGTGGAAGGTATAAAGGGCACTTCCCAAGAATTAATAAATGAGATTGCTGCTGCATGCTCTCCTGCTCCCAGGACCTGAGTCCTTGATTCAGTGCCTTTTCACCCACTGTCCCCAAGGGGGATGCCAGGCAGGATAGATTACACTAAGCCAACTCATTGGGCCTTTACAATAAAAGAAGACAAATATCTATATGATTCAATGAATTACATAAAGTCCTAACAATAGTTCCAAAGTCCTACAATCAATCTTACTACCGTCTACAAACAGTATTTACTTAAATTATCTATGGCAAGGCTCAAATCAAGCAAACCTCTGAGTCTTCTTTCTCTACCTTGACTGTAATGTGTATTTGTTCTTTAACTGCTAATTACCAACCTCTGAAAAGTGCTGACACAAAAACAAACAAACCTTAATCCTTGTTCTCAAGAGACTTTGTTCATGAAAGAATAAATTATAAAAATGAATAAGCAAAACCTCTCATTTCCCTCAAACAGTAGTACAAGGTGAAACTTCACTGTTTGTTTCCTTAGCCACTTCTCAGAGAATAAACCCACAATATGTCAGGGAATAATGCTCGTTGAATTATTACCCCCTGGTTAACCTGGTTAAATTCACTGTGTGACTGGAGATAAAACCAAAAATCCACTGGATAATTTGTAATTGAAATGGAAGATTCTGTTTGTGTGTGTGTGTGTGTGTGTGTGTGTGTGTGTGTGTGTGTGTGTGAATCATCCTAAATAGAAGAGAAACTGTCAACTATGAGAAACCAAGCCTCCAATCAGAAGATGATCTTCAAGAAAAAGAAGGCTGGAACCAGTATCTGAAAGACTAGGGAGAGAGATGTTGATGTTGTCAGCCTTCATGGCCTGGAACTGGTCTTCACAAAGACTTGCTTGAACTTCTTTGTGAACTCTTAAGAGATACTTGTTTATATATCTCCTTCCCTTTTGTCAACCCAGTTCTAATGAGATTCAAAATGATCTTGAATTAAAGTTTCTCTTTTCCTGTAACTTTTTTTGGCCTGTTATACTGATAATGTTTCTTTATTTACTTTTGAGACTTGATGCACTCTTTCTATGAATGCTATCTTCTCTGTCTCTAAAATGTATGTATTTTATGTATACGTGTGCCTTTGTCTGCATGTTTACACAGCAGAAGAAGTCATCGGATTTCAATGTAGATGGTCATGAGCTGTCATGTGGTTACTAGAAAATAAACTCTGGAAGACTAAACAGTGGTTTTAAGTGCTGAGCCATCTAGCCAGCTCCCAGAAGTTTCTTTTCTTTCTTTTTTTCCTTTTTAAAAATGTATAAAATTCAGTTTATTATAATAAAAATTCAATAAAATTATATGAGGGGAAAGAAGCCCAATAAGAATTAAGGGGGCTTTTTGTTTCTTTTGTCTCAAGCATCTCATGAAGGAAAGGAAGGTTGTACATTTAATTCCCTCTTATCAGTGCCAAAAATCAACTAAATAAAAGTTAAGGAGGTCTCTCTGAGCTTATGTTAATCAACACAGATTTTGGTCTGTCATTTCTATCTAAAAGTTGGTATAATCTACAGTCATCATGTGCTCTAAGGAATCGGTCTTGTTTATAATTCTAAAACTGACTGCACGTTTTTCTTTTTCTATTTTCTTTTTTTTTTTTAGTATTTTTAAAAATTTTTAAATTGAAAATAGATTTTTTCTCATATAATACATTCTGATTATAGTTCCTTTGTGCCTACTCTTCCCATTCCGTCCCCACCTCCCCTTGTCCACATCTACACCCTGTCATCTTATAGGCTAAATCATAACAACCAAACATGGCCAAATAAAATATAATAAGATAAAGCAAAAATAATAAGAAAATATCTGAATGAGGTCAAGGGGATACAAATCAGAAAGGAAGAAGTTAGAGTATTAATATTTGCAGATAATACGATAGTATACTTGAGTGATCTAAAAAAAAATTCTACTGGGAAACTCTTACAGCTGATCAACACTTTCAGCAAAGTAGCCAAATATGAAATTAACTCACAAAAATCAGTAGCCCTTCTGTATACAAATGACAAAGAGACTGACAAAGAAATTTGGGAAACATCACCTTTTACAAGAGCCTTCAAATAACTTAAAATATCTTTGGGTAACTGTAACCAAGCAAGTGAGAGATATGTATAATAAAACCTTCAAGTCTCTGAGGAAAGAAATTGCAGAAGATATCAGAATATGGAAATATATATCCCATTCTCATGAATTGGAAGGATTAACATAGTAAAAAGGGCCATCCTACCAAAACCAATATACACAGATTTTGAAAGAACAACTTTCAGCTTCATATGGAAACATGAACAGCCTAGGATAGCTAAAACAATCCTATACAACCAAAGAACTTCTGCAGGTAACACCATCCCCAATCTCAAACTATACTGTATAGCTACTGTAATGAAACCTTCATGGTATTGGTATAAAAACAGTCATGTTGATCAACTGAATCAAATTGAAGACCCAGACATAAATCTACACATTTATGGACACCTGGTTTTTGATAAAGAAGCCAGAAATACACAATGAAAAAAAGACAGCATCTTTAACAAATGGTGGTGGTCAACTGGGATGTCTGCATGTGGAAGAATGCAAATACATCGATACTCATCACCCTACATAAAACTCAAGTCTAAATGGATCAGAGTTCAACACAGAACTAGATATGCTGAGCCCGATAGAAAAGAAAGTGGAGAATCATTTTGAGGCATTGGTACAGGAAATGACTCTGAATAGAACACCATAACTCAGGCACTAAGATCTATAACAGTATACTGGGTCTTGTGAAACTGAGAAGCTTCTGTAAGGCACAGGACACTTAGCTATTTAAAAAATGACCATGAAATTTTTAGGCAAATGGATGGAACGTAAAAAAAAATCATCACAAGTAAGGTAATTCACCCCCAGAAAGATGAATGTGATATATATTCACTTCTAAGTGAATATTAACTACTAAGTAAATCATAAGATACAATCGATAGACACAGAGAGGTTAGGTATAGAAGAACGGTATAGGAGGAACACATGAATCTCCCTGGGAGGGGAAAATAGAATAGAGTTTACTGGGGCAGATGGGAACAGGAATAGGAGAATAGGGTGGGAAGGAGGGGAGATAGATTAGAGGGAAAGAATGCAGGGAGAGATAGCTGGAGTTGCGGAACATTTGAAAAATGATATGTAAACCTAGTACAATGGAAACCTTAAAATATATGAAGGTGATCCTAATGAGGTCTCCTAATAGCGAGGGATACAGAGTCTCAACTGGCTATCTCATCACCAAATGAGGCTTCCAGTCGCAGGACTAGGTTGCATTCAAGTGAATCATTGGCCAAGGGAATCCCTTAGAAACCACAAACAACTCAGGTTGTTTTTAAGACAAAATGGTGCTGTCTACAAACTGACAGTGGGGCCCCATAGCTGAGGATAACATCCGCACAATACTTTGTTTTGTTTTGAGACTATGTCTCACTACAAATCATTAGCTATTTTAGGACTCCTTATGTGAACCAGGGTGGACTCAGGCACACAGAGATCTGCCAGCCAAGGCCTCAGAATGCTGAGATGAAACATGAGAGCCAACATAGCTTGCTACTTTTCTTTTAGCCTCTAATTCTACTTTTTTAGTTACAAGTTGACTTTTAAAATTCTTTCATTTGTTTTTGAGATTATATTATAATTTGATTACAATCTCTTCACTATGCTCACTCCAGACCTTCTTACATAGCCCTCTTTTTTTCACATGGCCTCCTTTTTCATTCCTTGTTTGTATACACACACACACACACACACACACACACACACACACACACATATATATATATGCATATGCATGCTTGCATGCATACATACACACACATAAATGCATGCATACATACATACACACACACATATATATAAATGCATGCATACATACATACACACACACACATATATATAAATGCATGCATACATACACACACACACACACACACACACACACCCCTAAATACACAAATGCAATCTGCTCAGTGCATCTAATGTTACTTGTCCTTATGTGCTCAGGACTGATGTCTGTGTTCTCACCGACTCCTTCTTTTAGTTTTCTGTAATCTTTCCTTCAGAGTCAGCCCCACACTTTTCAGGGTTGTTCTGTTGACTTTGCACATTTGCTTCTCACTTCCCACTCTTAAATCCAGCATGTTCCCAGCTTAAGATTTGGATGTGAACTCCGGGCTGTGTTTTATGCTTGTGAGCTCAGCGCCTTCTTATGCCACGTTATGCCACAGGAAACTAAGGAGTGGCTGAACTTCATATTCAAACGTGACTGCCCCAGAAGAACACATACAGAGCTGTTGTATGTATTTTTTTCTTCTTAAGAGAACTTATTAAAATCCTTTTCATGTTTTTCAGACAAAAAAAAAAAAGAGCCTTATAAAGCCCAAATGCTTTGAGGTCAAAGCGTCATGTTTTTACTGTAACATTCAGAAGGAAATTATCAGCTTGTACTATGTGAGAATCTGATAAAATTTAATCTTGTCCTTAATTAAAAACACCACTTCCCAATTATCATTCGGCGCTTTCCTTACAGAAGCTAAAAATATGCATGTGAATGAAATTCTCATGAGAGTAATGTTTGTAGTCATTTCTGGGTTAAAGAACGAGATTTATTTCACTCTATAGGAATATGTTTCCTGACGTTTGTCCAATTGCATTATAATCAAAGAGCCCCAGTGCTGAATGTGGGAAGTTTGCAGGAAGGCTGACTAAGTGATTACATAAACTTCGAAGTAGATACAACCTACACTATGTTTCCTGATGGTAAGAAGTCCTCTGAGGGTTATGACTCACAGACAGAACAGGTTTTTATCTACCTGGATTAACAGGCAGATGTTAGATTGTTTATTAGTATAAATATATATAAATCTAGACCATTGTCAATGAACTCAAAGAGATTCGCTTGTTAGGAACACAAACAGGAATTCTGATCACTATTCTTTTATAAATAGATGAAAAGGATTTGGGGTGGCGGCGTGTTGAAAGAGAAGTTCATTCTTTGACCTGGTTGGCCTAGAATTCACTATGTAACCTCTATTGGCCTCAGACTCACTCAGATTCTCCTGTGTCAGCCTTCCAAACAGTGAGGTTACAGGTGTGAGTCACTGCTGTTGGATGTGGAAAGATCTTTTCAGTCAGATAGCTAGTCACTTTTGTTGACATAGGGTTCCACTATGCACTCAAGAATGGTCTTAAACTCACAGTAATCCTTCTGCCTCAGCTTCCCAAAATCTGGGGTTGCAAGCATGTGGCACCACACCAGGCCAGGTTATGATTCCGCTATTAAATATAAAGCTACAGTTTGTTTTCAGATATCTGATCTATTGGAAACGAAATCGAGTTTGAGAAATAAGATTACTCTGAATCATTCTTTTTATGTCTCACCTAGCAACCAATGATTGAATATATCCTTATTTTTGTAATTGCTTAGATGGTGTCATTTTATTGATTTTCTCATTTTAAATGCTTGCTAGGGATATTTTCGGATATAAAGTGTAATTATTTGGGATTTCTGCATTTATTGAAGCTTAAACCCCACATAAGTAAAGACTTAGTCAAAGAGGTCTATATTAAAATATGCTTTATAATTTTTATGAATGAATCATCATTTCATTCCAATGTCTTTTATTCAAATATCAGCACATCAGAGAAGTTTTAGAAACATGCACTGTGTAAAAAAAAAAAATCTCTTATCATCCTCTACATCTGTAGCTTGCCGGATGATTTATTTCACATCTGTATAAATGATTGTATCTTTGTAAATGTTAAAACATCACCAAAAGAACATAGGTACATTGATTGTGACTTTTCTTCTTTATTTTTCTTCTGGCCAAAAATTGGGAGCCTCTTTTGTGAATAAGGGGTTCAGAGCATTGTCTATAATGCCAAGCGAAGGCTAGAAATAAGTGATACTCAATATTAGACAGTTGAATAACTTTGTAAATATTCATGAGTTAATCAATTACATAAATATTTAAAATAATATCTACATGTTTCTTGGTACATGGAGTTTTCTGTTGTTAGAATGCTATGTTAATAAAGTAAAAGCTAGCTTTATATTACATTATGATTATGACTTTATATTTGTATTCCCGAGGGTTTGAAGAAACATTTCCATTTCTCCACATTTATAGCACATCTGTTTGGATGGAAACACTGTGGATTATGTTTTATATTCTTTCTAAATTTCAATTTCTTGTCAGAAGAAATAAATCAAAGGGGAAGAAAACCCATAGAACTAAGTAGCATGATGTGATTATCTGTCATGCTAAAACTCCACAAATACAAAGTCTTTATCACTAGCACTTATACTTTTGTGAGTGTTCACTGTGTGTTGGAAGTATTTGAAATGCTTTACCGAAAGACGGTTGCCCAATTTTCATGACTGCCTAATGAAACTATTAATGATTGTAATGTTCAAATTATAGAAATGTCAGACAAAGAGATTGGTGGAAATCCAAGGTCCAAGATGTGGTGGACCAGGAGTTTGGATACTTGTCTAACTTTGGCTAAATGTCTTAACTTATGGTAAGAAAAAGGCATGGAGTATGTATTTTTGAAATAAGAATGAGAAAGACAAATGATGCCCTTTCTCCTCTGGCAGCCTGCGTAGAATCTTCCAGAACCATGAAAGCTAGTTATCAAAGAGGAAGCTATTAGCTCTTCTCCAGTATGATCTTTCTATATTATTCATGCAATGTGTATAGTGACTTATAATCTAGGTGTCCTTATCAAGTAGAGGAATGGCAAACACTGTATTATTTGGGGGTCTTTTGATACTTCTCTGACAAACAACTTGTAAGGCGGTATCACAGACCTGGCACTGGGGCTTTTGCTTAATAATAGCCAACGGCTTCTGGTTTGATTACAAGATTGTAATTTTCCATATGGCTTTTTCATATCTCCTTTTTCTTGGTTAACCTTCTCCTATGCTTCTTCTCACCTATTCTTTCAACTACTCTTTTTTTATAGTTATACTTGTCAACTTGACATAGTCTAGAAACACCTGTAAAGATAGCCTCCGTAGGGGATTATCTACTCAGGTTAGCTTGTGGGTATGTTTGTGGAAAAATATGTTGATTCAATTAATTGATATGAGAAGACCTGTCCACTGTAGGTGCCACAATTCCCTAGGCAGCACATCCTGAAATAGATATGATTAGAGGAAGTAAGCTAGGGCCAAGCATCCATGGGCCAAGTCACTCTTCTTGGCTTCTTGACTAGGGAGACTATGTAAGCAGTTGCCTGAAGCTCCTTCTGTGATGACTTTTCCATAATGATAGACAAGGAATTGGAATTGTTAGCTAAAAGAAACCCCTCTTCCTTTAAATTGCTTTGATATATATATATATATATATATATGATCACATATATCATATATATATATATGATCACAGTAACAGAAATAAAACTAAGAAACTACTAAAACCTTTCCACTTCTGGTAGTCTCTTCCAGGCAAAATGTAACCAGTTGTGTGGTAGTATCACTACTGGTATGAGGGTGGTTATTGACTGAATTTGAGGTTGATTCCAGAATCTACACCTGGTAATGTAAACCCACGTAAAAAAATGATCATAGACCCAAGTGGGGAAGTGAATACCATTGCTTAGCAAATTGGCAGTGTCAGGCTACTCCATAAATATTTTACATCCATATACAAATGTCGCTGTCAGCCTTAATCAGAGAAGTCTCTTTTCCCATTGAACTGTGTTGATTTCAGATACTTATGGTGACAAAAAGTACCTAAAATAGAGAAAAGGGACAGATGAGTGTTCAGCACTAAACAAGACATTTATACAATCTCTTGAAAGGCTGAGAGGATATTGCCAAAGAGGGGATTAAAAAATATAATAGTTTAAGGGAGAGGGTTATGAAATGTCACTTTCTAGGCATGATGCAGTCATTTTAATATGAACCCACAATAACTGGAGGTATCTTCAATGGATCTGCACAAGAATGGACCCATCACAAATGAGGGATAGATGGATGCTGAAGGCCAGATCTATCCCTTACTGCTGAATTAATTGATACTGATAGAATTAGACGGAGGGAGAGTCATTTGTTTCAGGTATGTATCCACAGAAGACCCCACAAGTACCTAATGGCTATAGAGATGGTGACCTAGTTAATCTAAGTGGATTACAAAACCCATCCAGATGTCATGAAGCAGGAAAGGGATTGGCAGATATGAGGGATAGTGCTGATAGGCATGGAAGGTAGAGATGACAGAGAGTAATCAGAATACATTGGATACATGTATGAAATTGTTGAAGAACAAAATTAATCAATAACAAATGAAAAGCCAAACACAGGACAAAAGAAGATACCACTGCTTTTTATGAATGTACCTTTTATTGAATTAATTGTTTTAAATACCATGTTAAATGATAATTTGCTCTTTGGAGTGGTTCATTTTTGTTTCAGTTAAGCAAATAAAGAAAACAAGATACTATTTTGCATTGAGTTAGTTATTGCTGATACGTAAATTGTTGGTTTACAGGGTATATATTATCTTGGAGATAATTACTGTGTCTTGGTGACGTGCCTGGCTGCTCTGAGAGCAAGTGGCCTTAATCAATCAGAACTTCATACAGAAGTCTATTGAGCCTGATCACATGTTAAGTCATATATATGTTATTAGAGAATTATATCAGTTTACACTAAAACTATTTTCTATAAAAAATAATGATAATGCTATTTGCACATTCTGTAAAAATTAAAATGCCTTTTGTTACCCAGTGGGAAATCATGAGTTTTAGGAACCTTGGGAGTCATTTTTTTTTATTTGTTTAAATTTTAACCTATTTCAATTTCATTTTCCATCTATGACAGTATTCAGGAGGCTCATCCTCTAACTCTGATTTATGATGGACATTCAACAGAAAGGCTTTGAAATTTCTTTGATATTCAGTGTTTGAGCATTATGGGCCTGTAGAACTGGATGACCCATTTGCCACGTTTTGAATCAAGAATGCTGGGATTTGTTATTTATTGATTACAATGACTAGGTTAATTAATAGATGTAAGCATGAATGCCTATACAACTGACACGCTGGCTATGCCTCTACAAAACTATATTGCTGATTCTGGTCTCAGTGAAAACAGTTCAGGAAATCGAATTTAGGATGCTGGATGGCACAATAGGTTATACATTAACTTGTCCCCTCTGGAAAATTAAATTTGAATTTGGCTCTGGTCACAAATGAAATGAGTCATTTGGTACGTGCCACTAAGGATAATCACAAAGCCAAAATGACATTTCATTGGAAAATTACCCATTAAGAAAAATGTCTGCAGTCACTGGGAGTTTTCAAGAAAAATAAGCAAGAACACTGAACAAAAATAAAGGATACAAGGAAACACTGTAGAGTGTGGGCTCACAGCAAAGTGCTACAAGATGATAACTCATCATCATGAGTTATCAAGCTTACTACAATGTATCTGGGTATGGTTTTAAACTCTATATTTATATCTTCCTGTTCTTTTAGACAAATGGACAATATTATCATTCATCGTTCTTTTCTCATTTAGGAAACTAAAAAAATGGACAACTGACAAACTTAAAGATTATAGAGGAATTTTAACCCAGCAGCATGGCTGCTCCGGTAAGGGATCATAACCATAGACCTTCTAGGTCTGTGTGATCTGGCTGTAATACAGACTGCCTTTAATCCCAAGAAACAGAGGCAAGTAGATCTCTAAGGTCAAGGCCAGCCTGGTATAAAGCAAGTTTTAATTAAAGGAAAGCCTGGATCCAAGTATGATGGTACATGCCTTTAATGTCAGCTCTCAGCAGACAGAGGCACATATGTAGATCTCAGTGATTTCATCAAGTCAGTGAACTGAGAGGCAGTGTAGTAGAATGAAATTCATGGCTGTTCAGATAGTGGCAGTTCATAGAATTCAGAGGCAGTTTTACCAGGACAGTTTTACAGAGATAAGTTGCAGAGAGAAAAAGCTAGACACAGGTGAAGCAGAAGGAGCCAGACGATTAGACCATACTGCCAAAGTTTGTATGGGACCAGGCAGAACAATTCAGTGAGTAACCGAGAGAAGCCAGTTCAAATCAGGCAGCTTGGAGAGGCATTTTGAACAGCTAAGTTGAACCAGCTAACCAGAGGTCAGAATGAACTAGAAATGGTGAGCTTATTCAACAGTAAGCCCTCAAGATGACAGTTACATCTGGCTAAAAAAAAAAAAAAAATAGTTACATTTACAAAAGATAACCTTAGTTTGTAATTTATACCATGACGGTCATTGTTACATACTTGTGCATAGGATGATTTCATAGTAAGCATGTAGACAAGAAAATGAGACTACCAGACATGAGCACAACCAAAATAATCAATGAAAGCCTGTTGGAGAACTGTAAGACACAAATATCAAAGGCATCTTATTTCTTTGCATCTAGAAGATAATTACTAGATGCTAACAAGAAAAAAGTTATCTCATTTTGTGGGTAATCAAGTTGGAGTGGCGTTGAAGTCGGCTATCCCCAGTTATACATTCCTCCAAGAATAACATCAAATTTATCCTGTGCCCCCTTTAGTTGACATCTGTGACAAGTGAATGGCCAGGGGCATCTAAACTCTGACAGTCTTACATGTGCTAGGGCAAAGTAAGAGCTAAGACCTATAGTTTTACCTTGATAAAGAAACTCTAGCATGTTCTACTGTAAAAAAAAATATGACAAAAACGTATAGCATGATCTGACAAAATTAATTACAAAAATTTATTCATGCAACCCTTAAAATTAATTTCCAACAATACTTACTAAGCAAAGGTCCTTCCTAGGCCATCTTATGAGATTTTGAACGAAAGGATAGACCTTATTTTAAGAGAATTAAGGCAAATGAGCAAGGCAGCAAGATCTGAAATAAAGTGTGATTTTCACATGTTAATTAATCCTTACATAAATTATACATGCAAATGTACATTTTACAAAAAAGAATCCACTCATTATTTATTAGAATTTATTTAGGAACTCTAGCCCTAAATTAAATTAATAAAACATTTAATATTTTCTACGATACAAGCAGAAGTCAATGTGATCATAAACTATGAAAAAATTAATAGAAAATTACAGTTATCAAGTACTCAATGTAGAAACACCACTCAACTCACGAAACATGAAGCAAATACAGAAGCAAAAGCTTTATAGGTGTAGTCTCCATGGTCTAAAACAAAATCACCTATCTTGTGTTTTCTTTGTCTCTTATTATCTTGGGAACCTTAAAAACTAGAAAATGCAGTTTATTTCATGCAACAATATCTAGTCCCAGAGTCTCTAAGAAAGGTTTATAACATACGTAAAAATAAGAGACTTTCTCTGCAATTTTCATGCATAATGAGTAAAAGTGTTATTTTTGTTTTCATTATTTTCAGGATTAAAACAGTTGATGTAAGCAGGCAGGCAGTGAGAGACAGGATTGGTAATGCTTATTGTTTCTCTTTGAGGTGATACACAGCGAGCTTGTGTCATCATCAATAAACGTTTTCTTAGTCCTCTGACAATTGCATATTTCTATCTCAGAAATCCTGCAGGTACATATACCCTTCTATGATCAGGATATAACCGGTCAATTTACTGTCAAGATACTCATTCAAGTGCCAATTTGAAAAGTAATCAGTAGTTTTATCAACTGTAAAGCAGCCCAGTATTAGTCTTTTTTAAAGGTTTCTTTTGTTGCCTTTGAAATTGAGTTCTGAATGTTTAAGTAGAATATTTGGAAATACTTCTAAATCAATAGTGAAAAAACCATGGTTTGGGGGGCCTTTCAGAATGCATTTTCTTCAATCCTACCACATTAGAAATCAGATCTTGGGTTTGAATGCTGTATCCGAATTTATTTGAGATGAGCATCACAAAGAGAATGAAGTGTCCCTGGATTATGTTTTTTTCTAATATTTTATATTCTTTGAGTTCATAACGACCTTGAAGACATTGCACTAATGCCCTACTTTTAATGGCTTTGTAGTAAAACCAGAGAAGATATTTAGCTTCTTAAACTGTGGGTTGTAATGTCCTTGTTGGGGAGGGGCAATAACTACAGTTACAGGTCGTAAAACATTTGAAGATAGTAAAAGGTTTCTGGACAGCCAATAAGCAAAAAGTAATTAAAAATCAACACAGAAGGAAACTGAGTTGTTTCTACCAGTGCTCGTCTATGTTGCAACACACTGTAACCTTGGTTCCGAACGCAGCAAGGGCACTTTACGCTCTGCACGCTTTGGGCTGCGCATGCTCTGGATTGTGCATATGGTCATATCATAAAACTCCAAAAATGCTGTCTGGAATGTCTCAGTTTAGATCTGAGATCGTTAAATGATGTGAATTGCAGTTTTTGACTATATGTGAGGTGATGTTGCTCATATTTTTTTATTAAGATATCATTATTTAACCCTGGCTGCCCTTGAATTTACAATGCATATCAGGCTAGCTCAAACTCACAGAGATCTGGTTGTCACTGCCGGCCAAGTTTATAGATCTGGAAACAGATGAAACTTCTAAGACTCAGGGAGCTCTCAAAATATACAGGATTCACAAGACCGCTGTCCAAAGTTATAGGTATTTAGCAATTCCTGGGGGACATGCTTCCACTGGCTCAGCTGCCTGTAAGTTTTTGCAGGAAGTTCTTGGTATTCTGGGGTTGGGGTATTTGTTGATGTGTGTACCTTGGAGTTACTCATGGTCCAGTAAGTAATTCCAAAAAAATTCATTGGTTGACTAAGTGAGACCTGGCTGGAACTGTTTCTTTGGTCTGTCTTATGCCCTATCTAATGAATAAATATTTGTTCCTATGTTCATAGGAAAAGTCACATTGTGAGACTGAGTATGGAACCACTGTGGAGTTTTATCAAGGTAACATGAAGAAAAAGGAAGGATGCCATACTGGGAAGCTGCTGGTCCGTCTTAATAGAGCTCACAGCACTTCCACAGAAAACTCACTGGTTAAACTGGTCATTCAGTTCCCCGCAGCCAGAACGGCATGGGGGAGAACAATCATAGTAGATGTTGAATAAGTAGTGAATATTTGTCAGTGGAACCTGTTTCTACTTTAAAATTTATCAAAATTACCGAAAATATTACTCCGTAAGGATTTCTGTGTTTTATTTCACTTCAAGTTTCCTTGTTTCCTCTCAGCATATGGCTAATTGGAGGAGCTACTAATAAGGTGCATCAGCTAAAAACCAAACCAAAACAACAGCAACAACAGCGGTGACGACCGCAGCCACAAGTTACGAAGGCCCGACTTGAACCTCAGCATCCTTCGCTCTTTAATTTATGTCTTCCCTCCTCTAGCTCACCCACAGGCTTCTGTCTGAAACTGCAGAGTCACCCTGTTGCATCCTCTCGAGCTCAGTTGGCCATGTGTTCTCAATCCCACCTCCGAACTTCCCACCAAATCTGCTTCTCTCTCCTCTTTCTCCGTCTTCCCAATTTATTTCAAGGCAGATGGCCTCTCTTCTGCTATAGTAAGTAGGTCCTTCTTCACGAATTCCTTATCATCCCCTTCATTGTGCCTAAATTGATAATGGCCTCCAACTGCTTCACTATTGGTCTCCCTAACTGAAAAATCATTTAATTTCCAGTCTACCTTCCAGCATTCCCCAGGATAACTTTCTAGAACACAGCCAGTCCTCAGTTTATAACCAGTGTATAATCTGTTTCCATATTATACAAGGCCTTATGTCTCAGACACCTACCATTCTATTTTTTTTTTTTTTAGTTTAAATTTTTACAAACCTTTTCTGCATTCAGTTGAATACTTACAAGCTCCCAAAATGTTACCTGAGGATTTTACTATCCTATCTTTGCCATCTTTTCCTTTCCTGGAAGCTCTGTGACTCCTCTTACAACTTTCTGTTAGCAATCCTAACATCTGTGTAGATTCCAGAATACATGTAAGGCCCAGTTCCTTAGGTCTGTATTTTAAACATTTATATATTTGTCCCAGAAAAAGAACTTTGTAAATATTTTAAGAATGAATTAATGTGCAATATCAACTTTTTAAATCTGATTTATTTTTAATTTTATTTCATCTTTTTTTTAAAACTCCAGATTTTATTCCCCTCCTGATCTACCCTCTGACTGTTCCCCATCCCATACCAACTCCTCACCCCCAGTCTCCACAACTGTCTCCCTGCCTTCTACCCCCCCAGACCTCTAATCTCCCTGGGGCCTCCAGTCTCTTTGAGGGTTAGGTGCATCTTCTCTGATTAAACCCAGACCCGGCAGTCCCCTGCTGTATATGTGTTGGGGGCCTCATATCAGCTGGTGTATGCTGCCTGGTTGGTGGTCCAGTGTCTGAGAGATCTTGGGGCAAGGATCCAGGTAAGTTGAGACTGCTGGTCCTCCTACAGGGTCACCCTCCTCCTCAGCTTCTTCCAGCTTTTCCCTAATTCAACCACAGAGGTCAGCAGCTTCTGTCCATTGGTTGAGTGAAACTATCTGCATCTGACTCAGCTGTTTGCTGGATCTTTCAGAGGGCAGTCATGATAGGATTTTTAAATCTATAATATATGTATAATTTTCTAGCAGTTCATATACTTCTGAATACCGATATTTGGAGGAATTAGGATTAAGCATTCCTTTAATTTACTTCATTTATCTCTTTTTTAATGTTGATTCAGGTGTTGGATTTCTTAACTTTCTATAACTGTTGAATGTCAAAATCTTCCTTGAAAGATGTGTCTGTCTAATATTGTGTACACCAATCTAAAGCTGTGCCTAGCCCAAGGTAAATGCTGGCAGGGAGTTGTTGAGGAAATACAAAAATGTATGAACTAATTATATAACCTTATAGAAGAAATGTTCTGTACTTATACAAGTAAATCATTCCCTCTCAGAGGTACATAAGAAGATAGACTATCTTCTGAGATGGTGGGGAGCGTGATAAAGTTATATACCAGAACGGGAAATGTATCAGTGTGTCAATCACAGGGTCTGGAGACTTTCTGCTGGATTCAGAAACTAGGTCTTCTCATTTTATACCACTCAATTGTGATTACATTTTCAATAATGAATAAAAGTAGGGCCAACATTTACATATTCCATTTTCTTCTGTGGATCTTTCCCTTAGGAAATTTATTTGAAAATATCAATTCTGATATATAATATGTTGTGGGAAATGCAGTCCCTTTTCTTTGAACTACATGATATCTACGCATTTACCAGTCCCATTTGTGGAATTACCATTTTTAGATTTCTGTTAAAGGTAGTTTAATAATTAGACCAATCTGAATTTAATTTAAAGAACTCTGAGAGAAAACTCAGAGAGCCTGCACTATAAATATTAAATTGTATAGGAGTTTTTTTTTTTCATGTACCTACGGAGGTAAGGTTATGGTAAGAGACAATTTTGATATAAAGTTAGATCATATTTGCTGCATTTAATTTAAATTCATTTTTCCATTCCCATTCCTTCAGTACAGACTGAGTGTCCACCATGTGCTGGCAGGAATGGTACCAGCAAACAATGCTTTAAAACGTATTTCTTAGATGTGATGGAGGAAGTTGCATTGAATGAAATGAGCCAGGTGCACAAAGACAAGGTCTCATTCATAGGTAGACTCAGATGAAAGTCAGTGGATTTCATAGAAAATAGACCAGAATACTAAAAACTAGAAGTTAGGAACTATGGCAAAAGGAGACATAGAAATATCATCATAGTGGGTACCAGAATATTATTTGATAATAGGATTACATTCTTGTGTCCAGGAGTGCAGCTGAGTTCACAGCAAATTACTACTTATTTCATGTGAAGCTAAAAAACAAATAGTTTGACATTTCTCATACAAAAAAATGATACATGTTTAAAGACTAAGAAATGTTAATTACCCTGATTTGATCGGCACACACTATATAACATGTCTCCAGCTTTACAATCTGGTCTATAAATATGTCCAATTATGTCAATTAAAATGATAGAATTTTTGAAGTTGTGGCTAAACTAATTGGAATATAATTTCATTACCCACTCTCATTTTAATTTCAAAAAACGGATATATGATTTCTGACATGGAATACACCAGACACATCACCAAAAATGTTCATCTTTTTTTTTTCTAGTATGCTGTTTAGTATAGTTAAGTTGCACTTCTCAGAAACTGGTGAAAGAATCACTAGAACATTCCAAATCTATGTAGCTCATCTTATCTGATCTAGCTCATCTTACCTGGTCTAGCTCATCCTAACTGATCTAGTTTTTGCTAACTGATCTAGCTCTTCTTAACTGACCTAGCCCATCTTACTTGATCTAGCTCATCTTACCTGATCTAGCTCGTCTTACCTGATCTAGCTCGTCTTACCTGATCTAGGTCATCTTACCTGATCTAGGTGACCTTACCTGATCTAGCTCGTCTTACCTGATCTAGCTCATCTTCCCTGATCTAGCTCATCTTCCCTGATCTAGCTCATCTTCCCTGATCTA
>NW_021620841.1:5163861-5179506 GCF_004785775.1 Grammomys surdaster
GCTCATCTTCCCTGATCTAGCTCATCTTACCTGATCTAGCTCATCTTACCTGATCTAGCTCATCTTAATCCATCTAGCTCATCTTACCTGATCTAGCTCATCTTACCTGATCTAGCTCATCTTAATCCATCTAGCTCATCTAATGTGATCTAGCTCATCTTAATCGATCTAGCCTGTCTTAACTGATCTAGCTCATTTTACCTGATCTAGTTTGTCTTACCTGACCTAGCTCATCTTACCTGATCTAGCTCATCTTACTTTATCTAATAGCCACAAAACTGTCAGAATGAAATCAACAGACTCACTGCTTCACCTGTTGACCTTATTATAAAGGTAGAAACAGATAGCCTGTCCAGAGGAATGATGTTTCTTAGTTCATCTTCTTTACATAAGTTATGTCACACTGTGGCCACCAGTGGACCACTGCTTTATCGCTTTTCTAAAGTTAGATGTGTAAATACAATGCAGAATTAATTAATTGCCCTATCAAAACCTGTAGTCCATCTATTGACATTTCCACGTTTTTCTTCCTGGGCTCACATTATTATAATCCCTAATCTTTGTGATTAGGCATAAATAAGTTTTGAGCTGTAGGCAAGGAATTAAAAAAAAAAAGTAAAATTGGAAGGGCTTCAAGTCCAGTAATTGAGAGGTAGAGATGGGAGGATTAGGAGTTCAAGGGTATCCTCTGGTACATGGGGAGCTTGGTTTTGAGGCCAGCTTGTGCTGACATTTCTTCCTCCAAGAGGCTGGCTGCAAATGCTAAGAAAACAGAAGTAAGATTAGACCACATGTGGGTCACCCTGTTACACCTGTTGTCTACTCCAAAGAAGAGATAACTGAAGACTAGGATCAATGTGTTGAACTGATACGTGAGCAAGAAATAAACTGTTCTTGAGTTCACATCCTTAAAATGTGGCTGGTGGGCTTATTTCTGCAACTTCGTGCTGTATCTCACTTAGGAGTATCAATGTCTTTGTCGAGTCAGAATGCATAAGCATCCAATGTTGGTTATTCTAATTGAAACTCACCACTGGAGTAAGATAAACCAGGAGAGTTGTATTTTTACATAGACAGGTGTAGGAGGAGCTAAGGTGGGAGGAGTAAGGAGAGGAAGAGGAGTAAGGAGGAGAGGAGGAGAAGGAAGAGTAGGAGCTAAGAGAGAAACAAGAGAGAGGGGAAGATGGAGGCGGATGTTCATGTGTCTGTAGCAGTCAAAGGTAGTTGGTATATCTAGGTTGGGTATTGGGTTACACTTTTGATTGTATGGGCATCTTGTTACTGATCATTACCAAATATATAAGCTTTTGGATAATTTAAGCATTAGAGTCTCATTTTCCTACTGGACCCGCATGGGTAGCGGGATGGTCTGGGCAAAGCCCAGCCTTACAGAGACAGTGTGGAAGACTGGCAAAGCCATCTCCAATGCTGTCTTGTGGGTGGCAGGGCTGGTATTTCTGGCTGGCTGTTTCTAGCTGTTGCGTGCACGTGGCCTATGGCTGAGAAACATGGCAATTGATCTAGGCAGTGCCTCCGCAGCTTAGATACTTGGCATGACCAGTGGCCGTTTTTAAATAATTGCTTCAACAGACAGGTCTCAATGTGTAATTCTAAGTGAGGAGGCAATTATCTATTCAAATATATTTTCGAGTAAAAACCCAAATGTTTTACAGTCTCAATTCTATGTAAGAAATAAAGAAGTGTCAGTGTTAGCTTACAAAAACTAGATTTAAAACTTTTAAATATTTGGACCATATTTCTCTTAGGAAACTGTCAATAATTCCTCCTCCTCCTTCTTCTCCTCCTCCTCCTTCTCATCATCATCATCACTTTAAACAAGTTCTATCTGCCCTGGGTCAATCTGGACTTTTGGCGTTAAGCTATCCTATTGCCCAAGCCTCCTAAGCATCTGGGATAAAAGCAAGAACCCCATACTATATCAATGAAAGTAAAAATATAGAAAACAAAAAAAGCAAGGACTCCCACGCCCATCCCCACCTCATTTGTATTAGAAGTTAATTACATTTTCAAGGAATGAAGGATGTAATGAGTTTATAGTGTTGGGTTTTAAAAAGTGAATTTATTTATTTAATTTATTTTATGTGCATTGGTATTTTGCCTACATTTATGTATGTGAGAAAGTGTCAGGTCCCTTGAAACAGGAGTTATAGACAATCATGAGCTGCCATGTGGATGCTGGAAATTGAACGCAAGTTCTCTGGAAGAACAGCCAGAGCTCTTAACCTCTGAGCCATTTTCTCCAACCCATATTGCTGATTTTGTAATTGCACATACAACTGAAAAGGTAAGTAAGCTAATTTTGATATCTGTAAGATTTCATAAAATGTTCAGCATCTTTTCTTTATAACCTATACCCATTTCTTACGTGGCCTAGTTTTTGGTGGTATAAATAAGTGTTCTGATTAGCAAGTTAAATTGGTTTCTACTATGACAATGAACAATGACTGTGTATGTATATATACTTAGTTCAAATACAGAATGATTTTTCTCACAGTAAATATATACACATTATATACACAAGTAGGTGTATGGTGCAAGTACTTCCCTGGGCAGATATATTTCTCTGTGCTCATTTATATTTGCAAAGAAATATACATCCCTTTTTTTCATTCATATATTTAAAAGTGCTAATGAAATAGGCTTGTAATGCAATATGGTTACCAATTTTACTATTTCCTTAACGAACTATTCTCTTGTCAATTTGTAGAGTTGAAATGTAAAATTCAAGTATTTTATGCTGTCTTCAAATACATAGATGTTAAAACAATAATTGGCAATTATTAATGTTTTCTTGAGTTTGTTAAAAGACGAAGATACCTATGTTCTTTTCTCCACCAAATTGTAGATACAGAGAGTCAGATGAATAAGAACTGTGTCTCATTGGCTGTAATCATCAGCATAAGTACTTTGTATATTTTGTTTATTGCTAAATTCAATGTAAAAATTAAATAAGCAGCAGTAAACACCACTGAAAGCCAGATATATCTCTACAGCCATGTCAATGATGGAGCATTGAGCTGTTTAGTGTCCTTCTCATAATACTTGCTTGATGTTGTAATTTTTAAATCTCAGTTTTTCTACTTCTTGGGAAGTTTATCCTATAGTTATAAAAAACCTCATTATATGCATATTGTACTTATTCTTTATGATGCTATTCCTTGTATAAATATTTTGCCTATTTTTGTACTGCACTATTTTTGTTTTATTTAACAAACTTTTAAAAATATATCATTATTATTGTGTATGTATGCATGAAATGAATGGTACATACATATGTGTAGTTACTATTCAGAGAAAAACTCATGTGGTTTTCAAAAATTGAAATCTCAAGTTATCATATTTGCATGCCAAGTGTCTTCATAGGCTGAGCCATCTTGTTGGGCTATTTTTTATTGCTGTTTATAAGTTCTGTTTTCAAAAATAGTAATTAAAAAAATTATACTTCATTTTAATTGAGGCATATGCTATATAATTCATCAGTTTTAAGTAAATGATAGGATTAGCTTTGAGACAAACGTGTACAATTATACTCATGATTACCTTATAATGAAATTAAAAAATAATTCCAGCATTCAAAATTGTCATATTAAACATTTTGTGATACATCTTTGCCCCATCACAATCCTGTATAATTATTCATGTATAATTTTCTGAGTGAAATATATTTTCATTTTTTTTTTATCCAAGGAGCATGATTTCTGGTTTCCCTCGTAAACATATATTTCATTTAGTAAGAAGGTTGTGGCAAAATATATTCTAATGTAGAATTATTACCAAGACTATATGATGGATCAAATTCTACATTCTTTTCAACAAGTAATATTTTTAATTCCCATATACACTGATATCTCATTGCAATTTAACTTGTATTCTGGAAGAAGTTAGTGATACTTAGTATCTTTTTATGCATTTATCAACCATTTATCTACCTGTGAAATATCTGTTCATGCCTTTTCAGAAAGGCACAGCTAATAAAACTGTCTATATGTGTTATATATTTAAATAAATAAGTGAATAAATAAATAAACAAATAAACAAATAATTTTATACCACTTGGAATGATAATGCTCTCCCTGAAAGCCATAGAGGTGCTAAAAATTCCCCAGTGCCAGACATGATAAACCTCAGTTTGAGTTATCTGTAATGCCTGAAGACAGTTTGCAGTTCATATATGTAATATATGACCTAAATATATAAATATATTATACATGTGACCTAAAAGCCTCATTCCTGAGGACTAGCTTTTATATACCACAATATGACATGCACGTTGCTAAGGTAGAAAAGCAATCAATGGTTCTACCAAGCTTTGGCACCTATAAAATGTAATAATGATCAGCATGGAGAATTTTCAAAGGCACTATAGTGGCACTTACATATTGGGGAACCAACATTGTCTAATTTTATATAAGGCCCACTTAGCAGGAGGAAATTCATTCCAAGTCCTGAAAATGTAGCTGACCATCTGCAATTAGTAAGGACGTGGATTTAAGGGAAAAACCCATTACTGTTCCTTACTTAAACACATATAATCCTTAACTACATTTTTAATACTTATCCCTATACCTACAGATAGGAGTAGCTTTTCCTTCTCATTGAAGAAGCTTTTTGCAGTAGGTTTCATGCAGAGACCATTTCAGAAAGCCCCAATAATACCTATTATAGAATCTCAACACCCAAGGTTCAGAGAACATTACAGAAGAAGGGATAGAAAGATTAGAGCTAGAGGTCCAAGAAGACTTTCATGAAATCATGCCTTCTAGCAGTGATTGGAAAGCTAGCCTCATGAAATCTCAGCACTACCACTGCATAATTAAGACCTGACCAATAACAGCCATTGTTGAGAAGCTAACATAGATAAGGAAATTGCAAAGGACTCACCCCTAAATGAAGACCCACAAGCAATTAATAATAGTTGATATGAAGGTTCCTCTTTTGCAGAGACTAAACTCCTTAATGGGCTTTCCAACAGTAAATAATTAGCCCTAAAAACATACATATAGTATCAACAGTAAATGGACTCAACATGCTGCATTTATTATGGTTTTTTTTTGTAGTTGGTTCCATACAGATACCATCTCAGGAAGCCACAATTGATCAAAATGTCAATGACTAACTGAGGTACTCAGCCTCAACTGGATTTTATACACACACACAAAGAGAGAGCGAGAGAGCGAGAGAGCGAGAGAGAGAGAGAGCGAGAGAGAGAGAGAGAGAGAGAGAGAGAGAGAGAGAGATAATAATTAACAATTATATAAGATAATTGTAATTAATAATTATGTAATTAATATTATAATTAAAAATAATACAGTAACAACAGCTATTATCATTAAAGAAAGGAAAGCTATAAAATCAAGCAGTCGGGGAGCACAGAATATTGCTAAAGTTTAAATTGCATATCAAATCCTACACATTTACAGTGAGAGGCTTCAACACCCCACTTTCACCAACTGACTGGACATCCAGACAACAACTAAACAGAGAAATAATGAAACTAACCGATGTTATGAATTAAATGGACATAAATGGAGGAGTAGAAGCCAGGAAATAATCAAAACTGGGGTTGTAATCAAGCAACTAGAAACAACAACAACAACAACAACAACAACAAAAACAATGCAAATCAGAGAAACCAAGACCTGGTTGTTTGAGAAAATCAACAAGGTAGACAAACCCTTAGCCAAACTAAATAAATGGCAAAGATATCTACAGAACATTTCACCCTAATACAAAAGAATATATCTTCTTTTCAGCACCCCATGGAACTTTGTCCAAAATTGATCAGATACTCAGTCACAAAGCAAGCCTCAACAGATTGAAATAACACCCTGTATCTTATCAGACCACTATAAATTAAAGCTGGACTTCACCAACAACAGAAACACCAGAAGGCAAACATACTTATGGAAATTAAACAACTCTCTATTCAATGATCTCTGCTTCAGGGAAGAAATAAATTAAAGACTTTCTAGAATTCAATGAAGACGAAAGCACAACATACCCAAATTTATGGATAGTAGTGCTAAGAGAAAAGTTCATAACACTAATTGGCTCCATAAAGGAATTAGAAAGTTCACATACCCGTAACTTAAAAGTACATCTGAGAGCTCTAGGGGGAAAAAAGGAAGCAATCATACCCAAGAAGAGTAGAAGGCAGGAAATAATCAAAATCGGGGTTGTAATTAAGCAACTAGAAACAACAGCAACAAAAACAATGCAAAGAATCAAAGAAACCAAGACCTGGTTGTTTGAGAAAATCAACAAGGTGGACAAACCTTTACCCAAACTAAATAAATGGCAAAGAGACAGTACCTAAATAGACAGAATCAGAAATGAAAAGGGAGACATAACAATAGACAATGAGAAAATTCAAAAAATAATTAGGTCTTACTTGAAAAGCCTGAACTTCACAACACTGGAAAATCTTAACAAAACTGATGATTATTCTAGAGATACCACTTGCAAAAGTTAAATCAAAACCAGGTAAACTATTTAATCAGCTGTATAACCCCTAAGGAAATAGAAGCAGTCATTAAAAGTCTCCCAACCATAAAAAGCCCAGGGCAAGATGGTTTTAGTGCTGAATTCTACTAGACTTTCAAAGGAGAGCTAATGCTAAACTCCTCAAACTATTCCACAAACTAGAAACGGAAAGAACACTACCAAACTCATTGTGTGAGGTCACAGTCACCTTGATAGTTAAACTTCATAAAGACTCAACAAAAGAGAGAGAGAAAGAGAGAGAGAGAGAGAGAGAGAGAGAGAGAGAGAGAGAGAGAGAGAATTTCAGACCAGTTTATTTAATGAACATTGATTTAAAAATATTTAATTAAAATACTCACAAACTTACTCCAGGAACACCATGATCAAGTAGGATTCATCCAAAGGATTCAAGGATGGTTCAGTATACAAAAATCCATCAATATAATCCACCATATAAATAAACTGAAAGATAAAACATCACATGATCATTTCATTAGGCGCTGGAAAAGCCTTTGACAAAAACTGAACATGCCTTCATGTTAAAAGTCTTAAAGAGATCAGGTATACAAGTCATATACATATACATATACATATACATATACATATACATATACATATACATATACATATACATATACATAACAAAAGCAATATAAAGCAAAACAATAGCCAGCATCAAACTAAATGGGAAAAACCATAAAAAGCAATTCCAATAGATAAGTGGATAAGACAAGGCTGCTCTCTCTCTCCATACTTATTCAATATAATTCTTGAAGTTCTAGTAGAACAGTAAGACAACTAAAGGAGATCAAGGAGACATAAATTTAAAAGGATGAAGTTAAAATATTGGCATTTGCAGATATGATATGATAGTATATATAACTGACTCAAAAAAAATTCTACAAAGGAACTCCTTCAGCAAAACAGCTGGATAAAAAATTAACTCAGAAAACTCAGTAGCCCTCCCTTTATACAAGAAAGAAATTAGTGAAGCAATACCCTTTACAATAGCCATAAATATTATAAAATATCTTGGAATAACTCCGAACAAGCAAGTGAAAGATCTGTATGACAAGATCTTCAAGTCCCTGAAGAAAGAAATTGAAGAGGATATCAGAAGACGCAAATCCATTCATTGCTCATGGACTGATAGGTTTAATATAGTGAACATGGCCATCATACCAAAGCAATCTCCAGATTCAATGCAATTCCCATCAAATTCCAACACAACACTTTACAGACCTTGAAAGAGCAATTCTCAACTGCACATGAAAAAAAAAAGCTATGTTAGTTAAAACAATCCTGAAAAATAAAAGAACTTCTGGGAGTATTACCATCCCTGACCTCAAGCTGTACTATAGAGTAATAATAAATAATAAAATAATAATAAATAATGATAAAGTAATAATAAAAAGTGCATATTATTGCTATAGGGACAGGCAGGTTGATCAATGGAATCAAATCAAAGACCCTAAAATATACACACACACACCTACAGGCAGTTGATTTTTACTAAAGAAGGCAAAATCATACAATGGGAATAAAAAGCATATTCAACAAATAGGGCCAGTCTAAATGGATGACATCATGCAGAAGAGTGCAAATGATCCATATCTATCACCCTGCACAAAACTCAAGTCCAAGTGGATTGAAGATCTCAACATAAAACCAGATGCACTAAATCTAATAGAACAGAAAGTGGGTAATAGCCTTTAACTCATTAGTATAGGAGACAAGTTCTTGAACAGAACACTACTGGCTTGGCCTCTAAGATCAACAATTGATAAATGAGATCTCATAAAACTGCAAAGCTTCTGTAAGGCAAAGGACACTGTCCATAGGACAAAACGACAGCCTACAGATTGAAAAAGAATCTTCACCAACTCTATGTCGGACAGAGGACTAATATCCAAAATGTATAAAGAACTCAAGAAATTAGACACAACCAAGCCAAATAACACAATTAAAATGGGATACGGAGCTAAACAGAGAATTCTGAACCAAGGAATCTTGGAAGGCTGAGAAACACTTAAAGAATGTTCAACATCCTTAGTCATCAGGGAATTGCAAAGCAAAATCATCCTGCGATTCCATTGGACACCCATCAGAATGGTTAAGATCAAAAACTCAAGTGACAGCACATGCTGGCAAGGATGTGGAAAAGAGGGAACATTTCTTCGTTGCTGGTGGGAGTTAAACGTATACAATGACTTTGGAAATCAGTTTGACAGTTTCTCAGAATAGTTTTAGCTTAAGACCCAACTATATTGCTCCTGGGCATATACCAAAAGATGCCCCACTATACACCACAGGGACACTTGCTCAACTATGTTCATGGTAGCTTTATCCGTCATTGCCAGAAACTGAAGCAACCTAGATATCCCTCAACTGAAGAATTGATAAAGAAACGGTAGCAAATTTCGCAATGGATTATTATTCAGCTATTAAAAACAAAGACATCGGGCAGTGGTGGCGTATGCCTTTAATCCCAGCACTTGGGAGGCAGAGGCAGGTGGATTTCTGAGTTCGAGGCCAGCCTGGTCTACAGAGTGAGTTCCAGGACATCCAAGGCTATACAGAGAAACTCTCTCTCGAAAAAAACAAAAAACAAAAACAAACAAAAACAAAAACAAAAACAAAGACATGATGAATTTTGCAGACAAATCCATGAAACTCGAGAATACCATCCTGTGGGAGGTAAACAAAAACCAGAAAGACACATACGGTATGTACTCATGTATAAGTGGACATTAGCTATAAAGTATAGGACAACCTTGCTACAATCTACAGAACCAAAGAAACTGGGTAATAAAGAGGTCTCAAAGGGAAGATGTCCAAATCTTACTCAGGAGGTGAAACTAAATAGTCATCAGAGGGAACTGGGTAGGAGAGGAGAGGAGGGAAACAGAGATAAAGATCAGGTGTTAGGAGAGGCAGGTATAGAGAGACCTGGGAATGAGAATGGAAATCACAAAGGGGAGGAGTCGGGTGGAGGGGGAGGAATCTCTTGTGACTAGATCGACGACTGGGATGGGAGAAGATATAGGGAGCCTATGGGGGAACTCCCATCTAAGATTCCTACCATAGGGGATACAGAGACCGAAATGGCCTCCTCCTGTAGCCAGGCAGGACTTCCAGAGTAGAAAATCAGACACCAATCCACCCACAAAACCTGCAACTCCAAATTTGTCTTGCCTACAAGATGTGCAGCGGTAAAGATGAAGCAGAGCCTGGGGGAGAAGCCAACCCATCACTGTCCCAACTTGAGATCCAGCTCATGGGAGAGAGCCAACTCCTGGCACTATTAATGGTACTCTGCTATGCTTGCAGACTGGAACCTAGAATAACTGTCTCCTAACAGCAGAGGAAGGCAGATGCAAAGACCCACAGACAAACATTAGTCAGAACCCGGGAGTCTTGTGGAAGAGTGGAGGATAGAAGTAAACAAGCTGGAGGGGTCAAGGACACCACAAGAAGATCCACAAAGTCAACTAACCTGAGACAGTGGGGGCTCACACAGCCCGAGCCACCAACCAGTAAGCATGCAGGAACTGGATCTAGATACCGTATATATTTGTAGCAAATGTGCAGCTTAGTAGTGTTCATGTTGGTGAACAAGTGGAGTGGGGGCTGTCTCTATATCTGTTTCCTGCCATTGGATCCTTATCCCCCCTACTTGAACCTCAGTGGGAGACGATGCGCATAGATCTCTTAGGTCTGGACGCCCTAGGGTGGGTGAGGTGGTGTTTTGGTGGGGGGGCGGTCTTCCTGTCTCTACGGAGAACAGGTGGTGTAACAGGGGGAGGGATTTGTGAGGGAGAGGCTAGGAAGAGAGACGAGAAGGAGGCTGTGGTAAGGATGTAAGTGAATAAAAAATTAAAATTATTAAAAAATAATGGATTCATATAAAAAAAGAATATCGACACAACTCTTTAGGCTTGTTAAGAATTTTACAATGTATAAATACTGCTATTCATAGATGCTATTTTATATTCAGAACCTAGCTCTATGGTACATGCAGGGTAGATTTTATTTTCATTTTGTGGGAAAGAAACCAAGATTCGTGCAATTAGAATAGACTAAGTTATTGAAAGGGAAAAGACGCATTATTATTGATACCATGAGATTCTATGCACTTCATAAGTACCCAAAGGGAGTATATAAAGCTTCTAAAAGTCTTAGCAATGCCACTTCCTGTTATTCATGGGGAAAAAAAGAGTAATGCTTATAGGATAGCCTGGCATGTCACCTGCTCCAGAGAAATGACAACAGATAAGCACGGAACTCTGAAGTGTTGGTATATCCACCATTACGCATTTATTGCCTCAATATATGGATCTACGAGCAGCGGGAAGAAAGCCGAGTACTTTTCTTTGAAAGAAAGTACTTTTCTAAACCTTGGCAAAACAGCAGAGAGCTCCCAGAACATTTTCCACAGAACACTTAGTGACTGTAATGCATGACTGGAGTTCCACCGTGGTGTCCCCCGTTCCCCTCCATCACACTATGGAGATAACTCTGGAGTTCCACTGGCGTCCCTCTCCCTCACACTACGGAGATAGCTCATTCTTCTGTCATCTGTTGTCTTTGGCTCATCAGAATTTGTTCTCATGCTTCATTTGTTCCTTCGCCTTTTATTTTGGCTAAGTCTACTGGTTTCATTTCTTCAGATAAACTTCATTTCATAAGTCCACCTGGTAGAATAAGTATTTAGACGATAAACCACTAGTAAAAATCTGCTGTTCTTTATGTTTTCCATTCACTGTATTTCTGTAATCTTTTTAAAGTCTGGTGTTTAATGTCACAAAGTTAGAATAAAATGCAAACATGAGATTTTTCACTTTATGCCAACTTTATCTTTCAAAAAAATTAAAATTATGTGACATATAATTATAATTGACCAATTATGTAACAATATGATTAAAAACACTACCATAACAATAACCATCATCATCATCATACAAAATGAAGGCCATAAAATTGAGCAGTTGGGGAACACAGGAGTGTTAGAGATTGGAGAGGAAGAGGAGAGCTTATGTAAATATAGCACAAATATATGAAAATTTTAAAATTAATTTAATAAAAAAATGACTCTTTTACAAGAGTTCTTCAACTGCTAAAATCTCAGGTTTTAACTTAATTCTATTTTTATATATTATTTTGACTGCCTGATCTATAAACATAAAATACATAAATGCCGCTATGTATTAACATTGAAGCAGGTTAAAATGCTTTCAATTATTGCATTTGCAAAAACATCTATTACCTTTGATATTATATGGAAAATTTGAATTTGAAGTGGTCCATTGAATTTTCTTGTTGGATCTCTGATCTTCTACTTAGATGCTGGGCTTATGTTTAATTATGAATGGACAGCTGTTCAGAAAAGCATAATTGACCAAAAGAGGTAGACCTCACTGTAATAGATTAAGAGTACAATCCAGCAAGGTCCATCTATCAGGTACTTCTTGATTTCTTTGAGCTCTTTCCATCACCACTGGTGTGAGGCAGAGTCCTTTTTGAGCGTGGGTCTCACGGCTTATAATCAAAGCAGGTAACAGACTTTCTTTGTGACTACTTTTATAAATACACCAGGAAAACATGAGAACCCTATTTTCAGTATGGTTGGCTTTGAGCAAAGGAGCTCTGATTCCATGGTGCATCCTGGGGAAGAGGAATCAATGTTTCTGTTGCTAATCTTGGGGAAGAATGAAAGCAAGAAGCCAGACGGGCAGAAGAGGAGAAATCCTTGGGCCCTGAGGATCCTTGCGATGTCTTCCCTGGTGAGGATGGTTTGATGAGTCCCATCAGGGCTTTTAAAATGTGAAGAGCATTCATGTAGAATTTCAACAAGCAGTTTATGTCTTAGATCTTTCTCTGCATAACTTTTTGGGGAGTTATTGTAATCAGCTGTAATTCATGAGCAAGGTGATCTTTGTAAATTTATCTGGCAGACGATTTTACATTTTAAAGAGGTGTTTATTTCACCAATATATTTAGTTTAGAATATAATCTTGACAACTAAGCTTTAAAATATGTTTTCCTTCAAATGCATAATTTATAGGCTTATGTTTTGAAGGCACAATTAGGACAGAAAGAAATGCTTTCAGGAGCCTTTCAAGTTGGTGAATTTTGTTTCCACTGAGTTTCTAAATGAATTGCTCAGCAACTGAAGTTACTCTTTATATAAATCCTGTGAAACAAAAGTTATTAAATTCAGATCTAAATTTCAGACAGTGATGTATAAGGCAACAGAGAAGCCGTGGCGACACAGAGCAAATAATCACTTAACCATAGGTTTGTTCATGATTCAAGTTAAAAACTAAACTTTGTCAACATTACTTTACTTTTGGATGCCATTTTAAAAGCTCCATTTTTTTTTATTCCAAAATAAAAACAGTTGATCCAGACAGTGGTTCTCAACCACCCTAACAGTGAGACCCTTTAACACAGTTTCTCATGTTATGGTGACCCTAACCGTAGTTAATTTTATTGCTACGTCATAATTATAATTTTGCTACTATTATACATTGTAATGTATAGATCTGACATGCAGGATATCTGATAGACAACCTCTGTGTAAAGATAGCATGAACCCCCAACAGAGTGGAGACCCAGCAGCTGAGAACCCCTGATCTAGCACTATGAATGACAGCAATTTAGTATATGTGAATAAATATCTTAATTTTCTTCTTATGCCTAAACGTGCTGAATGAAAACAGCATCAAAGGAGTAAACTGAGCGTTTGGGCTTTGGTAATGACTCATTCACTGGAGTAGACTTCACACATATACATACACACATGTACCACACACACACACAGACACACACAGACACACATCACATACACTACATACACTACATACACACCCAGCACACACCACACACACTGCATACACAAAGACACACACTGCATGTACCACACATATACACACGTATCACATACCACACACACACACACACACACAGACACAGACACACACACAGACACACACACACACACACACACACACACACACACACACATATGTATTCTCTTACAAAACTTCTAGTGATACCTGTGAGGAATAGTTTGTATAAAGAAAATATGATGGACTGGACTGGAACTTTTCAAACACAGTAAGGGTACACTCTATTCCAACACAGTCTCGATCATTGGAGAGTCGAGGGCAAGTATGGAACTTTTATGGACACAGTGCAAGTGTCTGCCACCTCTTAGAGAAACATGCCTCTCTAGTTAATAATTCATTCTCCAAGGACCTTGGGATTTCAGATAAATTTAAATAAATCAGCCTTGATTTTTCAGACAGAATTAGAGAACGTCTGATTTATGAGCCACTCAAAACTTGTACCTGGAATAGTGTCATGATGAAGTCGGAGACAATTTTAGATAAATGTCAGTGAAGATTATGGCGAGAACTCACGCTCAATTGGGTCTTGTCTGTGCAGTGCACTCTTTTGTAGCAGTGTTTTATTAGCATATCAGGCAGTAGTTGTATTTTCTAGAACCTTTCAACATTTATTACTTTCACAAAGCAAAAATATAGAAAAAGTGGAAATGTTCTGTAAGCTGAATTAAGGCCTAAATTTAAGTTTAAAAGAGAAAATAAAACTTTTTTTTTCTATTTTGTACACTAGTAATCTTATACACAGCATAAAAACCTTCTTTTCCCCTCTATTAGATTCTGGCTCACACTATAATATCAGCGAATGGGCATGATTTGCTTAAAAATTAGAGCTGTGCCAAACATTAGAAAATAAAGAAAAATGTAAAAATAGAAATAGAAACCAAACATGGCCATAAGAATTCTATTTAAAAATACCATCTTAAAGGGCTGGAGAGGTGGTTTAGAGGTTCAGAGCACTTGTTTTAGATAAGCATAATTTACTTCCCAGCACCCATGTTAGGCAGCAAATAACTGACTGTTCCCTCAATTCCAGAGGCTCTGACACCCTCTTCTAGCCTTTGTAGCTACTTGCCTCCTGCATATATGTGGCACACACACACACACACACACACACACACACACAGAGAGAGAGAGAGAGAGAGAGAGAGAGAGAGAGAGAGAGAGAGAGAGAAAGAGAGAGAGAGAGAAAGAGAGAGAGAGACTAAATAAATATTTTTGCTAAATTTTATCAACTTGGAAGATATTAATATGATCTTAATGAATTAATTGCTTTACAAAACTAAGCTAGAGTTAGCTTTTTGCATTTTCACTCTATATTATTTTATTTCATCTTTAAAATTTTGTGTATAGTAAATATGTAAATATGTCTGTGTGTGTGCGTGTGTGTGTGTGCGTGCATGTGTGTGTGTGCGCGTGAGTATCTGCATGTGGGTGTGTAGGCAAAGAGACCTATGTCAGATATCTTCTCCTATTGTCCAAATTTTACTTTTGGAATGGAGCCCCGAGCACAGTGATTGGCTAGACCAGGTGGCCAGTCAACTTGCGGCATCCTCCTGTTTTGTGTCCCTCGTGATAGGGTTACAGTTTTCTGTTACCATCCCTGAGGTTCTTCCGGAAATTCAAACTTAGGTCCCCGTGCTTTAAACACTTGGCATCTACCCAGCCTTATTTTTTGGCTTCTTTGTATATCATTGGAAAATCCAGAATAAGCTACAGACTTGTAGTTCAGTAGTTCAATTTATTAGTATATTTTAATTTAAACCATAAATTTTTGCTGCATTCCAGATAAGAAATACAAACCAATATTAATACCGTACTATATGATCTGACTAGTGATGAACAGAAAAATTATGATATATATATATATATATATATATATATATGAAGGCTTTTAAGAAAAAGTAACATTTTAATACATATCTACCAATTAAGGTTGCCTCTTCAGTTAAGCAACATAAGGAGATAGAAATAGTGACTAATCTAATACATACAGATTTACTCATAAAAGGGATTTGCATGTCAGCAGTATATTATAGAAATGAAATGATTAGGTACTAAATGATTTAGGGAAAGAGAAGACAATCAGCTCATGATTTGTTAGCACACTCATTGGATGTGTGCATATGTTTGCTTTACTACTTCATACGAATGCAGTAAATGAAAGAAATGTTTTAACTTCCTTTAAGTATGGAAATATATTTTCCTTTTAGAGTTTTCTACATTATTTTATCTT
>NW_021620841.1:5179606-5183343 GCF_004785775.1 Grammomys surdaster
AATTATATATATATATATATATATATATATATATATTTCTCATAAGGTAAATGTGAATATGCAACTATTTTAAACATATAAATTAAAAATAAATAACTCAGTTTTATAGCCCATACTCACCTATTGGATATTTGGGGGTTTTGCTAGGCATAATAGAAGTCAGAGAACGTTACTTTGTTTTAAGACAATCCTTGTTATCTGTGAACTGCTCTGTCAAAAGACAAACATAAGGGACAGAGAAATTTCACGTTTTCTTACAAGGAAACAACTGAGTTTCTGAGTTCCAGCTCAGATGTGCATTGCACTCCATGGCTATCACTTTGAGCCTACTGTGCAAGGCCACTGCCACCAAACCAGAGACAAAAGTCATAACTCTCACAGGAGCAGATGTATCATAAAGGGAGATCTTCTGCAAGACAAACAGTTTTCTTGGTGTTGTTTTGTTCTTTTTAATTAGCGGTACTTATTTTTTAATGTCTATAACTGATAATGATGCTCAAATTGATGCATGTAAGATTACTTCCCATTGTAAAACAATATACTGCCATTACGTAGCTTGATATGTTTGCTCTTAATTAAAAGCCTGCAAAATTCTGGCTTGATCCCAGTCATTTTACTCATAAATGCAGCGTTTTCTGGACATGACAGCTCATAGCTATAATCCAGCAATTCAGGGGCCTGAGGCTGGACAAACAAAAGAATGAGGTCAGGTTGTCCTCCATTTTGGGAAGGTATCTAATTATAATGAGATCTAGTTGTAAAAATCACAACAAAGACAAAGCCATTGCCTTTTGTGCTCATAATCCTTCAAAATGTGCTTTCAAAACTTGCATAGTGGTAATGGTTGGAATCGAGACCTTCTTACACATAAGTATACCTCATGATGGAGCAATTAAATATTCATGTGAATTTTGAAATTTGTATAGAGCTTAGTTTTCTCTGTGAGGATCTGAGTATACACAGATAACCTAGATATAAAATTATGGGTATCCGTGAACACATGGCTATCTTCGGCAACCTAGACACAGAACTTAAACCAACCAGAGAAACATTATCACGAAGGCTAACAAAGGTAACTAGCATTCGTCTCAACTTGCTATGCCACTTGTTTTTTAGACTATTATTTTGAGTTGTATAGACAGGAAGTCCCAGGGTAATTACGACAATGCCTATCTATGTGACGACATTGGTTTAAACTATTCTCGTGTAGAGACAGACAACAGCAGTGCTTTATTTAAAAGGAATATTAGTCACATTGTGTAGAGTAAAAGGATGGTTTGTGTCTTAGCTATTTTCGCAGACCACTTGGAGAGAAGGTGAACTGAAAATTCAGTTCATACAGTTAGATTTTAAAGTACAATTAATAATTTTTATTTGAAAACATTTGTCATATATGAAAAACAAATTAGCTCAAGGGCTCCCCAGCCCGCACTTTATCTGCTCAGTAGAGAGCCTGTTGGCATGATTCCTGTGGATGGTTTGCTGAAGACCATCCTCCTAAATCCCTAGCAATCACTGGCTATCCTCCAGAATCAGCTTCAATTTAAGCATGAAGGAGAATTAGTTCAGAGGTTCCCTCCAGCTCCAAGCTCTGAGCTATTTAATCACTGCTTTGGCTCAGCCCAGGGCAATCAGCGCATCTGAGCTAGTGACTCATGCCTGGGTGAGCCTTGTGTGGACCTGAGTGGGATGAGAGCGTAATCACATGCTGCCATCTTTCACTACAGAAACAAGAGGGTATATTTAGTCTCCTCTACCACCTAAGATCACATTTGATCTACTGACCTGAAGAGCCAAACTCCCAGGAAGACTTGCTGATTCAGTGGTTCGCTCCATTATTCATGCCTCCTCTTGGGAATTTCTCGAGTGGTGGAGAGTCAAAACTATTCGCAGAGACCTCATTTTCACCTTAGAAAATCACCTTTGCACTGTCGTTCAAACTAGTTTTTTTTTTTTTTTTTGGTCCTTGCTTCTTAGATTTTCTTAATCCCTAGAAGCATAGGCTGCTTAAATGTTTTACTTTGCACTGGGCACATGGCTCTGTGCTGGTGAACGGACTGCATACACATGATCCCTCATTTCAATCCCTAGCAATACCAGACAATGGAGTGGGCAGACTCTAGGTTAAATCTACTTTTAATACTAGATACCAAGTAATTTGCACTTTGTGCTTGGCGAACATTTTGGACTTTCAAGGCTTAATATTGCTTCCTGATCATCTTAAGAAAAAGCAGGAGGAAAACTGGTTACTATGAAGTATAATAAATATTCAGCACATCACAATGATGTTCTACACTGTTTACAATTCCTCTGATAGTCTCTACTGAGATTGTAATTTGAGCATTTTATAAATTAATTAGTTAATTAATTAATTGGTGTTTTAGACTGATTCTTACTATGTAGCTAGTTTGGAACTTGGTATATAGACCATATTGGCCTTAAACTCACAGAACTATTCCTCTGTTTCCGAAATTCTGAGGTTAAAGATATATACCATTATTTCCACTACTTTTCATTGTTTTAATTTAAATAGATTTGTCATATATGTATTTATGCATCTACCTACCTATTATCTATCTATCTATCGTGTGTGTGTGTGTTTTATTTGTGTAAGTAAATTTCATGAGTTTGTTGGTACCTAAGGAGGCCAGAAGAGGGCATAAAATCTTGTAGGGTTAAAAGCCATAATATGGAGATGTTGAGAACTGAACTCAGGTACTCTGGAAGACAAAGAAATGTTCAAAACTACCAAGTCATTTTTCATCCCTTCAAAAACGTCTTTTAATAGGCACCAGAGAATGTGTGTATGATTTTTTCATTCTTTTCAAATAAGAGTGGATAAATATAACTACAGAGATAATTAAATGCATAATTAATAATGTGACTATGGAAAAAGTGTAATAAACCATGATCAATCTAAGGGTAAGAAATAAGAAAGAATAAAAGGTTTAGCCATGTAAGAAAATATTACCATTAGTATTCTATTATATTCATAGATCAAACTCTAATCTAGTCATCATAAAAGATGCTTCCTCTGGCAGCAAATGGGAACAGATTCAGAGACTCACAGGCAGTGATTACACAAAGAGAGAGTCAAAATGGGAGGTCATCAAATTCCTCCACCCCACCCCAGAGCTCAGGAAGCTCTGTAGAAGAGGAGGCAGAAAGACTTTAAGAACATGAAAGGATGGAGGACACCAGGACTGTTGAACATGTTCCTCTAAATCAACAAATGAAATGTATATATGCTCACAGTAACTGAAGCAGCAAGCACAGAGCCTATGTGGGTCTATTCTAGGTCCTCTGCATATATATTACAGCTTATATCTTAATATTCTTATAGATGACTGAGTGTGAGATAGATGATCTCTGATTTTTGTGCCTGCTCTTAGAAATTTTTTTCTGTCTGTTGGGGTGATAGTTTTTATTTCACTGTATTATATTTTATTTTGTATTTTATTTTTTAATGAGAGACAAAAAAGAGTATATATAGAGGGGAGATATAGAGGAACTAGGGGGAGGGGGAAGAGGAACTATAGTCAGGATATATTGTATGAGAAAACAATCTATTTTCAACAAAAGGAAGAAACAAAGAAATAAAATCATTTTTAAAAAGTGAAAGATAATTAAATGCTAAAACATTTCAGCAAATGGTCAAGCTGCTTACCCTTGCTTAGTTAAGAGTGAACCAGAGAGAGAGAGAGAGAGAGAGAGAGAGAGAGAGAGAGAGAGAGAGA
>NW_021620841.1:5183353-5251828 GCF_004785775.1 Grammomys surdaster
AGAGAGAGAGAGAGAGAGAGAGAGAGAGAGAGAGAGAGAGAGAGAGAGAGAGATATCACAGTTACATGGGTACTATCTAATATGAACCAGCCACTTTCCTACATAAAGTATTCAGACTTCATCATCATCATTATATAAGTCTGAAATATATCAAACTTATTACTTTATGATTTGGGAGGAATGCCATAAAAACAGCTTTGTAGTAGACCATCAAGGGAAATTCTTGTCCTCGTGAACCCATAATCCATGGTTAACTGTGTACAGTACCAAGTACACACATACACTCTACCAAAGCTACACAAGTGTCTACAGCATCTATCAAATCCATGCTTCTGCGAACCTGCCAGAAAGTATTGAAGGTTTTCAACAGCTTAGGTGAATCCAAGTTTTTCCTATGATGAGTCAGACCCATAATTGAGTCAGCTTTTCCAGAAATATAAGGAGGATGGCATTCACTAGAGCTGAAATAGCGAAATAACTCAAAAACACTTCAGTGTGCATCTGGAATATTCTTCATTAGATGCGAGAGTATAATTTCATCACCTAAATGTGGCAGTAGAGTTCATCATTTCACACGTTGTCAAATGGCAATCTTGGTAAATATTTTATTCATGAAGCTTTTTTAACAGACATTTTCACAATATTAAGCAACCTAATTATTTTCAGAAATGGATACATGCAGTGGTGGTAATAAGAGTTCATACTTAGAATTGAGCTATTTTTCACGCCAGCCATGCAGCACACTTGTGAAGCATCCACTTGGGACATGAAACATGCTACTCCAAGGATGATAAGGCAGTACCTGCACCAACATTGTTTCTTCCTTGTTTGCTGACATGGGGTCTTGTTACCTAGCCCAGTCCGGTCTCAAGCTTATAGTCTTTCTATCTCAGGCCAGACAGAACTGTATATCATCACTTTGAATGGATAATTTCTCTAAACATTTTGAAATACCTGTATATTTGGATATTTTTTCCAATACATCATTACTCTTTCTCTCTCTCTCTCTCTCTCTCTCTCTCTCTCTCTCTCTCTCTCTCTTCCTCTCTCTCTCCCTCCCTCCCTCCTTCCCTCTCTCTCTTTCTTTCTTTTCTTTCTTCCTTTCTTTTTCTTTTTGACTTCAACAAGTTCACACTCTGATTATGTTTCCATCACAAAGTATCCTCGATATTGTATAAGAAACAGCCTTTCTGATGGAGTTTGAATACGAAATGCTGAAGGCTCAGCCTCTAACTAATGGCTAAGAAGGAGCCTGGGTCAAAGGTTCTAACTTATCAGTGGATTAGTCCACTGTTAAGTTCATATCTGAGAGTTCTATTAAGAGGTGGGGGCCCCATATGAGGGGGAAGATCAGTGGGAGCTTATAGGGTATATTTTGTCCCTAGTCACTAGCCTTTTCTTTCCCCTTCTATTTACTCCTATCTCCCAACTTCCTGTTTGCCATGAAGAGAGCAGCTTCCCTTTGTCCCATAATCCTGCTGCCATAATATGATTTACTTGAGGGTCAAAGTAACGGAGTTAGCTGTTCATGACTTGGGACCTCTGATATCATGAGTCAAAATGAGGCTTTTCTCCTTCCAGTTCATTTCCTTCAGGCATTTTGTCACAGCAACAGAAAGTGCCTAACAAACCATCTGTGCTGATAAATAGTCCCAGCTCCCTCTTAGCATGAAAACCCTTCCGTAGCACAAAGGAGAAGATGGCTTGCGAGATGGCCAGTAGGTCTGAACCACAGGTCATGACACAGACCTGGCTGAGCTGTCACTTCTGTGAATGGTCTCTGGAGCCTAAAATAATTAGAATGCTTAAAACCTTTCTCTATGGCCTCAAACAGTGACCAGGGAATTGTGTTTTTACCGATAATTGTGTAAAAGCACGGGACTACTAGTTGGGCTGAATTTACATACGCTGTCAAATGAGATTCAAACATTTGCACTCGTGCAGATGAAGGAAAAGGGCATACGGATAGACTAATGAAACAACCTCTTTGGTATTTATCAAACCAAGTTAAATATATTTATAAAATTGGGCTATTCATGTTATTCCAGAGAATTTATATTATGTCTTGTGGGGTTTTTTTCTTCCTTTCACAGAAAAGTAACAAAAGCTGGGATCTAGAATTTATATTGCTAACCTGCTATTCATTGTAATACTGATTGTGCTAGCCACAGAATTCTTAAAACTCTTACTTTGGGTGAGGTAGATTGTGATTTCCCCGTAAACAATTTCTTATTGGTATGCCTCCTTCTTCACACTGATTCTCAGAATTCTGATACAAAGATATATTTCTCAGTATTCCAGCCCTCGCAAGGTGGGGAAGCAATAGTCTCCCGGTGAACATACTGAAGTGGCCGAAGTGCTTTCATATTTTGTATAAAAATGGCATATGAAAGAAGACAGACATGGATGTGGTGCAGTTGAAAAGAAAGGCATCCAGGTGCTTAGGAAGGATTAGGTTTGCTAATTTAAAAAGGCAGAGGGGGAAAAACTGCACACAGCATCAGTCTAAGGGCAGGGAGAGAAGCAGGGTTGGTTGGATTCAAGTTCTTTCATTTTTTTTTCCACAGCTGCAGAACATGTCCCACCTTCCCCTCCTCCTCTACTTTGGTTTTCCATCTCTTTAGTTTCCACCCACATGGATTGTTGCTACCACCTATTCTTCTCCAAGGGAGATAGGAGGATGGACTGGCAGCTTGAGCTCCCAGGAGGGCTGGAAAGCTCCAGTTCTGGAAATGAGCTCCCTGTGAATTCTGGCTGCCTTCGGAGCTCTGAGATCACACACTGTGCTAACATGCCTGCAGTCCCTGTTTCTTAAGCCCCGTGTGATTACCATTGTCTAATAGGCTACTAAGATCACCCACAGGAAACTGTTAACGGAAAAACTATATCTCAGAATGATTTCTAAATGCTTTTCTTTTTCCTCCTTTCTCACTGAAAAATCAGGGCAGGATTGAGAGGCCATTCACTTCTAATGGGATAATGGCAGAGAGCTGTTTACTTCAAAGGCTTTCAGATTGAGCTTTTAAGGAAAGCAATTAAAAATGTATCCATGGCAGAATGGAGATGTACTCTGATGATGCAAGAAATGGATATATATATATATATATATATATATATATATATATATATATATTTATTTTAACCAGAACCAGCTCTCTTCAAACACGCACAAGGCTTTTTGCCCGGTACTCTCCAAGGGCAGTGGAGTGGCATGCCTTCAGTTTCAAAGTGCCTTACATCAACTTACAAGGTGTGACAGCAAGATAATGAGAACAATTATTAACCAACACCACCATGAGTGTTAACCTTAGAAAGTGCTCTGGGAGGCTTGCTGTTGGTTACAAGAATGTTGCTGGAGTCTGAACTATTTTCTAAACTCTTCATGAAACTGTGCTGAGAGCGGGGCTGGTTTTCTAAGCAGCACAAGAAAATGAATGCCATTACGTTATAGTCACAGTCCATCCTTCTTCCTGCTGAGAATGTACTCAGGGTGAGTTGAAACCCTGGCTGTCTCAGAACCAGTTTGAGATGGAAGGGATAGCATTCCTCACTAATGGTGTTTCCCAGTTTCTGGTTTTTTTTCCCCCCTTCAAGAACAGAATCTTGCAATTCAAGGGCTCATAAATTCCTTATTGCGTTTCAACAAGCCATTCATGAATTGTTCAGTATCCAGGAAGATTTATTAAATAATATCCACATCATTTCCATAGAAATGGGCTCAGTATTACCACCGGCTTCCAATATTTTCACATGGCAGGTCAAAAGAAAATAGTATTTTAAGAACTCATGAAGAAGCATGGTTCATGAGTTTTCACAAGTTACAGAAAAAATAAGACTGTCACTCTGGGGGTAAGACTGTCAAGGAGAATTATATCAAGATCGGTAAAGCACAGAACTTGAAATGCCACAATTAAAAATAAAATTGTGCCTTTGATGCTAAAACAACCAGTGCAGGAAAATAAAATTAGATTTTTTTTTTTTTTTTTTACTCAAATGTGACCAGCATAGCAACCCTACGTTCGGTCTTTAAAAACCATTCCAGCATTACTCCTTTTGCCTCTACTTGCTTTAAAAACTATGTGTGCTTTCCAAATTTATATATCCTTCACCAAAAATCTTGGTCATGTATATTGTAGAGCTAAAACTAAATGCAAGGAATCCTGATCTTTCTGCCTTTGCCTCAGCAGACATTAGCCAACAAACTTGGGTTGAACACAGTCTTTAAAATAAATTCCCATTAATATGAGAACTTAATATAAAGTTTCATAAAAATCAACTTTGTAAATTATCCCAAAGTACACTATAATCCACTACCTATTATTCACATCATCATCGTATTATATAAGACAATTTAATGAAATTTGAAACCACTTCTAAAACTCAGGGAGTGAGCCATCAATAAGCTGTATTGCAAATATTTTATACTACAAATACTTACATGCTAAGATTTCTGTGTTCTCAACATAGTATATGTTAGACATATTGGGGAAGTATTCTAAGACCTGTTTGTTTAACCATTATCATGAATATCTCTTTATTGGCACATATGTGATGGAATGCTACAAGTTAGATTAGAGATGGGGTGAGAAATACCATGTAACCAAAATGTAAACATTCTTAAGTAGCAGGATCCTAGAAAGTCCTGAGCATTTGAGGGGCAGGGGAAAGCTGAAGGAGGAATAGTAAGATCCACAGACAGACATTATTGTTTATTGATGAAGACCAAAGTTTGGTTCCCAGAATTCACACCAGTGCTCATAACTACCTGTAACTTCAGCTCCAGGAGATATATTGCCTTCTTCTGATCTCTGAGAACCCTCAGATTCATGTATACATCATAGACATCCTCTCACATACATTGTCAAAACATACACACACACACACACACACACACACACACATATGTACAGAGTTACAGAGTAAGGAGTGATAGTATTTCCCACAAGATTCAGAAACAATCTAACAAAAACCCTAGAGCCAGACCTGAGCAGCTTTCCTTTGAGTTATTCATTAGGGGAATCTAAGAAAGAAAGAAAGAAAGAAACAAACAAAACAACTTAGGCTACTGGCATTGATTTTTGCTACTTCCCAGAACTTGAAGAAAAGATACTACTGCTGAAGACAGCAATTACTTCAGACACAGGACATGGAGGAACTCAGCTGGAATAGATACAGAAGTCTCTTCCATGAGGATTTGCTCATATAGTACTGGAAAGTACCACTTAAGCAACTGATAGTGAAAAGCAATAATTAGTCCTGCCTACCTCGGCTTGACAAAATACCTTTAAGAAAGCAATAATGGAACTTTTATCTTGAGGGTAACAAAAGCTGTCTAATTAGATGTAGGGCATATTCAAAAAGAAGGAAATAATATCTCTCACTGAAAATCTACCCGAGTACTTAAGTTTGGAGACGTTATAGACACTAGAGAAGAATTATTAATGCAATTTTCCCAAGCTAATCCAACTAATTGTATTCTTAGCACTGTATCTACAGATAAGTTTATCTTTTATTCTCCATCAAATAAACTTCTATCTCAGCAGATAGAGGCTGACTCAGAGATCTACAGCTGAGAAAAATGCAGATGATGTACCAGGGACTGTTTACTACCAGTTGATACACTGACAATATAACACCTTTATCTACGACTTGGGAACACTGAAGAAAAATGGGCAGAAAAGGTTGCAAGAGCCATTCACTTGAGCATTTAGTATGTAATTGGTACTACCTCTTCCAAACTGTGTGACCTTTGTCAATGGAGAATAATGGTCCTCATACACAAAAAATGGTGCCATGACATGACTAAATAGCTTTTTGTACATATTTTTCAACATTTAAGAGGGTTTTCCGCATCCCTTCCAGGCTTTCAAAAAAAAAAAAAAAGCCCTTGATGTCCTACAATCTGTGCCCTTTAGTGAAAAAGCTCAATTTAAGCTCTGGATCTGCTTCTTTCAAGGTTTTTTTTTTTTATGAAGATTAAGTGACATAATTAAACTTAAAATGTCTAGTGCTTTTTTTTAGGAACACGGATTTTAACAAAGCTAACCTACTCACTATGAACTTTTTCTAAAACTGAAATAGATCTTTTCTTTTACTGGTTTAAAACCAACGGTCTACATAGTTCTAAGTACTTGATCATGGATGAGAATTTGGCGAGCATTCTGGAGGACTATTGCCTTAATAGACAGCAGATAGAATACTGAGGCATGGCTTATATTCACATGGTGGTTTTCCCAAAACCAATGATTACAAGGTTATCTATTTACATTTCATACTTGTTGTTCCATCTTTCTAGCATTACCAATTCCATCTTAGAAGAATATTCTCTTAAAACCCAACTTTATTTCTTAGACAAAAAAAAAATCAAACCAAGTAAAAGAAATACATAATAAATAAAATTTGGGTATCAAATCATTTTTTTAATCAAAATCATAGATTGAGGTTGTTTGGAGGTTTGAGCAGGGGAGTATAACCACTCTTGAACTCTTGACCAAAGACTGGTTCTCCTCTTTGAGGAAATGCATGCATGTATGTTATTTGATGATGTATGCATGTATATTAGGGACACATTTGAAGGAGGGAGAAATGAAGACAACACTTGCCTAGTGAGCCAGATCCAATGAACCTTTCCTACAGAATAATGAGGTGACAGATGTGGTAGTCAGATTACCCTCATATGGAAGGAATAATATATAAAAAAAGAATGACTTAATCACAATTATGAATTTTATTTTAATCTTTATTTTTGAATTATTTAATATATGAACTAAGATATATATTATTCATTAAAAAAATTATTGAGGAAGTTCTTTCCGGGAAATGAGAACTTAATGATTCAGAAAAAAATAAAGGTTCTCTCCTCTTGAGAAAACTAGACATACACGTAATAATAAGTCTAGACACAGATGTTTACAAGCTTCATAGAGGACTCAAAAGAGACAAGCATGTATGGTAACCTCAAGAGACGTAATAATAGAATTTAATAAAATGAAACCTTATTTCTTGCTGAAAACAATGAATGATAAGGCCAGGTTGTATCATCTTTTGGTGATATAATCCCAGAACAATAAAACAGGTCCATCACTCAATGGTATTTTTGGTTAGCTAACACACATACACAAAACTACTATGATTGTCTGTTTGTAGCAAAATAAACCAGTTCATCTTCCAATTCTATTTATTTATTTATTTATTTATTTATTTATTTATTTTTGGTTTTTCGAGACAGGGTTTCTCTGTGTAGCCCTGGCTGTCCTGGAACTCACTCTGTAGACCAGGCTAGAGTCGAACTCTTGAACTCAGAAATCTGCCTGCCTCTGCCTCCCAAGTGCTGGGATTAAAGGCATGCGCCACCACCGCCCGGCTCATCTTCCAATTTTAGTGCGTAAAACAAGGAAGAAATTCTGTGAAGACTGACTGTTTTCCATTGGTAGTTCTTTCTCCTCGAAAATTAAAGGAACGACTTCAAGACTCATGCTTTTCATTCAGTTAAACAATTGTGATTTTCTGATTGCCAAATCCATTGCCTCTGTGCAACAGCTGTTTTGTCCTCTTTTGCTTTGAGTGGGCATATAGATCCATGCAGAGACTCCTATATGTTGCAGAAAGGATCTTAAAAGATTACTTCTCACAAGCTATACTGAAAACAGAAAGAGACCAACATCAATAAACCCAGGAATCATCTTTGGAAAGTGAAGCCAGCTGTACTCGAGTCTCCTGACAGCATCCAGGATGCTGGGTTTGGTTTTTCAGCTCTAGAATTTAACTTTATCTCTACTGATTCCAAGGATCTCAGGAAAATCTGTTTTCCCAGTCCTCCTGGAGCTGATTAATCACAGCTATTTTTAAGCTCTGACAGCAGAACAAAATCTACTTCCTCTTGGATCTCTTTTATAGCATTTCTCTTCTTTGCCTAGAGTTTTGCATTTTTAAATGCGTAATTCTTTTCTTAACAACTTACATTTCAGGCATCGTGGATAAGAAATTGTCTTAGGGTTTTACTGCTATGAAGAGACACCATGACCATAGCAACTCTTAGAAAGGAAAACAGTTAATTGGAGCTGGCTTACACGTTCAGAGGTTTAGTGCACTATCATAGCAGAAATCATGACAGCATCCGGGCAGATATGGTTCTGGAGAAGTAGCTCAGAGTCCTACATCCAGATCCACAGGCAGCTGGAAGAGAACTGGCTTGATTGAGGTCCTGAGACTTCAAAGCCCACCTCCCAGTGACACACTTCCTCCAACAAGGCCACGCCTCCTCTAATAAAGCCACAGCTCCTAATCATGTCATTCCCTATGGACCAAATACACAAATCTATGGGGGCAGGGGGACTCCCTTTCAAGCCACCACAGAAATGTAGAAGATGCAGGGCCTAGATAAGTAGAACAGTTGGTAATGTGCTTACATGAAGCTTTGGGATTCATGCCCAGTCCAGCACTAATCAGATATATACACTTGTTATCCGAGCACTGAGGAGGAAGAGTCAGGAAGAGCAAACATTCAAGATCATCTTCCAATATATAGAGACAATTTGGGATACATGAAACCCCATTTTAAGACAGCTCCCCTCCCCTTTCAAAATATAGAAAAAAAATAAAAGGGGGCAATAGACCTGATGTTTGCCCATAAGTGTTTACTTACATTCTGCTCTGAATGCACAAGGACTATTAAAATTCAACCAGGTCCTATGTTGAGGGAAACTTCAGTATGATGAAGGGATATTTTTCTAATTTTGACTTATTACAGTCTCTGGTATAGCACTCTGATTAAATCTGAAATGTTCCCAACTGAATTCTGAACCCTCATGTTAGTTTTCTTTACACACAGACTTTCATTTCTTAATTTTTTTCCTTGGCTTTTTACATTTCTGCATTATTTCTTAAGATTGTACCGTGTGTGGCTTTAGCGTTTTCTTAGTATCTTCACTGATCCTGGCAGGGTATTGATGTCAGCTCTCCATAATACCTCTTTTACTGGGAACCTGACCCCTTAGGTTGTTATTTTTGTCTCTGTCCCTGTGGTGCTGTTAAAAGCTCTGCTGCCTCAGGATCTATTAGTAGAGGACTTTGTGATGCCCCTGATTTCTACCCGTGTTTAGGATCTTGCACGAAAAAAAAAAAATCTATGTATACTGTGAACTCACTTAATTTTGCTAGCACTCATTGTTTTAGGATGGCGCTTTCCAAATTCGTGTTATCTTAATAGTTTTCTGATGTCTACAATATTGCCAGCATAACTTTTTGTTTATTGTTGAGATTTTAATTTAATTACAATATTTCTTCCTTCCCTTTCCTCCCTGTAAACACTCCTTACTCTCTGTCAAATTCATTGCCTCTTTTTCATTAATTGTTATTGTATGCATATATGCATGTCTATGTACATATAAATACATGTGACATATTAAAATATTAAGCTGGACCTTTCTATGGATAATTAGTCTGGATAGGTTACATATGTTAGAGTCAGCAGTTTATCTAAATTTGGTTTGTTTTATAAAAAGCTGCTATAGTCGCTAAATTCCTGTCTTTTATCTTATAACGTCAACCAGGAGAAGTATTTTACTACATCAAAAACACATGTTACTTTTATATAAATAATTGTCAGATTGTGGGAATGCAATAGACCTACAAAGCACAAATGCATAAACAGAGTCCTCACAAAATACATCCCATATAGAAGGTGTCTACACTTTTTTCATTCTGTTTTCAGAAGCAGGGAAAACTGAGGACTAAAGTCATGCTTTATCTTGTATTTTTTTTCCATTTTCTTTCCTGAGCATCTTTTGTCAAATATGAGCAGTATCTGTTTGTCTGCACCCCATCTTCACTGGAAAAACATAATTGGTTAAAAGGAAGATTCACAGCTGTAAAGACTAAAATATTTTTTTCTTGTTTCTCTCAATGTATTCATTTTTTGTTTTTTTTTGCCTATATTTCAACATAGTTTTGCTTAGGCCATAGGAAAATAGGAAGAATTGCTTTATAATAGCTGAATTAGACCAGTGGTGCAGTGGAAAGAGAGAAAAGAATGAGCCAGTCATTGTGAATGGTTCATTGGGTTTTAGGAAACAACAAAAGTCCCATTTAAATTAGCTACACTTGAAAAACTTTGGATTTTAATCATGAGGGGTGATCATAGTAAATCCAATATCTAGGAGTTAAAAACCCAGCTCTTCCAGTTGATTGCCCAGTTCCTTCACTGTTTAGATCATTGGCAATGTGTGAAGAAGGATTACTTCTCCATCCTGGATATCGTCTCAGAGAGAGACCCAAGCATGTCCTTTGCTTAGGATAAAAGGTGACACTTGGTGCAGTGTTTTTCTCTGATAAAAAAGACAGTTCTAGAATTTTCATGGAGGGAGCCATGGGTCCCTCCATGTGTATTGTACTCTTTGGTTGGTGGCTTAGTACTTGGGAGCTCTGGGAGGTCTGGTTGATTGATATTGTTGTTCTTCCTATGGGGCTACAAACCCCTTCAGCTTTTTCAGTCCTTTCCCTGCCTCCTCCATTGGGGTCCTTATGCTCAGTCTGATGAGTCTGATGGTTGGGTGCAAGCATCTACATCTGTATTGGTCAGGCTCTGGCAGAGTCTCTCAGGAGACAGCTATATCAGGTTCCTGGCAGCAAGCACTTCTTGGCATCAGCAATAATGCCTATGTTTCTTGTCTGCATATGGTATGGATCTCCAGGTAGGGGAGTCTCTTGATGGTCTTTCCTTCGGCCTCTGCTACTCTCTTTGTCCCTGCATTTCCTCTAGACAGGAGCAATTCTGGGTTAATATTTTTGAGATAAGTGGATGTAATTTGGGGATATTTATATATACTAATTATATAAATAATTAATGCGTGGCATTATAGGAGGTGTGGCCTTCTTGAAGTAGGTGTGATCTTGTTGGAAGAGGTGTGTGTCTAGGGGCAGGATTTGAGGATATGAGGTTTCAGAAGCTCAAGTATTGCCTCAGGTGAATCAAAGACACCAAGTTCACTCTCTTATTGCCTATAGATCAAGATGTAGAACTCTTAGCTCCTTCTCCACCACTATGTGTGCATGAATTCTGCCACGCTTCTCACTATGACTAAATCTCTGAACCTGTAAGCCTGTAAGCCAAGCCCTAATTAAATGTTTTCCTTTATATGAGTTGCCATGATCATGGTGTCTCTTCAGAGCAATAAACCCTAAGACATCATCGAAAACATTCCCAGGCAATTGTAATAAATATATGTATCTATGTGCTAATTCGATCAACCTCTATGTAGGATCCCAGTGCCTATGAGTACTAGTGATTAGTAAAACACAGAGAGCACATGTATTTCAAATCTTCAGAACTGCTTCATGAAACAGTTCTCCATATATTATATATACAAAAACATATATATTACTACTATTTATGTCAATGTGGTTCTCATTTTTTAATGTTTTCCAATCTTTCTCTAGAAAACGTTACTTGAAAATTAAAACAAAAAAGTCATCTTATTATATGGATTCACAAGCTCAAGTCATACAGCAAGTTAAAAATATCTTCCATAGTGTCAATATTTTTAATGTATGTTATAACATCCATTTTAATCCAATCCTACTTCACAGTGATCTTTTTGTGTATAACTAATCTAGTATTATTTATAATAGCCAAAGCTGCTTGGAAACCAGTGATTGGTAAGTGTAATATCCAATGGAGCATGCTTAAAAATAATAAGGCTAAACTAACTCAGAGCACATTCACTTTTAACCTCTATATCCCGTTTATCAAAGATTTCTTTTTTCCCAAATGGCCACTTAAAGTAGAATATTTGCTTTTGATCAGCAATTTTGCTCTGTATAAGGTTAAAAATTACCACTGAATAATGTATAACATTAAGGCCAAGAATCCATTTAAATTTTTTCAGGCATGGAAAACATGGTTATAAGGGAATTGGAAGTAATAACAGTAATTGAAATCTAAACTATGGTGTACTTGCTCAAATAATCATAGCCTTCAATGACTAATACAGGAAAATAAAAAGGAGCAATAACTAACTTATGTAGAATAATGAACATAGACATACACAATAAAGCAAGCCTAGAACTCAAGAATAAAATAATCAACACTTGTTGGCATTTGTATATTCTACTCGAACCTCTTAATCTCAAATAAATACCAACTGTGGAAAATCGTTTTGGTATTTTAAAAAATTACAAATTTAAATTAAAAATATTTTATCGAGGATTTTTTCCGTAAAACACAACATATACTTCATCTGTTCAATTCTTCACTATACTTCCTTTGAGATTTAGAACATATTGTATAAGTAGCTATAAAATGTTGATATGTGATTTTAATTGATAACTATTATGTATATAAATTTATGGTTCTCTTTGGTTTTATTTTACCTAATTGTGTCTGAAACACTACTCCAGCAAATTATTTGGGCTTTAGTAGGATATTTGCTGACATTAAAAAGCTCACTGTTATTCAGCTTCTCCAGGTTCTCTTGTAGTTGCAGTTGTATTTAATTAGGCACTTGTGCATCTAAACAGAATAGATTTTCTCATACCTCCTCATTGTTCAAATGCTCTATTATTTTTGTCACTCAGAAAATTCCCAGTTGTAACATTACACATGCAGATTCATTGAAACATTTAGAAAGAATATGAGAAATTACTTTGTATTGAAGTGATCCAAGAAAAGTCTGGATATGGTTCAGAGACTCATAAACACCATGGGAAAGAATTTTATTTATTTTCTTGAAGCACAAGTGAGGCTCAGGATAAATTTCATATATATCTCCAATGTAGTGTAAGATGTAATACGTAGAGAAAAGAGTTGATAACTAACCACCTCAATTCATAACATGTAGCAGAAGGGGTATTTGATTTGAATCAAAGGGCTAGAGATTTAAGTGAGTAACAAGGGCATTTCATTTTCATTAGAGCTATTAATTATTGTTACATATTCCTAAGAGATATGTTTAAAGTACCACTGTTTAAAATTATCAATTGTAAACTAGAAATAGTGAGAATAATATGAGGAATAGGCAACAATCTATTTAATCCAACATTTACTTCATAATATAATCTCTTTATAGTTTAGAAACATGATATATATGTTACAGTGTATATTACTATAATTTGGACTAAGACAGGGATAATTATCAGCATGAGGTTTTATTAATTTACTAAGCCCCAGATAAGGTTTATTGGTTATAATTTTTGGAACTCTGGTATCATAATCACAAAAACTTGCAGGCAGCATTCTTTTCAATCTATCAGAAGTAGCTGAAAAGTAAACTATTGTGGTAAAAGATAAATATGTCCTAAAAATTCTATGAATTGTAATGTAATAGTACAATGATAAGACATCAAGACAAAAATGATAACTATGACAATTGTTATTGAAAGTATAATAACATTGAATCAAGAGAAATATGAAAATTAATTAAAATGAAAAGCCCATCCAGCATGGGTGACCACTATGAAAGGTGGATTGTGGAACCATGCTGCATGGCTTGCAGGAAGGTTTGGTGATCAGAGTTTCTTCTATTCTGCAGCTGCTGATACCTATTTAACCTGAGGCAGAGGGTAATGAGTCTTGTAAACTTCAGGAACTTCCTGAGTCTTTTAACTTTTTTACTTCCTGAGTTTTGCGAACTCTGTTCCCTGAGTCCTATTAAGATATAAAACCCAGATAAGTGTAGTGAATAAAAAGATTGTGGACACACAAAACAAAAATAAAACTATGTAAATAAACTTTGGACCAAAATCATATTTGGGCAGATCTCTATACAATCCGGACTCGAAACTAATATTAAAATAGGCAAGATTGCACATTCAATAAATATTATTCAACTAACTTTTTACTGCTCTGAAGAAGAACAGTCATTCTCAGGAATCAGTAGCCAAAGTGTTTTCTTGAGGAAATTTCTCAAAGGCACATTCCAATTATATGAAAGGCAAACACCAAGTAGAACAAATACATATGAGGAAAGGTATTTCTAAAGGATTAATATCAAATAACAGAGAAATCAAACAAAAATTCATCCCTAATTTTAAGAGTGGTAAAAAAAATACTTAGGTAAATGAATTTTTTCTTGATGAGATGTTGTGCTCAGTTTTTAATAACACAAACTATATGCAAAGGAAAAAGGAGCAACCTGCCACTTACAGAAATTAATTAATCTGATGTGAAAGTGTGATTATTGAGCTGAACATAGTTGTAGAAACGAAAGTCTAAACGCCCGTTTTTTTTTTTTCATCCCTCTGTTTTTAAACAGCAATAAGATTCCATTGACTTTTAAGTCCCCCTCAGATACTGACTAAAAGCTCTCTGTTCCTGGTTACTTAACCCGTTAGAGCAGAAGTAAAATATCTCATCCTCTTCAGGTTCAAAATATCTCTCCTCTTTTTCGACAGTCCCTGACACACCCCACAAGCAGAAACAAATGAATCTGAGTTTTCCCTCATTGTCACTTTATGCAAAGCCTAGTCTGCCACTGGAATATCTCGCCTCCAGGACCCTGATCCCGGAAGTATTTGTCCTGGGGTCAGTTCTGTCTTCCCTCTGCCTGGATCCTGATCATCCTCACTTTACTGACCCACCTGCAGAAGGTTGTTTACCTATAGGTTGGCTCCTACCTGGTGTCCTTCTTCATGTGTGTTCCATTGAGAATCCAAAAACACTCTTATCTGTACTCTTAAAGCCTCTAGTGGGTTGAAATCTTCCTAATGTTGTAACTTTTTAATATAGTCCCACATGATGTGTTGACCCCCAACCATAAAATTATGTCATTGCCACTTCATATCTGAAATTTTGCTACTGTTATGAGTCATAATGGAAATATCTGGCATGAGACTCCTGTGAAATGGGGTTGTGACCCACAAATGAGAAATACCGCCTTAGTTTGTTTCACTAACTCGCTTATACATAGAAAGGGGCTTCCAGGTAGCCTCTGGTCTTCAGGTGTTTTCAACTTGACCAACGATAGTGTCTTTCCAATCTTTCTTAATGTGCTCTTGGAATTTTGTTCCTCGGTGTCTCTTGGCTGAGAAAGGGGCTAAAGTAGTTTTTATGAGAGGTAATAGGAGATGAAAGCTCACTCCAGAAGTATTTATTCTAGTTTTAGAAAATGATGGGACTATAAAAAAGATTAAATAATAATAATAATATAATAATAATAATAATGATAATAATAATAATAAACTTATTTTTTAGAAACAAACCCTGTTCTTAATTTGTCTAAAGTCTCTATTTGTGTCTCTGCTTGATTTACCTTTTGTTAAATAATTTTTATTTAGTTTGTGAGAATTTCATATTTGCCTTTCCTGTGTTTTGATTATATCTACCCCAGTCCCTTGCCAGACATGTCTCCCCACCAACATATTCTTTCCAATGTCATATATTTCTCTTTAACTTGATTTCTGAGTTCAATTGGTGCTGCCAGCAATCTCTTTATAGTGTGTCTAAATTGAATCATGATTTAACTATTCACCATAAACTACACTATATGCTACTAATATGTGACACATACTTAAACTATAAGTAAATACATGGATAAATAAAAAGTAAAATCTTTAGTATTTGGAAGTCTCAATGTAAAATCCACTCACATAGGGATTATGATAAAAAGGATTCGAGATTCAGAATACTTGGGAATTTTCTTTGCTCTAACAAAATGTTTCAAACTAATGTTTATTTCTTTCTTAAAAATTTCCGTGTCAGTTTTCTGAAATGGATTCTATTCATTTTTAAACACGTCAATGACATTTATCTGAAGAATTTAAGAATAAATATAAAGTTCACACTATGCAAATACCTTATATCTGGGAAGGCTAAAGCCATAAAGTTTCTTTTGAGATTACTTTAGTCCCAACATTTCAGAGTCTAAAGAAAGCCAGGAAGTGAAAAGACTGAGCTGTAACACATATTAAAAAGGTCACTTAGAATCTTTGATCCAGTATTTTTCTAGAAGGCAGTTGCTTTGAAATCTCCCATTTGGCTAACTGACAAATGGATAAGTAATTGTTGATCATTGCAAAGAACAGATATTTTTTGTTTCCACCCTAGGAAGTTATTTAGAGTTTTGTATCATTCATTCCTTAAATTATTTATTCATTCAGATAATAATTTAATCCTTCTATAGACTTTAAATATTAGTATACATAAGAGAGAATAGATATTGTTGAAATACAAAAAAAAATAAGGATGAAGGAGACTGAAAGCTAGCATAAAGCCCAAAATATCACATATTAAATAAACCATGCCATACAAATATTTTATAACAAGGGTTCTATTTTTGAGACTACTTTATTAGAATGGATGAACAGTGTAAAATAAGGAATTCTATCTGCCATTGAAGATATAATCATGTGGCTAAACATCCTGTCTTTTCTCTCAGAAACATACTGGTATATCAAAGTCGTATAAGATCTGGAAAAATTTTTGATTAATTTTGGGACACACACACAAATTAATTACCTTCCTACTTAATAAACTGTCTCCTAAAACACTCAGATTGGGTTTTGGTATTTCTGATTCTATGTTCACATTTTTCTTTGTTTACCAGGATCTCAGAGGCAAACTTATATATGTATATGTATTTTTATTTTATCATATACTTGAATTGTAATCAATTTTCTTCTATGCTAGTGTTAACATTTTTATAACCTGATATAGAGGTGTTTGAAATCCAGTGTGTTATAAGTAAATAATTTGAGGCAGCAGACCCTTCTTATCTCTTACTCTTTTTTCTATTCCCAAGTCACCATTTTACTTAGAGCTTGCAAAAGCCTACATACTGGATGTTCCCCTCAACAGGTTTCTTTATATCAATCCCCTTAACAGGACTTCCCCTGCTCTATGTGTAATGGTTTTTAACTTACTGTGTCCAATACTTAATATTTCGTTTTTTCATTATATTGCTATGAAATGTAATTATATTCTTTATGGGATTTTAAAATTGCTTTTCTAAATTTCTTAACCAATAATATTCTTCATAGTAGAACATGCTACAAACAGGGATGAGATACAGCAACAGAGACGTAAATATTGATGAATCTTAAATGAAAACATATTACAAAAAGGAGCAAATACAATATGATATGGACACCAATTATAATTTTACAGTAGAACAGTATATATGAACTCATGTTGAAAAGTGGTAGATATAGATCCCTAAAAATGACTTCTTTTACTTATTATGTAAAATGTTACTACTCAATTTATCTATCTTCAACAAACATATATAGACCCAGGCAGATATAAGAAAATTGCTTCAAGGGATTAGGCATTGGTTTCAAAACTCTGAGGAATAGGGGAAAATATAAGCATGGTTATCCTTGCTTACCTCCTGTGGTTTCTTTTTCAATCAGGCTATAAAGATTTAAAAGAGGGAAAGCACAGAAGGCTTACAAAGCTGAGGAGACAGGCATTGGAGAGGGTGTGGAGGTGGTAAAATTTACTGGGAAGGACACCAAGAGAGAAATGTGAACAGGGAGATGGTAATAGAACTGCATAAAAAGCTTCCAGGATTTCCCTGCCCAAGCACTAAAAAAACATATGCAGAAAAACTAAAAGTACACACACACACACACACACACACACACACACACACAGTGAGAGAGAGACAGAGAGATAGCAGAGACAGAGAGACAGAGAGAGACAGAGAAAGAGAGAGACACACAGAGAGAACACATATCAATAAGTGAAAATTAATTATCTGAAAGTAAGTAAAAGATAGAATGAATATACATCTCAGAAGAGAAATAAAGTGTAAATAAAAATGAAAGTTTTTATATAGAAAGATTCAATAGCCAACAATTTAAATAACTCCTGAAAGACAGCAGATTGGAGGTGAAAGAATGTACAAAAATCTATTAAGTTCCAAGCATGTTACTAAAATTAACTTTATCAGAAGATCTGAGAAAGAAAGCTTGAGAAAAAAGTAAAACTAGCTGCAGTGAGACACAGACATCATCTCATACTTAAGGTCCAAGAAGAGACAGGGTGTGGAGTAAGAAGAATAGATTTGAACAAATAATGTCTGTAATTACTCTAAATTTAATGACAATATCAACTTATAAAAAATTAGTTAACTTTTAGGAAGATACATATGGAGAATGTCACAACTCTTCATATCCTAGTCAAATTCTGAAAACCTACTTCAAGGAAAAAGACCCACTGCAAGAAGGAACTAAGGATGCTACCACAGCATACTTGTGACTGGGGGGAAGTGGAGCACAAAATAAAACAGAATGATACCATCTCTATGACAGAATTGTGAAGTAATGAATTTTCAGTATTGAAATAATAATTGAAGGTTAAATATAAACATTCCTCATCAGGAAAAAGATGAATAAAAAGCCAATATACACTTGGATGAGAAATAAAAGAGTTTTGGATAGAAAGAAATTGCAATTAGATGGAAATTAATATCAAATGAAGGAATGAAGTAGACAAAAATATTAAATACCTGAAAATGGCTCCCAGAGGCTCAAAGATTTGAATGCTTATTCACTAGGGGATGACACTATTTGAAAGGATTAGAAGGTGGATCTTTGTTGGAGATAGTGTGGCTGTGTTGAAGGAAATATATCAGTGGGTGTGGGCTTTGAGCTTTCAAGAGCCCAAACCAGCCTAGTTGCTGTCTCTTCCTGCTTCCTGCAGGAATCCTCTTAGGTATTTATTAAAGAAATCTTCTAGATTTTGTAGAAGTCATATAATCTCTAACAGACAAAAGTGCTATCACTGTAATGTTTATAACCTACTCTGAGGTGAAATATATAACCATAGTATAAGAGAGAGAAGGCAGACATTGGAAATATACTACCATAAGATGCAAATAAAAATTTTGCTTTGATTTTCTCAAATGAAGTGATGAGGTGGGAGCTGTACCCAAGTTTTATGAATATATGGCTTGGGCTGAGACCAGGGCATTTCTATCTAACTATCCCTACGCCTAGGATTGGAAGTTTCTAGCCCCCATACAATCTAATTTTCTGGAAGCCTGGACCTTGGAGACTTCAGCTTTTAGCCTCTGACCACTACCTAGGCCAAAAATATTTCAGCCTCCTATAAGCTCATCATTTTCAGTTCTTTCTGAATTCCAGCTGGCTGGCTCAACTGAGCTATTCTGGTTCAAACTCTTCTCCAAGCTGACTGATCCAATCTAGCTTCTCCCAGCTTCTCACTGAATTGCTCTGATTAGACTCAAACTCACTCTGGCAATCTGTTCTCGTTTTCTGGTTCCTTATTCTCTGGCTGCAACCTGCCTCTGAAGTGAATTGACAAAATTCGATTGAACTGACTGACTGTGCTGAACTCAATGAACTAATGAATAAGAACAACTTCATTGCATTGCACTCACTGCACTGACTCCCAAATGACTGACTCTCTTTCCCTGCACTGCTTTTAAATAGCTTCTCTTTCCTCCGTTGTTCTCAGGAGAGTTGGGCAGATCCTATCTCTCTGGATTATTCTGTCAAATCTTTCTCTGATTTGTCACTGTGTCTACCTCTTAATTAAACATCATTGTTCAGGATTAAAAGGTGTGTTCTAAGGGTGTGTTTGTATTCCAGCCAGAGTAATTGAAGGTGCATGGCATGTCTACATTCCAGCCAGATCACATAGACTTAGTAGGTCTTTGGATGTGATTCCTTGTCACAGAAGCCATGTTGCTGGATTAGAATTCCTTTACAACGAGAGTCTTGTGTTCATACCTAGTGAACTATCATTAATTATAGAAACTTCTTAAGATAGAAAAATGAATCTAAAAATTAAAACATAATCTAGTCAAATTAGAAGCATATATTCACCCATAAGGTATTATATATTTTCCATTTTCTTGTGTGTGTACTGTGCACATTTGCATACATGCTTGCATGAGTGGGTGCACAATGTTGGTACATGGGCACAGTCTATATTCCTGTATATGTAGAAGCCTGAGGTTGTTTGCAGAATTGGTCTCTGTCACTGTGACAGTTTGAATAAGAATGTTCCCCATGTCTCATAAGTTTAAATGCTTGTTAAACAACGAATTCTACTACTGGAAAGGATTAGAAGGCATGGCCTTGTTGGAGTAGGTGTGGCTGTATTGGGGGATATGTATCAGTGGGGATGAGCTTTGAGAGTTTCAAGAGCCCAAGCCAGGATCACTGACACTCCTTTCCTATTGCCTCTGGACTCAGATATAACGTTCAGCTACTTCTCCAGCTTCATGTCTGCTAGCATGCTACCATGCTTTCCACCATGACAATGGGCTAAACTTCTGACTAAATTGTAAGCAAGCCATAATTAAGTGCTTAATTATGAGAGTTTCCTTGCTCATGGTGACTCTTCTCAGTAGTAGAACACTGGTCAAGATGGTCTCTATTCCACATTTTAATTAAAGCAGGGTCTCTAAATCAAACCCAGACCTTGTGCTCTTCCATATATCTAGTTTCCTTTGCCAGCTTGATGTGGGGATTCCCATCTCTTTATTTTCCCAGTCTAGAATTACAAGCAGCGTGCTTGTTTACACAAGTTTGACATCTGAACTCTAATCCTAATTCTTTAACCACTGGACCACCTGCCAACCCAACTGAAGACATTAAAAAATGTGCACAAACAACATTTGAGGACATGACTTTACCTGAGATGCACTCTGTATTAAAGCTATATGAAGTCTGATGACAAAAAATACTATGAGAAAATCAACACAGAGAAGAAAAACTGAAAAGTCTTCAAAAGATTTCTTATAAATAAACGGTCAATTTGCATAAAACATAGTAAATATTATTATTCACCAAAGATATGAACACTTAAGGCAAATGGAGGTGCTACTTCAGCATTAGAACATATGAAAAGAAAGGCCATCCAAAATTTGGAGTTGATGGTTGCCTAGAGCCAAGAGACTAACATTGGGCAGTGACTGATAAGTGGGTAATTGTTTAAGGTATGGGTCTTTCTCCCAGAGGGATGAAGTATTTTAGAATCAGATAGTGGTGATGGTTGTATTGCATAACACTTTTAATGCATTATGTGGATTTATCATTCTTTAGTAGATGGAGTTTGTCAAAATTAAGATAAAACACACCGATATCAAAAGTTGCCATAGCAATATGGTTCAGGAGAACATCCATATATTGTAAACAAAAAATAACAGATAAAGACACAGTAGAGAACTGTTTGTCAGCAGTTTTTCTTTGTTAATAATTGTAACAGTCAAAGCTTGGAGACAATTCAAATACTATTTGTCAGGAAAGTGAATAGATAGCACTTAAGATGAATACATTTCTCAAAGATTGAAAGTGAACTACTGATACATGCAACAAAATAGATGTACATCAAAAATATATGAGTGAAAGGAACAAGAGCAAATGAGGATGACTGAACATAGTCACTGACACAGAATTAAAAGGTGGTGGTGTCTTTTACATTTGAGTAAGAGAGTAAGAAAGTTAATTCAAAGAACTAGAAAGCAGACTAGGGGCCACATAGACAGTATAGGGGCGATAATCAGTCTAGACTAGTGGTCTTCAACCTTCTGAATGCTGTGACCCTTTAATACAGTTCCTCATTTTGTGGTGAGCCCCAACCATAAAGTTATTTCATTGCTACTTCATACCTGTAACTTTCTTTCTGTTATAAATAGCAATGCAAATATCTGATATGTTACCCCTGTGTGGGTCACAACCCATAGACTGAGAAACACTGGTATAGACAGTAGGCATCAAAATATAATTAGGTAAAAGAAGCAAATTGCAGTATCCAGCAGCACAGTAGGGCTAACACCATCACAAGAATTTATCATACAATTTATAAAGAACAACAAGACTGGAATTGAAACTCTTCCATGAAATGAAATACTAATTACCATCCTTTAATTATTAGATACCATATACTAGTATTGAATATGCAACAGTTCATAAACATGTATATTGTATGCCAAGTAAAACATTTCTAAAGAAAATTTATTACACAAAACCATTAGATTAAATGTTTATGCTCAAATTATAAAATATATAGTCTTCATTAGAAGCTAAGAGTAATAGCAACTTCTTGTTCATTTAGATACTGATATTGTCAAATAATAAATACATTAGTTTGTATTTGCCATAATAATAATCTTCATCTATATCCAGCTGCTATAATTTCCTGAATTTCTCTGAATAGATTTGAACTCTATGATTGTGTTTTAATTAATTGAACAAAAACATTCACATAAAAACCAGGCAATATCATCTATGGTAGTATCAATCACAATATAGAGATGATTAACTTACGTGGAAGTCATAAATGTAAAATTCAAACAATGATACATACAAAAGTTTCCAATATTCAATTAGTTAGAAAACAGGTCATGAATATTCTAAATGAATACACTAAATGACCACAAAAAAACATACTGAAAATGGGAATGCAATGTAATAACCTATGGGAAAACAGTAAGTACTCACTATATAGCATATCAATTTATGACATAATGAATAAAAGAATTTATCTTTAGTATGTAAAGACCATAGTCAATTGTATTGAATCTAAAAATACCTATAAAGGAAAAGGAATGCAAATTAGCCCAGCAACTATAAAAATCAGCATGCAGGTTCCTCAATAAACTAAAAATAGAAATACCATCTGACCAAGCTGTAAAACTCCTGGTTATTAATCTAAAAGTATCTCAAGTCACCACAACACAGAGACACCTACACATCAGTGTTTTCCGCAGCAGTATTCATGATAGCTAAGTTATAAGATCAAACCAAGTATTTAACAATGGAGACTGGATAAAGAAAAAGTGCATATACACAATGAGATTTTATTCAGCCATAAAGACCAAAAATTGGTCTCATTTGGAAATTGATAAAACAGAAAGCTATTGTATTAAATGAATTGCTAGCATGAGAAAGATAATTATGTTTCATTTTATTCATAGACCATAGATTTTATATAGATACATAACATGATGTATGCCTAGACAGCATTAAAGGTGAATCAAATTATTTAAAGAAACAAAGGGACTAAAGGGAGTTGGGGGAGGGAGGAAGATATGCTAAAAATATATTACCTAATTGAATGAAAGTCCCCAGGAAACAGTAATAGATGCAATAAATCATCATAAGAAAGAAATGGGATGGTGTGGGAAAATGTAAATAAGAAATAAATCACGTAAACACCAATGAAACGAGCTCAAGGTAAAGTGATAACAAGTCACACCCATTACTAAATCAACAAACAAAAGCGTCAGTCCGTACATGCACAATGGTAATCATAGCAGTCTGAAGATGCCAGTCACGATGTACCTTGTGATACTCATCTTAATACGCTAATCTTACTTTTGGGATTATTTAAAAACACTAATAGTGTTTACTTAAAGCTACAGCCCCAGAAGGCATTACTGAAGATTTTGAAATAATTGCAAAAGTAGAAACAATCTAAACGCCCTATGATAGAAGAGTTGTTAAGTTAATTAGGGCTTACCAGCTCAGTGCATTTTGATACAAATATGGTAATTATGCTTACCATCAGAAAATGTGAATTATGCATTCCACATGATATTGAACCATATGTTCAACTAAAATAGTGTATTGAATTTGAATTTGATTTCATTATAGTTTAAACATTATACAGACATGGAGCTACTCAAGTTAAGCAGAGAATAGTTACTAAAATTATAGACAGTATATTCTTAATTGGATTACCTTCTTGGTCATCTAACATTAATTATTTATTTCTAATTATCACTACTTTCTCATAATAATCTCTCCTGCCTAAAGACAGACATATGTATATAAGTATTTCTCCATAAAGTTTATTTATCAAAAAAGCTTGATTATTATTTCAAATATATCATTCATGTGTTCCTTCACTGCGATTTGTTTATGTCATGGTCCTACGTAGACGTTGGCAAACTAGAATCAAGGCCAGCTTTGGATCGCTGACTGTTTTCATTCAAACTTTGAAGGTTCAAGGCAACTGGTTCATTTTTGCATTATCTATAGGTTTTGAGAAACCAAGGCAGAAATTAAAAATTATAAAAGATCATCATCTGTCCAGACAAAATTGAAATTATTTCATTTCTTGAACTTTACAGAAAAAATGTTTTTATATCCTACTGTTAAAGACTTTGATAATTTTTTTTCTTTTACCTAGAGAGATACTAACCTTCTCTCTCCTCCAAGGTAAAGATAAAGATAAATAACTGGGAGAGGGGGAAATGTGTTAATGGTTTCTAGTATAAACTGGGTACCCTACAAGCTTCTTCATACATATTTCATGCTATCATCGTAACACTAACATTAGCCTATTAAATGATTTACAGACTATGTGATTGGAGAGGATAATTTACTCAATAACACTGGCACTGTGGACAGTAATTTAGATCCCAGTCTGTGTGTCCTGCCAATAACTCCCACTACAGTTATGTCTTATATATGCCGTTGTATATTATTCCCTCATAAACAGTTCAATACTACTTCCGTTTCAAAGACTGTCTAGTTTATGGATATATTTCAGTTGTAAGTCTCTGAGGTCACCTTACTACACGTTCCTTTCTGTATGGTAGTACTCCATAGGATTGCAGCTATATCAATGATGATATAACTGATTAAGAATATTGCTTTTGCTACTGGAAAATTGGGATTACTAGACACAATAGATTGCTAAAATGTCAGTTTATAAATTGATCTGTATTAATGCAGTCAGAGCCAACAGTGGCACACTGGTTAAAAAATTTATTTCTCATTTAACCCAGTAATTCATGTATTTCTTTATTTTTTTAAGACTGGGATATTAATATTATGCTGATTTTGAAGTCATCGTGATATTCCTGCCCCAGCCTACTAAATTACTGGGATTATAAGCATGTAGTACCACATCTGATTGATTCTTAAAGTTATATGCAGGGAAACATGGAGATGGCTTGGCCCAGCTGCTTTGGGAGACACGCATCACAGAGTTTCTGGTTAGATTCCAGGGCTCCTGGTATACAAACTGCTGTCCAGCTCCTGAGAGACTGATGCTCTCCTTCAGTCTGTGAAGTGTTCAGGCTTGTGTTTCTCTGTATGTCCCCTTAGTTGTCAAGGAAGCATAGCAATATGACAGGACAAATGGTTGTGGACATTAATCTTGTGTGCCCTGTATAGCTAGCGAGCATCGTTGTATCCTGGCAACTATACCTGCATCGATCCTGGCAATTGACATTATATTAATCTTCAGCCAGCTCTTCATTACTGAAGTCATTCCTGTTTGCGGTCTGACTTTACAGCCGCTCATTTTCCTCAGTCATCCCACCTCCAACTTCAAACCGTCTCTTTGCATTGTTTTTTGTTTTTTTTGTTTTTTAGGCCTTTCTTTTTTATCTGATCATGTTCTTGTTTTGCTGTGATAGTTTATTTGATCTGTGCCCCTCCTGTAAGAAGCAAATACAGACACCAACGATTCAGTAATCATAACACAGTCTGTCATCCTAGTTTCTCCTTCCATAGTTCTTGCCAGTATGCACTTGTAATCTTTCAAAGCTGGTTTTCATATGACACAGCTCAATTTCATCTTTTCTCCTGCTGCATTTAATTACACTTGAACAAACTAGGGGGGAGGGTCTCTGAGGAGTTTCCTCTAATGGTGGTCTTCAAATTGGCATAGGCACCTATAATATTGGTTATATTATGTCCTTCCCATCCCTATCATATGATGAAAATTACCAGATAGATGCCTGGATTGGCTGACTTGGCTGAATATTCGTTTTTATTCTATAATAGGAATTTTAAAATCCCATATATGAATTAAACCATTTGATTTATCACAACAGTCCATGATTTACATATTCCACCTCCAAATGTTGAAAGACACCAAGGGGCCAGAGATAAGTCACACTTAAGTATTAAACACAAGTTTAAACATGAAACTACTTGTGCTTGGTTTTCTGTCTGTACCATCTCAAATATTTCATTGACCATGTTTACTGGCTGAACATTCCATTATAAACACAAATTTGTCTGTACTCTAGTAGGGCAGAAGTACAATTTTCATACCCAGGAGGATATGATTCTGGTATTTTAAGATGTTTAGCAAAGTTTTATACTTCATATTTTTTCTCTGGACTCAAAAAGTTATCTAGTCATTTGTTTCAGTCTTAAAAGTAGCAGAGCATAGGGTAGAAGTTTGTCACAGCTCAGCAGAGGCACATGGTTAAGACAGAGGTGACAGTGGCTTCTCTGGCAGAAGAGTTAGCTGTGAAACCTTGGCTTTCTACTACTGTTTTTGGTCTCCTTTACTTGGAAATACCCTGATAGTTAAGGTAGGATTATGAACATCACATCAGTTCAAAGTGACAGGCCCACAGCATTTGTGAGGTTGCTGAACGGACCATATGTCACAGGTTGAAGCACACTTGTCATAGAATAAATTTCCTTGCATTTTACTCTTTAGGGTATTTCTAGGGAAATGGAGAGGAACTCATAAAACTACTGAAACAAGTTTAAAGATGTGGAAAGGTACTCATCCCATTTTTATCTTAAAAAATAACCAACGAAATAAATAACTTTTTTTATGTTCCGGGGATTAATCCCAGGACTTGTGTCGGGTGGGCAAAAGCTAATCACTGAAACACATCCTAGGCCTAAAAATAACCTTAGGAATATATCTTTATTATTAAGGAAATAACCTTAGTACACATATGTATTATATTTACACACACACACATCAATGTTAAATGTGTATTAACATCCAACACATGCATGCTTATAGATATGCCTCACGTATTGTGTAAGCATAAAGGAAAGAATAGAGATTAGACTAATTGGTCTCAGTAAGTAAAATTACCTTTTGAAGTAATAATTTTCCGATTGTTTTTTTTCAAATAATTTCTGACAACTTTTATGTCTACACACTCACTGACATTGTTTCTAGACATATAACTTTAAAATACCCACGTTTTCTTCAAACTTCATTTGTACACGACTGTCATTTATAGCTAACAGTAGTTTTAATGTTTCATTACCTTCTTTCATGCTTCATTTAGTCCTTCAGAGGTATTAGTTATAATCTATTAACTCTTCTAAATGTGCATCCATATGCATGACGTTCTGTCTTGGAAGCCATTGTTTATACAGTATGGAGCAACAGAATAGGGCCTAACCTGATCCCAACACAAAGCTTCCTAAAGGAAGTCAGCGGCATTCGGAAGTGTGTTTGCTTTAAGCATGTCGAAGAGGTAGTTATTCTTGTTCATGCCATGAATTTTAAAATCAATGTTCTAAGTTGATATATGTATAAAGTTTATTAATATTGGCTAACTATGATTCTCAAACTTTGAGGTGCAAGTGGAATGTCTTTATTACAGTTTATTTGTTGCTCTCTTGAATCACTCAACAGCGGAGATGCTTGGAGTATAAACTAAAAATCACAATGGTTGATATATGGCATTTGAACTCAAAGATCCGAGACCCTTTATATATGTATATATACATGTATATATACATATATATACATATATATGTGTGTGTGTGTGTGTGTGTGTATGTGTATGTGTAGGTGTGTGTGTATGTGTGTATGTGTGTGTGTATGTGTGTGTGTGTATGTGTAGGTGTGTGTGTATGTGTGTATGTGTGTATGTGTGTGTGTATGTGTGTATGCATATGTATATTCTGTACTGTCAACAATGTTTTGCTTCTTGCCCATCACTTTATGTCGTTTGGTAAATGAGTAAGACTATCCAATGCTACATGGCTTAGTTTTGTTTCTCAATTCTGTGATGAGTATTTTATCTGACTAAGCCCACATAAAGGAAAGTTTCTATTTTTGGCTCACTTTTTGATGGGGTACTTTCTATCATGCTGCAGATAGTACAGTGACATGGCTATGATGCTGCTTCTTTCTCAAAACAACAAAAGAGTGCTTGTACTCAACCAGCTTTTCCCTTTTTTTTAGCCCTGGGACCCTGTCCTTCAGTTGATACTGCCTACATGTTACATATCGCTGGAAATTCCCTCAAAGATATATTTGCAGGTTATTCCAAATCCACTGAAGTTGACGAAGAAGATTAGATATCACATTCTGAGAGTTCCCAGGAATATTTTGCTAAGGGAGAAAGCTCTTCATGTATGAGCTTGTGGCGAACATTGGGATAGTTAATCACCCAACTCTAACACCTGGGAGAAAAATATCTGACAAAACTAATAGGGAAAGTTCTTTATTCAAATTATTACTCTATTGCCTAAATTGATGACAAGCTGTAATTTTCTTTCTTGTAGCCCTCACTATAATTTGCTTCATTTAGTTCACAGAAGGGAAAGTTATATTTTTCTGTGATCACTGTGGCAACTACGGAAGCTGCTTTTTCTGGGTTAAGCTTTGTATAATGTCAACCCAAAGGAGTGTGCTTAGCAAGAAGAATGCAAAAGGTTAATTTTATGTTCGATCATCTTTCCTTGTGACCACTTGGGTGATCTTGCTCAGAACACGCACAGTACACAAAACGCACTTCTCCCACACATGCCAACCTGCCGCAGTCTTGCTCTTTAAATGTTCCAATCCCGAAAATAGATGCTTCTAAAGATCAAGCTTGAAATTCAGGATTCACAGTCCACATTCTTCTTGAGGGAAAGAAATTTTCTGAGATGAGAAAACTCACTCTATTTTCTTTTTCTGTATTTCATCAGCACTGTTATGTTTTTTTTTAATTGTTTAATCATTTTTTTTTACAGTCCAGTGTTTATCCCCCTCCCGGTCTGCCCTCTGCCTGTTCCACATCCCATACCTCTTCCCCTCCATCTCCAAGAGGATGTCCCCATCCCCCCACACCACCTGACCTCCCCACTCCCTGGAGCCTCAAGTCTCTTGAGGGTTAGGTACATCTTTTCTCACTGAGTCAAGACCCAGCAGTCCTCTCCCGTATCTTGAATTTATTACCTATTTCTAAGCTCTGATTTGCTTAAAGAAATGAGCTCAGTTGATATCCTGTAAGGATCAAGATGGTTTCTGAGGCTGTGAGTGTTTCAAGGACAGGAACGTATGTTTCACTTTGAAACCTGGCTATATAATTCTTTTTGCTAAGATGTCCTCGCATTATAGGAGAGCATCATTAGCCTCTCACTGTCTAGTTCCCCTGCCTCTTGCCTGTGTTTGCAGGTCTCCGTGGGCTCCACATGAGCAGTATTTGTCTTCCCTGCTGATAGGCTTGTGCAGACTACCTACCTTCTCAAACATTTAGTCTTGCAGCTTAGAGAAGTCATTTGCCAGGAATCTTTTCTGCCCCTCAGGTTAGGATATGAGCAAATCTCATGTAGTTCTTGGAGTCATTTAGACATAGTGCATTTAAATAGCTTTTGATATATTTCTCTCCCTCCACTGACTTTTGTAAAGAGAGAAAGTATACCTAATTCACCTTAGGAATTTCCAGAAAGGGGTTTATAGTTGCCTCTTAGTAAATGCTGAATAATGTCATTAACAGACATTTAAAATTTCTTAATATCATCCATGTAAGATATTATGTGAGGGTAAGTATGTGTTGAGTGTACAACTGGATTAATAAAGACTGAGACCGTCAAGTTACAGGAGAGTACAAACTGAATGTAGGGTGCTGTCAAAAAACAAAGAATTGAGCAGTTTCACCAGTCGGAAATTTTTGTTTGTTGCTAAAAATTTTTGTTTTCCTTGTTTCAGGAATAATTCAATGTATAAAAAATGTAGCTATGGTTGTATATTATACATGTTATTATGTAAATAATGGATGTACCACATTTGGTCCATGAAGTCAATAACTTTATGAATATTTTTATATTCTCAAGATAGGATTTTTATATTTAAAAATTTTATATTTATGCTTGATACTCCCATGGTAGAATATTTTTAGGTCCCAAATGAGTAAATATTTATTAAATGAGTGAATGGAAAAAAAGAATGAGTAGCCTATTTTGTTTATTTCTGTTTTAATATCTGAGTATGAATAAAGCCAGTAATTAGGACAGATAATTAATTATTAGTGACAATTAATTAATAAAACTATATCATATGATAAAAGCATTTTCAGATAAAAAAGTTTCAATTATTTTTTTCTAATCCCTTCCTGGCACAAAAAGAAGGAAGTGTGACTGTGTATATAATAACTCTTATCTGTCATTTTTCTATCTAAGAAATTTATCTATCTGTCCATCTATCTAGGTATCTACAAACATATGTAAATATTGTTTTGTTTCAAGACCATTACTGACATTTAGAGAGATCTGAGTTGCTACTGATCTCTCTGTTCCAGTTCATCACCACACAAATCATCTGGCTTCTACTGGTTTATACATGATCTTCCTCTAGAAAGCAATTCCCATCACCCTGTAACTGGTCTATTACTACACATGCATATTGTTTTAAAAATTGTTAGTACTCAGAGCTCCACCAATGACTCTATCATTTAGGCTGTAATACTTATATACAGTCTGTTCTGCCTGTAGTCTAACAAATTCCACCAATTTCTAAACACAGCATTCCAAATTGTGTCTTGTGTTTCCCCATCAAATTTCTTTGTCATTTCCTAGTCTGTGCTCCATTTTGAAATGAAAGCACAGGACTTGTAACTAGGTTCTTTTTTTCTAGACGAGTGCTTAGGTAATATGTCATCATTTGTTGAAAATATTAGCTATTCGGCAGGAAAATAGCTTTGTGCCTGTTTCTAAATCCAGGTTTATTTTCCCGAGGTGTATTTTATTTCATGCAATTTTAGGTTAGGTTTGCTAATACTATTTTGGGGGTTTTTGAATTTAGGTTGCTGAGAAATGCTTACCATTTTCCTTTTGATTATTTCCTTGTGATGTTTTGTATTAAAGTAGCTGGCACCATATGTTTCTTTAAGGAAAGCTCTTTCTGTTTCTGTATTCATGAGGAGACTGAAGGATGAATTCCCACTTTTTTCTTCCTTGAAGTCTTATGTTATCAGTTGGTGAAACCACTTTGGCCCGATGCTTCAGGAGATGATATTAATTATAGATAAAATTTTGTTAGTTTAAATAGACCTATTTAGATCACCTATGGCTCCTAGGAGTTATCGTTTGTTTCTCAGGTAATTCATACATTTCATAAAAGTCATGGCATTTGCACACATCGGGGGTGTTAAGTTTATTATCTTCTAGAGTTCATGAGCTCAGTAATCATCGCACATTTCCAATATTAATATTAATATTAGGATATATATATATGTATATATACACACACATATATATATGTATATACACTCTCTCTCTCTCTCTCTCTATATATATATATATGTATATATATATATATATATATATATATATATATATATATATATATCCTTCCTTTTCTGTCTTTTCTTCCCTGCCATTCCCCTCTCTAACTTGTTCTTTTCTTCTACCCTTTTTTCATTCTTAGTTGGGCTAGCAGTTTATTATTATTTTCTTTTTCAAAGAATCAGTTTTGGCTTCCCTAAATGCTCCTAAATGCTCCATCTATTTATCTGTCTGCCTGTCTGTCTGTCTGTCTGTTTGCCTGCCTATCTATCTATCTATCTATCTATCTATCTATCTATCTATCTATCTATCTATCACCTTTTATCTACTTTTCTATATACGTATGTATGTAACTATTTATCTATCATCTATTATCTGTCTATTTAATTATCAGACTATCACGTATAATCAATCTATCTTTCAAATATTTCTACATGGATTTCTGTTCTATTTTGATTTCTTAACTTATACTTTCTCTAGGTCTCTAAGTTTAAAGTTAGAATTATGATTTTTTTCTTTTGTCTTATACATAAAATCAGTACTATGAAATTTCTTCTCAATATGCTGATTTTTTTAAAGATATATATTTTAACTATGTTTAAAACACTTTATAATGTCTTGACAATTTCACTGAATAGTGACTCCAGACCATGGGCATGTTAGACAAGTGTTCTATCACTTTGAGCTAACACTCTTGTTTCTGGATTATCAAGGAACTGTTTTCCTGCTACATAGATAGTCAAAGAGTAGTAGACGAGTACTAGCAGTAGTATTAGTGACTATAAGTAGTGGATGAGGCCATCCTCCATCATAATCTGCATCTTTTAAAACCAGTAATGGAAAATGCAAGATTTTGATGACTATTCAAAAGATCTTCATCTGAGCCATTTCTCAAGTCCTTGGTAGGGACCTGACATTGAAATCTACCTTGAAGTTCTTTTGAAAAAGACACAGCATTATGTTCTCAGATAAAATATTCCCTCTTTTGTCCTAAGAGTGGTCTGCAATGTAATGGTCCTTTTGGGTCTGACTCAGTTTCACCCTTGAAAATGGCCAAGTTCACATGTAATAAACTCTATAAATCTTCTATGTTATGCTCTGTGTATCTCATCAAAAATTCTTCCACAGAAATAAAAAGTGGGGAGTTGAAGGGAGTTAACAAGGAGATTCTGCTCACTGTCCAAGTTTATATGTAACATATTTTCTATGTTATGCTCTGTGTATCTAATCAGAATTCTTTCCACAGAAATTAAAAGGTGAGAAAATGAAGAGAGTCTGTAGGGAGACACCATTGTGTACCATTACCATGTAGCTCAGGCTGGCCATTTACTAACTACATACACACAGACAGCTTAAGAGGGCCTCAAATTTGCAATCTTCCTGGATCTGATTCTGCACTGCTGGCATGACAGGCACGTACCTCCATGTCTAATTTGACAGTCTTTATCATAAATGTGCCAAGAAGAGTATTGCCTTAATACTGAAGGATTTTTCCACCTACATTTTTCCTGTTGATTTCTAATATACTCTATTGTGGTCTGAAAATATATTTTGTGTAAATTTACTATTTTAGATTTATTTGGGCATATATTGTAAACCAAATCTCAGTAAATATTTTGGGATTGCTTTTTTGTTGTTATTTTCTGTAACATTTTACACATTTTAGTAAGAGCAAATTGATTGGCAGAGCTGTTTAAATCATCCATATTTTTTATTAATAGTCTACCCACTGCATCCATCATTTACATAGAGGCTTGGTATAGTCTTCAAGTGTAAAAAGCCTAGCTTTCCATTCAGTTCTATTGAGAGATAATTTATTTATTATGATTACTTATCATTTAATGAGGGATGTTTTTATTACATTAAAGCTATGTTTTAACAATCACCATTAATCTCTAATTTTTTTTCAGGCCCCTGGAAGGAAACTTTGTTCTCAATAACATTCATTCTCAACCTCATACTAATTAGAGTTGTTTATTTTAGTGACTTTGTAGAATTAGTATTTAAAGTTATCCTTTATTGTTAATGGTCATTAAGATCTCTGCTTAGTTACCTGAGTACCCAGTTCATATTAGAAGATTTCTTAAATGATTAGGCACAATAAACAGCCTATCCTTGCTAGGGGCTCTACATGTCCAGGCATGCTTCTATTATCAGTTAGGCAGATGCCATTTCTGTCTCTGCCTTCACTTCAGACTTTTAATTGCTTGCCTGCATTTCAGCTGAAGGTGAGAATGTATAGCCTTTCCAGATCTTTCTGAGCATTCACATGATTCTCTGAATGGATAGAGCATGCAGGGAGCTTTCTAGATTCCTGGGCATGGATCGAATACTTTTAAATCCTCTGAAGGCAGAGGATTCCCCAGATTTTCTCCAAAGAAAAGTTTTGTAGCTGGTGTAATGTTGCCCCTAAACATTACTGACCACCTCAGACAGCTGTGAGGTTAACATGTTTGTTATAATTGTTTTCAACAAGTACCTCTAGAGAAAAAAAATAATGCTTTTTACACTGGGCTTGTTCTATGTCAGGTCAATAAGAAACAGCCTTGCAACCAGATTCTTTCCGGTAAGTGCTAAGACAGGTTTAGAAAACAATTCTTTTGGAATAGAACTTAGAAAAAAAAAGCAGTGAATATATTCTTTCCAGCAGGTGACTTCTAAACTGCATTGGGAATTGGGGCTATTAATTTTTGAGGCCTCTGCACATCTGAAGAGAAGCAAGGAGACAAAGTCAAATTAAAATGTAATAAAGCTCGTTGTTATTAGCAAGAATTTCTTCCCCGTTTTAACATAGACCTAAAGATGCTACTTCTCCCATTTTTGCTACTTTTGTTTTATTATTGTTACTTTAATGGAAGAAAATGAATAGTCTTTCAGTGTTTTACTAATGCCAAGTGCCATGAGGCTGTATGCTAGAATGACAGATGAGCACGCTGTGTCTTTCTACAGTGTTAAAATCGAGTAACAATGAATGCACAAGATTTAGCAGGTTTTGAGACAGCAACATGCCATAAAATCTGCTTCCCTTAATAGTTTAGTTGAGGCCCAAGAAGGTGCATGATCCCAATCTTAATTGTCACATATCAATACTCATATAATATAACACAAAGGAAACATATATATATATATATTTAACTATATACAATTATATATAGTTAAATACATATAACATACAGACAAATGTGAGGTGTGTGTATGACACATACAGACAAATGTGAGGTGTGTGTATGTGCATGTGTGCGTGCATATGTGTTTATGTGTACATGTATGTGTGTGCGCACATGTGTGTTACAGAATGCGTGTAAGTTAGAGATTATCTGTAGCATAGTTAGGGTCCTCAGATGTGAGAGAGAGTGTATAGATACGACACTGAGTGAGATCAACGCTGACAGGTAGCAGATGGAAGCAGGTTTGAGAGCAAAGCTGTAGAATTCAGCTGCAGAGAGAAATGGTCAAACCCTAGGGGAGCAAGTAGGGAACTGTCAGGTTCAGGTACTTGGTCAGGTCTGGGTCCTAGTTCAGACAGGCAAATAGGTGAGTAGGCAGATGATTGAGGATACTGGATCAATAAGAAGGACCAATCTGAGACAGAAAATCTTCAGTCCTTGACATATACATAGATACTAGCTATCAGGTAATAGGTTAGTATGGATCTGTCCCATGACAGTGTTAGGTATCTGTCATTTTATTGGGTCCAGATAAAGGAATTACACCCTTTTCTCAATCTGGTATGCCTGATAAATTCTTGGGTCTGGTTTCCCTGATATTATTGTATTGTACCCATATGCCTCTACCATTTCAGTTCTTCCTAATAAGTGCATAGAGAAGTCTTCCTTTCTGTTCAAGGGATATGCCACCTATACTGTATGGGTTGGGTGGTGCCTAACAGATGGTGCAGTTTCTATGTTCACCCAGGGCCTGTATTCATCCATCTTCCTCAAAATAAAGACAAAGCAGCTTACACACTAGAATCTCTGTGGGCAACACACAGATAGATGGAAGAAATCATCTTATACAATATGGAGAGCCTTTTCACCTACTGAATCATGTGTGTTTGTGTGATTTATGTGTGTCTATTTATGGTGAGGGCACATGGGCATGTGAAGGCCAGCTGTTGATGTGAGATGTGGTCCTTGGTCACACATCTCCTGATATTACATTGGTGTACTTATTTTCCATGTGTGTGTGCCACACTGCATGTGTAGAGGTCAGAGGATAACTTCTACCCCATGGTTCCTGCGGATCACACTCAGGTTTGGCAGCTAGCCACTCAAAAAACTGAGCCTCTCACTAGCTCTCAGCCCTTTACTTTGAGTTAGAGTCTCTCCTTAACTTTATGCTTACCAGTGGGGCTGGAGTTGCTGTCTGGTGCTCTGGGGGTTCACCTGAAAGGAAAAGTATCAGTTTAGGACTCCCACGACCAAGTTCTCAGTACTAAAGAGATCTATTTGTCCCAGAGGGACAGAGGACAGGGAATAAGAGACAAACACAGGAGGATGATGGAGAAGGGGAAGGGAAGAAGAGAAAGGGGGAGAGGTATTTGTCCCAGAGAACAAAGGACTGTCTCTGGATAGAGAGGAGACAGATATGGGACATAGGAAAGTGGTGGTTTATAAGGTAAAATGAGAAATCCCCTGTTAGGATTAGGTGTTTAATTTTAACTGGGCATGTTAATTAGGTGACCCAAAGGGGCTTTTGATAGCTGGCCTTCACTACTTTGATAACTGGACTTTGGTAGTCAGCCTCAGGAGGAGGGATTGGCCAAATAAGGAAATAGACCTTGAAGGGTAGCATTAAAAGCATAATCTAATGGTTTTTAGCAAGGCAGTGGGAATTTGGGAGAAGAGTAGGGCCTTCCAGAGGCAGGCTTAATACACTCAACTTAGATAGAGTCCATTCACTACCTATGTCTCATCTAAACCTATTAGGGTTACATATTTTTGCATTCCTTATATTTTGTTTGCGTGGGTATTGGGATCCAAACCATGCTTGAGAGGCGTTGTTTATGGAGTAAGCTATGTCCACATACCCTTATCAAATTTTGATGCTGTGTCATTAGCTACATTTTTAAATGAAGACTTTTATAGATTGCTTTACATAGCATCTTAATCATCATTTAATGTGACTCTTTATCACTGACAATTTTATTTGTTCTAAGTTCTTGTGAAATTAAAACAGTCATTCAAGGTTTACTTTTAACACTATTAGCATGACATATTTTCTCTTTCCCTGCACTTTTACCTATTTGAATCATTATATTTAGACTTTTGGTTGATAACATATAGGCGGGTCTTGTATTTTTTGTCCTTTTGCAAAATCTGTCTCATAAATAGTACATGTAAGTCATTTATATATTAAATGGTTGTTGACTTAGTTGAATTTATTTTGACTATGTTGAATTTAATTCTCCATTCCTTGTTTAATTTGCTTCTTCTTCTGGTTGGTCTGACCTGGCTTTAACTGAGCATTTTATATGAGCCCTGTTCTCAGTTCTTGCCTTCAGCCACATTATCAAGTGCTAAGGGCACTCAATATGTTGTTACTATTGCTTACTAAAGAGTGGTATTTTGGATGCGGTAAGGATAATAATAAACTCACATTTCATGTTTTTTCACCGGTACTCTTTCTTTGCTGATATGGATCCAAATTTTTGATTTCTTTCAATTATCCTAGAGAACTACTGTTAATAGTCATTGAGAGTGAATCTGCTCCTTATGATAGCTCTCGTCCTGTGTGAGACAGTATTTCTCTTCTCCTTTGGAAGGAGAGCTATCCTTGACACAAGTGTCTCCATGAACTACCTGTTCTCCATGTTATTTACAAAGGCAGTGTCTCTCACTGAACTCAGGTCTTACTGGTTAGCTAGTCTAGATAGCTAGCTCACCTGTGGCTCTTCTTTCTTCACTCTCTGAACACTGAGATGACAGACAGGCTCCTACATCCTCCTATATTTTATGTGAATGCTGGAATTCAGAGGTTTCTCCTCAGGTCTCTTGGTTGCTTATAAGGTCAAATATTTCTTTTCTCTGTGATCTTTTTCCTCTTCTTCAGCTTTATTAGCATACATGTTTTATATATTTTTTTTTAAAAAAGAACTGTCCCACAGTGACAGAATGGTCTGGCCTATATTTTCATTGTTCTGTTCCACCTTTACATACACATTGGATGAAATTTATGATAATCTACCTTTAAGGGTAGTGAGTCTTTGGCCATGTCTATTTTTACTAATGTGAAATCATTCTCCATTTCTGTTGCTGTGCTTTTGGTTCTTAATATTTCCATTTCATGCTTCCACTGAGTTTTTGCCTCTATGTTTATATTATCTACCTAGTCTTGTATTTTACATGTTTCTTCAAATAAAATTCAGCATTTTGATTAGTCATTTCAAGTTGCTTGATTAATTCTAATATCTATGCCATTTGTGAATACTGACTATATTAATTTTTTTGTGTGTTTCACATTTCTGCTCTTTGGAGTGTCTTATAATTTTGTGTACCATATAAATATATGGTGTGTGTGGGTGTGCACGTGTGTGTGTATGTGTGTGTGTGTATGCCCAATCTTGCTTCTCTGATCTAAGCATCTAAGTATGATCAGTCTTGTCAGTATTTATGTGTGAGAGAGGGATAGAGAAGGAACTAGGTGTGCTATTTCTGCTATTCTAACTGAGATACATTTTTTTTCTTTTTTTTCTTTTTTTTTTTTTAAAGATTTATTTATTTATTTTTATTATTTATGAGTACACTGTAGCTGTCTTCAGACACACCAGAAGAGGGCATCGAATCTCATTACGGATGGTTGTGAGCCACCATGTGGTTGCTGGGATTTGAACTCAGGACCTCTGGAAGAGCAGTCAGTGCTCTTAACCGCTGAGCCATCTCTCCAGCCCCCCTGAGATATATTTTTAAAGAAAATATTTATAGTAGTATGGTTAGAATTGGGGGTATATTTAATGTGTGCTATGTTATGAGTGCTAAGGGCTTTATATTCTTATAGCATCCCTAATTGTCTCTCATGCTGGATTTTTTCCTTTCCTTAAGTAGCTTCTCTTCAGAGAGGTTCTGTATGCTACAGTTTTCCTTACGACTTACTATGGGTAAAGCAGAGCTCTGTTAACATGGCAGCAAGTAATGGAAGAGAGAGAAATTTCTATTATCTAATGACTAAACATAGATCCTTAACTTAGTGCATTGTGACCTCCACTGGTCTTTTCATAGTGGTGTAGCTTAACACAGCCCAGCTTCCATGCCTTACTAAAGGTTTCCCAAGATATTTTTCATGAATTCTGGTTCTATTTACCTAGGCCTGCTATGCAGCACAGAAAGAAATCTGTGGGATTTAGTGAGAGGCTGCTGATAATCAACTGAACTAATGTGCCCAAATTATTGGTATCAGGACATAAGCTTTTGCTTTAGAGAAAGCTGATTATATTTTACATTTGTATTTCATGGTTACTGCATTTCTCCTCTCCCTGACACAGCTAGAAAGGGATCCTTAACATGGGAAGCCATTGTGGATCTTGAAAGTAAAGTCCACGGTGAGATAGAGCATGAGAAGATGGCAGTCCCAGGGCTTCTCATTCTGCAGTGGAGTCAGCCTCCAAACGTCACTGAAATAGATGTGTGCGCTATGCTACCTGCTTATGACACTGGTGGTAAGTATCTCACAAATGTGTTCTGACATGCCTCTGCCTCTCTAGGTCTTGGAGTGATTGATGGTTTACCTTGCAGCTTCGTTTTTCTGATGGGTTCAAGAAAAGCCATTGATTTTCAGGTTTTTTTTTTTTAACTTTCTACTGATTTTTTGTTAGTCTCAGATAATGCACCCCAGTCCCACTCAGCTCCCCATCTCCTAATATCTGCCTTTCTCCCACCCCCCACATAAAACACTCACAAATAAAACAACTACAACAACAACAACAACAAAAAACAAAGCATAGAAAACATCTCATCATGGAATCTGTAGTGTATCACATATTGTCCCAGGGTATATCCCTTTATCTACATATCTTTACCTGCAAATATTCATTGCAGTGAATCATTGGTCTGGTTCGAGATCTCTGGTTTCTGTGACACCATCAAGGTTGGATTCTCACCAGGACTCCTGGTTACTCTGTTGTCACCCTGTGTTGTGGAAATTGCACCTTTGAAACAGCAGGGCCGGTCCTTCCAAGCATCCCAGTCAATCACAGATAGTACAGATTTGGGGGTGGGCCAATTCAGAGCAGCGCTGGATCTGGATCTGGGTGAGAGCTAAGCTGGTCAGCTCACTGGCTCATCCTTCATCTGCATTAACAGGGTGAGTTCTGTATTGACTAGGCCACCAAATGCTGCCACCAGCAGGACGCAGTCAGCTCTCTTGCTCTCAAGTCTTCAAGGACAGCTTAACCAACCCATGCCTGCCTCCAGAGCCAGATTCACTGTGCTGGTCCTATGTAGGTAAGGCACAGGCCTCATTGTCTCGAGTGGTGCAGCCTGTGAGAGGCTGGGCCAGCTCTCCGGCTCTCATACTCTCTGTGCTGTCTCACCTGTGCCTTTTCCAACAGGGCCAGATCTATTGTGCTGCCCAGGTGACGTGCAGGGCTAGCTCTCCTTGGTACTACAGCTCACGAAGGGCAGGGCCGGATCACCCGCTCTCAATGTCCTAGGGCCAGTGGAACTGCTGCCCATGGTGAAGGACAAGTGAGGGTATCACCTCCACACCCAACCATCTCATAGCAGATGAGTGGCTAGCCAAGTCACCCTTCCTCTATCCTCAGGGCTGGCTGACGTGATCCTCCAAGAATTGCAAAGGACTTTATTGGACTTGGTTTACTCTTTTACCATAGAAAACACTGTACAGCTCTAGACTGTGTACAGCCCTTAAAGAAGAAGGTTGCTCTTACGTAGACAAGACAGAGATGGTTAAAGAGAGCATGAAAAGGGTCAGAGAAAGCCTTTAGAAAAGACAAGGGGGGGAGGGAGGGAGAGAGAGAGAGAGAGAGAGAGAGAGAGAGAGAGAGAGAGAGAGAGGAGGAGGAGGAGAGGAGATGAGAGCTAGTACAAGAATTGGTTTTCAACCTCTCCATGGTTGTCAACACTATTTCCTTCCATTTTGAGAGCATTAATTGGGTTACTTCTGCTTATTTTCTTTGGTTCTTGGGCCATAAATAGGCTGACTAACTTTGTGAAACAACAGATAGATGATTTGATAGCAAAACCTTTTCAGATACATTATCATAATTTAGCTATGGAGGACCACGAGACTCAAGATAAGGTTGTTACCCTATCCAGGGTGTTCCCAAAACACATCTCCACTCAACCTAAAAGAGAGGACTCCCACCTCTAGACCAAGCAGAGAGGGACCACCCAGAACCCCCTCTAACTGGCCATCTAAATTCTTGCTTAAGCTGCGAGGTTAAGCACCGCAAGGGAATATAAATAAAAATTAAAAATATCCTTCTGGGTTTCCTGAGGGACAAGCCTGACTGCATAGGGATTGATGTCAAAAGTATCCCCTCTCCAGGAAAAAGACATCGGAATGGGTATGGCTCTCATGCCTCACTGAATAATGACAGGAGGATCGGAGCCATTTCAAGGTCCCCTTCAAATACTGGAGGTCAGGCCTCTATCCCCGCCTTGCAAGACTGGAATCGGTCCTTCTATACTTGGAGAAAGGAGATGTCAGGGGCAGCCCTGCTTATACACTGAAGGCCTAAAATCGGCAATAGACCTAACTCAGCTTGCTAGCACAAAGTCTTAGGTCTCTGTGGAAAAACACTGAAACAGATATTGTAAGATATTGTAAACAGGCAGCTTTGGTGGAAAATTGCCAGCCTGTTCTCCTGAAGGCTAAAGCTGGTGAACGACGGGCTGAGCTCTCCAGAGCTCAGCGTCCTGTAAGGGCTGGGATCAGTTATGCACAGCTCTGGATATCCAAATGGTCCTGGTGGCTGAACAACCAGGGGCATCTCTATGTTCTCTAGTGGCAATATGAGCCCTGGACATCGGCCCCTGCTACTGCATAGCCACGGACTGAGACATGGTCCTCAACAGCAGCGCAGACTGGGACCTCATCATGGCCTCAGGTGACATGGCAGGGTATAAACAACAGGCTATTCCTCTCTGCCATCTCTCTTCATAATGCTCAAACTGTCCCACTTCTCTTTCTCTCCCATCTGACCACCACATACTTGCTCATCGTGATATCTCCTGCTGCAGGTCGGCCACATGGCGGGACCTCAGGTGACATCCTCCATTCATGCTACAGGCAAAGCAGCAAGCAGGTATCCATGGTCCGCCTGTGCAATGCACTGGAGGGCAGGTCTGTGCAGTGGCCTGGCAGTATACATATCTCTGTTTGTCTTTCTCCTCGAGCACTGTGCTGCCTGGATTTGATTTGATTCAATTTAATTTTTATGAGTCATAGGCATAAGCAAGCTTTGGCCACCAAGCCAGGCATCAAGCTAGGATAAGCAAAGGACATCCAATCGCTATGACCCTGAGGGATAGAAGAAGAATAAAGTATCTCTGTGCCCATCGCAGGGGGTGGGAGGTAGCCGCTGATTTTTTTATGTGTCGTTTTTTCTTTCTATGAGTACTAGAGTGGGGATGGAAACTTGTTCAGTGTCAGGACTGAGACAGGAAACGTACTCTCAGTAATTTGAATTAGATATTCATATTTCTTTATGTCTGTTTTGTTGTTTTGTTGTTGTTGTTGTTAATTTTTTACTATTTGTCTATTAAAGCAGAACAGTCCCTGTAGTAGCTATGGCATCCTGATGAGTAAATCTGCTCTTATCCATAATTACAATAATGAAGAATATGTAGAACGTTCTAGAAGCTTTCTTTCTTCTTTGCACTTATTATATACCATTACCTGTAATAATTATCTGACTCATGGCTCCTGAGATTAGTGTTCCCTGCCTTAGAATTCCGATTTGTTCCCTTTGTGTTGTACATAATGAACTTTATTTTTTATTTTATATCTTCTAGTGATTAAAACTTTTCTTTGACAGTTTCAAATGTAATACATTTCGGTTTCTCTCCACCCTCCTCACCCCCTTCCGACAATCACCGCTTCCTCCTATGAGCCTCTTTCCTACATTCGTGTGGTTTATTTTGTTTTCATGACCAAATAGGGATGTCTGTATAACCATGGATATGGAACTCTTCAGGGAAGCCAGGTAGACTTCTCACTGTGTATGTAACTCAAGACAATCAATTACCCTCTTTTAGAATACATCAGTTTACAAAAGTTCATGTGGTATCTCTGCATCAAGAGTGCCATGTTATGTACCAATCTAGGCTAGTTCTGACTCAAGTTTCAAGTCTCCTTATTGCTGACAGAGAATAATAGGTCTTTAGAGGTCTCTGTGTCATCAGATTATTACTCTCTATATACACATGCACATATATATATATTTTTTTCTATATACATTATGTGTGTATGTATATACATATATATTCAGCTTAGTACTCTAATATGCAATTATGCTATGCAAGAATATGTTTTGTGTGTCTATGTTATCACCAATTTCTCTTGGACCCATTAGAAAAATAATAAATCATCCTGAAATCTGGAGAGGCAAAGGCATGTCAGTACATGTTTGTGATATGTTTCCTTGGAGAAGAAAACAGCTTCTTTGGTGAAGTGTTGAAGGCAATCAGTGAAGAAGAATGAAAATCTGTTGGACTCAAGTCCTTGTGTGTGTGTGTGTGTGTGTGTGTGTGTGTGTGTATGTGTGTACGTGAGTTTGTGTGTATGTATTCATTTATGTGTGTATGCATGTGTGTATATGTGCCTGTCTATGTGTATGCCACTGTTCTTATTAAGGTGACGAATTCCTGACGAAATCACATTAGAAAAGAGAGGTACAACCAATTACGGTGAGGAATGCATGAAGTACACTTAAAGCATCTGATCTCATTGTATCCCCAGTCAGGAAGCAGAGGAGCTGAATGCTGGTGTTTGTCTCACTTTCTTTTTATTTAGACAAGGTCTCCAACCCATAGAAAGATGCTACTATCCTTCATGGTGAGATTCCAACTCAGTCACACAGTCTAGCACCTTCCTCATAGACAAATTCAGGTTTGAATTCTACGCAGTTCTGTGTGTTCCCAAGTTGACAATATTAACAATCACAATTTATATATAATATATACACATTTTATGCATTATATATAATACATATAACATGAATTATATATATATGTATATATATGTATATACACACACACACACACACACACACACACACACACATACATGTACATATATATGGTTTAATCCTATAAGAAAATTTACAGGAAGGTACTCTGTAGGAAGATGTATAAATTATATTTGATGACATGGGGCAGACTTGCACCCAAATAACTGAGTTGCTCTTGGCTTCTCCCTTCCTACACTGGTTCATAGAAGGTTGTGCTCTGTCCGGGTGTGTTCTTATTGTTATGCCAAGATTACCTGAAGCAAATAGCCTCAAGTTTTATGTAGTATGCAGATTTCTAGGATAAAACTCTGCTTATTAAAAGAGAACCTCAGAGAACTGGCTTGAGAGGTTTTTTTGATGATGTCTAGGTATTTCATATGCATACTAAATTTCGAGACTCCCTCTCTTAACTCTTCATTGCCAACTTCTGCCGTTCTCTGTAGTAATCACAACCGAGCCAGTCATTTGGCAGGAACCATTGCTCACCCTGGTCTCATTCTGCTTAGCGAAATGATAAATGTATCTCAAATTAATATGGGCTGCATGAATCACAAACATAACACTTATTTTTAAATCCTTTAATGTTTTAAAGATTCATCCCACGGAGCTGTTTATTTCTTCAACCAGGGCTGAAGTGCGAAAGCTTTCTTCACAGTTCTTCTAATTATACAGTCACACTATCAACCGTGGAGAGTGAATCAATGCCACAGTGTTGTTCCAGCACACTGCTTTGGAAGAAATGCATTAGGGCGTTATATGATATTGTCAATCTTATGACAAAGTAGAATCTAGTCTGGAATAAAATGCATACTTTTAGAACTTAATGTAGAAGATATCTTACTTTCCAGCTCCCATCGTCCTCAGAGACGGAGATAAAAGAGCTTGTCGGGGATTACCCAGTATCAGTTTTAATATTTAGGTTGCTTTCCTCACACTTCAACATAAAGTTAGCACAGTGTGTTCTCTTTATTGCATTAAATTTGCTTTTAGAGTTGTAAGAGAAAATTGGGTTGAAATGCCTCCCTCCCCCATCCTATGTGCCTTTCATTCTTTTTTTCATCCTGCATATACTTTTCACGTGATCAGTTAACCACCATGAGAGCACTAATATAAAAGACACTCAAGGTAGATATGAGTATTTAGCCTACATAGGACATGGCTGAGAAATAATACTTATGAATTGTGTAGCTTACTTGTTTTCTGGATGGATGGATTACATGGACACACTTCTTTTTCAATTCAAAATACTCTAACTAGGTGTGATTTTATTTTTCCTGTTGAAATTTGCCTTCCATTTCCTGTCCCCTTCGCCTCTGAGAGGATACTCCTTGTCTTTTCAGATCAATAAATTCATCTTCCTGCCCTCTCAAAAAAGAGAAAGTACAATATTTACAGCGATTAGAGGCATTGTAAACATAAATTTTCATTTCATATTAAAGAAATAGTCACACAAAGTAAGAAATCTGCCCATGAGTGGCCAAGACACTTGTGTTTACGAGAGACTCATTTTCATTTTCATTCGCAATAACTTCAAGAACAAGAAATTTCCAGAACAAAAGCCCCTATGACACTGAAAATCCCAGTGTGATACTAAATGTGGTATTCCTATAAATACTGGTACTATCAGAGTGCTCCAGGTGAATCTTTGGGCTTGTATGAAATGCTCACGATACAATACCACAAACCATTACCAGTTATAGGCAAGAATCAATAGCGGCCATGTTGGAATTGGCACTGAGCACTCAAGAAACAGCTGGCTCAGGTCCAGTGCTCTGTATTGCTATCCTATTAAATCCTTACTCTCTTTTAGTGAAGTGCCACACGTTCCCACACAGGAAATCTAACAGTTTCAAAATAAGTGACTGGAACAGAAAGTCAGAATTCAGGTCAATAGGACTCTAAGGGACATTTCCTATCCCTGTGTTGTGTGCTCCAGAGCACACAATTGCCCTCAGTCTCACCCACATTGTACCTCAACCTCTGGGCCATCATCTAGTGGTTTGATTTTCTTCTGAGCAACACCATCATCTGACTGTCATCTGACTGAACTTCACTTTCCACTCTAGTTTAATTTTTGCAACCTATTTACTGATAATTTAAACAAAACCTCTTTCAATTAAAAAAATAATGATAGTAGGAACACTATAATTCCCATTGATTATTATTTTTTTTGGTCACTTGAGTTAGAATAATATGTAATTGGCAATGGTAGAGAGTCATGACATATGTTTGCCTTTGTGACAATATAAAGAAGATTATTTTCTCCAGCATACCTTATCAAAAATTTGTAGCAACCCTGAAGATGCCAAATTGATATGATTTGCATTATGCATGGCTCCAGGATAACGGAATCATACTGTATATGTCACCATCCAACATTGTGAGATTTGATGGAAAACTCAGTATACTCTCTCTCCCTTTTCCCTCCCACCTCTCCCCTTTCTTCCTACCTTTCTTCTTTGCAAAGATTTATTAAATGACCATAGGATGGTATACTCTTTCACACACACACACACACACACACACACACACACACACACACACACACAGAGACAGACACACACATTTTCAAGGAACTTTTATTGTATTTGTATTTTATTTATATTAAATGGAAGTGAATCTCTATGAGTCCCTTAGTAATAATACTGATGATTTTGAAGTCAATTAAATGTTAGTGTTATGAGAGAAGAAATGGCATCAACTTGTCTGCCAGTATATCCTCAGAATGAAGTAGAGTTTCTGGCACAAGTTCCTATGACATAGGTTGGTTTTGTGTTGGGACTTTTATCAATGACAAAAGCTGAACAGCTCTGGCTCTTATGGATACTTCCATTATAAAATATGGCAGAGATGCCCTATTGATGTCCATTTCCAAATAGATAACCAGTTTTGTTGGTGCTGTTTACTGAACCATTAAGTGTTTTTTCACTAATGAACGTTAAGTCTGAGTCATGTAAATATTATAAAACCATGTATTCTTCCTAAATGTGTTTCTGTTCCTTGTTGATTTATTCACCCACAAGAATAGCATTGCTAAACTCCTCTTATTTTTGAATATTTGTAATTTCTTGCTTCAGTGTGTTGTCTAAAATTCTATGAAAAATGGTTACAAATCAAGATAAGAGTAGGTGTTTCTGTGATAGGCATGAGTTTATGATATTTGTACTAGGACTGAACTTCTAATAGTGCACCACTTACTACATGAAGAAAAGAAAGGGTAAGATGAGAGAATGGAGGGGAGATGATTGGATATTTTAAAACTTAGTTCCTCAGTATTGATAAGATTATTTCATCTGCCCAATGACTGTGCTTGAATGGGACCATCACATGGGACAGGGCAGGAAGGGCCATTCCTCAAAGTTCTCATGGACAACACTACCAGACTTCCATAAACCCTGATTTTTGTGGGACTGTGTGAGGGTATCCTGGTTCATGGCTGAGCATGGGACTAGAACCCGGAGACTCTAAGTGAGAACCAGCAAGAGTTTGGCTACGGCCTCAGAACCCAGGGTCCTGAAAAACAGTCTAGTCTCCATAGAACTACATTGTTCAGTCACTTAGGCCATTACAGCCCCTCACAAAGTGCACAGATAGAGGGCGTGACTAGAGGCCTCAGGCCCTAGGGATTTACATACTAATGAAGGCCAGAGGGCGGAGCAAATTAAGCATGCCTCCCCAGATCCTCCCCCAATCCTCCCCCTTCCCCCCCCCCCCATTTAACTCGGGACTACTCTGAGTTTTACGGGGGGTACAACCAGATTCATCCACCATCCTCCATGACAATAAACCCTTTTGGAACCAAGGACTTCCTTGTGTCATTGGGGCCTGCGGTCACCAAAGCCTCCAGGTTGCTGGAACCTTAGACCTCCTAGTGCATGTGGGACTCAAAGAGTGGAAACCCCTGGGGACTCCACCACTGTGGCCTTTATTTTTTTTCTCACAGATTTTCACTGTTGACAACTGGAAAATTTTTCAAACAACTTCTGGGGAGGGTGTTTCAACAAACATTAGTTTTAATGGTGCTTCTGAGATGATAGGAAACACATTAAAAATCATCAAATAAGTGAAGCCAATTATAGATTTAAACATAGTTGGATTTCTTGCTACAATGGAGTTAGTATTTTCACTTTCAGAGAACTTTTCCTTTTCTGAAATCAATACAAATTGCTTATGATATTTCATTGTGACATATGAAATTCTCAAAGATATTTTTAGGATTTTTTTCTATATGTTTAAATATAAATTTAGCATTCTAACTTTGCATAGAGAATCAGTTATGGCTCTAAAAGTAGTATAGAAAGATTTAAGTTATATTATCATCCTGAGAAATCTCGATTGTCCAAGTCATTATCTGTCCTAAGTTGGTTAGATATATAATTTGGATATTTTTCAGTGAGCAATTAATATTTAAAATGACTTTTGTCTTATTATGGTTTATTTTGTTATGTTTCATTGTCATGTCTAATTAGCCTGTTCTTTTATAATGAGAGACAGAAAGGGAGTGGATTTGGAGGTGAAGGGAGGGGAAGAAATTAGGAGAGGTAGAGGGATGGAAAACTAATGAGCATATATTATATGAGAAAAGATTTTATTTTCAATAAAAGGGAGAAGTGGATTGCCATAACATATTTTTCATGATTGTTAATTTATTTACATTCTCTCTCTCTCTCTCTCTCTCTCTCTCTCTCTCTCTCTCTCTCTCTCTCTGTGAGTATATGTGTGTGTGTTTGTGTGTGTGTGTGTGTGTGTGTCTTATGTAAGAGTTGACTTACTAGTACCTAGTACCTGTGGTACCTTCCAAAGATGAGGGGGGGGGAAGATTATACAATTTGCTTTTTGACAAAATGAATGAGATCATTCAACAGCAGGGAAATTTCTGACCCAAATATTTCTCACCATCACATAATTCTTAATTTGATGAGGACATTTAACTGTCTATATTTCTCTTTTCAACTACATACTTCTGTTCAAATTTCTGACCCCAGTCCAGGGAGACATTTTTTATTTGAAGAGAAGGAAGCTCTTCATAGCTATTTTATAATTCTAGCTTTAAAATAGGACACAGCTTCTTGAGCTGAAGCACTGACAGTTTCCCTAGGGTGATGTAGGAGGTAGTCTGGTGGTAAAATATGGGAGAGACTCTAAGATCTGTTGCCATTTTTTATTCTGTAGATAAACACAGGACATTACCATCCCATCCTGCAGCAAGGGAATTGGGTAAGGGTTTGAGGCAAGTTAGTACAAAGTAGGTGTTCATTCTGTTTCATTAAGTGGATAGATGAGCAAACTAAGGGATTTTATTAATTTAACAAATTAAATGACAAGCATCTGAAAATTAAGAAATAGAAATAACTACGCCGAGATAGATGTCTGAAAATGATGTAAGGGAATGTGAGAAACACCTATTTTGGATGTGGATGCATCCAGGTAAACTAGATTAGCTGACATTTTACTTTCACTTTCAGTTGACTATATTACACTGTTTAACTTAGTGTGAGACTGTGCATTCTTCACTTTAGCTGCAATGCCGAGCGTGGACTTTCAATATTTGCATCGGTGCTTACAGTGCAGAACTGTTGACATCTGTAGGGAATCCAGGGTAGCATTTTATATTTTTCTAAGTCCTTATTGCAAAGTAATCAGAAAAGAGGCAGGAAGACAGGAAGATTTAACGATGGAATTACTAGAAAGGAACCTTAGTTTTGGCATCAACACAGATCTTTCATTATAACATAAATTAAAAGCCCATGAAACCCAGACTTACAGTGCATTAAAGGAAGTCGCAACATAAGAAAAATCAAAGTACTGTTCCAGCTTTTAAAACACAGTAAAAAAGGCCTTTCTGAAGTTTATTTTACAAGTCTTCCTTTATTAGATAGCTTTGCTCTGTGTAGATCTTGAGTAATTCCCAAATATACTTTCTTCTCTCTTCTCTTTCTTGGTTCCCTGGTTATTCTGAATCCAGTCTCAGTCCTCACACAGGGACCTCCTCTCCCTTCCTCTCTATTCTCTTCTCCATTTCTCTCTCCTTTATCCCTCAACCTTTCTCCCTCCTTTTCTCCATCCCTCCTCCTTACATCTTCTCCCTAACTCCCATAGTTTTCTACATCACCTTTCCCTTCAAGATGACTTGACCGGTACCTTTGACTCCCCATGTGAAAATTTCTATCTTTCCCTTTTCTTGAGAATTTTAGAAGGTAACTAAACTCTCTCAGACTGTTTGGTAGTAAAATAACAAGGGAGATATGGATACAGGAATTCTTGAATTTTACTTCAGAAATTGTCTATAAAACTTTCTGTGCAGTAATCTTTTTCTTTGTGCTTTAAGGCTTTCCCTTTTTAAACCGATAAAATAAAGCATATGTATACTATATTTTAGTAACAGTAAATTAGGTAGATTATTTATGCAAAACGTCTAGCACCTAGTTCAACCATATTATTTCATTTTTTCTTAACAAATCACTCCATAACTCTAGTGGAACATTAATGTCTGTAGAGAGGAGCACAAGAGAAAAATCTCATCAAACATTCACTGTGTTTAATGTAGTTCATTCAATATTCCTTGCTATTTGCATCAGCAGCTATAAAAATGATGTCTAACTAATAAAAAGGCTTAAGGGGAAAGAGCAACATTTTGTGCAAATAAGTTTATTATAAACTGGAAATGAGAACGTCAAGGCATTTTGGACTGACTTCACCCCTTTACTTTCGAAAAGAAGGAAGCTAAGCAGACTGGAACCTTTGTAGAATTAAATTATTCTATTTCTGAAGGCTATTAGGGAATTCTATGCTGACTTTGTACTTGACTCAATAGCCATATTAATGAGAATTCCTCCATAGAATATAAAGAATGTTCTTCTATGCGAAGGTGGATATATTAAATCAAGTTTGTAGGGTATTATTGACTAAAGTTCCATAAGAGTTTCTTACATTTTGGCAAGAAAAATATCCCTGCAAAAATGTTTAAAATAAATTATTCACACTAATGGAAGATAACATGCATTTTTTATATTTTTTATATAAAATTAATAAAAATCATTAGAATGGGACTGCATCTTCAAATTGGTTTTTCCCGAGAGCTTTGCTGAAAGGCGGCATAGGCTGTTAGTTAACTGAATTGTTGTGGAATTCAGACAGGGTGGTATGGAAATCAGTTCTCCTTGTACTGGATTAAGTCACTTATTTTTTGGGGGGGAGGGGCTTGGGTAAGTCATCTGTGAAAATGGCAAGAGAAGAGATGGCCAAACATAGAGGGTACTCTCAAGTAGCTGAAGTAGTACTGAGAAGTATTCAGTGAAATAACTGTACCAGTTGGTATTCAGGGAGAAGCAACACTAATGGAGTGACGTAACACTATAGGACTCGGATTTCTATAGCATAACACTAACTTCTTCAGGGGCTCCTGTATGACTGTGTAAGGTATGCTCCACATCTCTGAAGTCATCTTAATGTTTTAAAATTCGATTAACTCTTGTCTTTTTAACTGAGGACTAAGTTTATTAAATACAAATTTGTCACGTTGTGTTGTCTAGTTTAATGTCTACTTGACATAAGCTATAGTCATCTGAAAAGAGACAACCTCAAATGAGAAAATTTCTCCATAAGACTGGGATATAGGTACGCCTATAGAGCATTTTCTTAATTAGATATTGATGCTGATGGTGCCGCTCTGGCCTTGTAGTCCTAGGTGATTTATGGAATCAGGCTCAGCAAGCCAGAATGCAGCACACTTTCATGGCCTCTGCATCAGCTACTGCCTCCAGGTTCCTGTCTTGTTTGAGTTACTGCCTTAGCTTCCCTCAGTGTTCTATGACTCAGGATATTTATGTGAAATAATCCCTTTCCTTCCCAAGTTGCGTTTGGTCATGATGTTTCATAACATCAATAATAACCCTAACTAAGACACATGTATTCAACATGCATTCTTAGAATCTATACTTAAAGAATGAGTCAAATTTGAAAAGTATGGACATATAATAAGACTATATTCAGAAACATTCTTGGATATATTCATCTGATTGAGTCTAAAAGCTAGTAAACATTTGTTACAAATAAATAGCTGATGTTTTTGTATGCCAATTACTAAAGAAAATATAAGGAATATATAAATGCAATTTGAAATAAGCATGACAGGATACTTTTCTTACCATGGTTCTTTTCAGAAATAAAGATACTTGCAGCCAAGTATGAAAAGTACCTAGAGTTTTATTTTGTTTTCAAATGAAAACTCTTCCTCCATTTTAAGTCACTTTTGGGGATAAGATCAATAAACTGATTATAGCAAACTGAGCACATTTTCCAGGAAACTATACTGAGGATTAATGTAAAGAAAAACAAACTTAGCACAGATATTTTTTTTTAAAGGCCAGCTTTGATCTTGCATACATGTTTGTATATTCTGTTTCATTTCTACCACCAAATTAACAATTACATGAGCCAGAAGAAGCCATCTAATTAAAGAATGAAATGTAATTTGTGCTATTATGCTTCTATTGGCCCTGTTATAGGATTATCTATGAAGAAGATGAAACACTGCACACTACTAAGTGATTTATGACGATATGACCATTCATCATTACAGATAATTGTGGCTTGATGTAGACAACCTTCAAGTCTCATTACAATCCCACATTAACAATACATTTTGAGGCCAGCATGGATCTGTGTGCCCGTGACCTCAGGACTAAGGAGATTGAAACGGTAGGGTACAAACTTCGAGCTCAGCCTGGTGACATAATGAGACTGTGTCTCAAAACAACAATAGCAAACAAACATACAGATATCAATTAAGGGGTTGGCAATGGTAGGGACAATAGATATTTCATTAGTAATTTTAGTAAGAAAAATCTCCATTGCTTCCTCTCCTTATTGCATATATCCCATCTTTTCTTGTATTTTCTACAAAAATCAAACAAACCAACCAAATGTCTTAGTCAGGGTTTGAATACCTGCACAAAACATCACGACCAAGAAGCAAGTTGGGGAGGAAAGGGTTCATTCACCTTACACTTCCACATTGCTGTTCATCACCAAAGAAAGTCAGGACTGGAACTCATACAGGGCAGGAACCTGGAGACAGGAGTTGATGGAGAGGCCATGGAGGAATGTTACTTACTGGCTTGCTTCCCCTGGCTTGCTCAGCTTGCTTTCTTACAGAACCTAGGACTATCAGCCTAGGGATGGTGCCACTCACAATGGACCCTCCCACCTTTGATCACTAATTGAGAAAATGCCTTACAGCTGGATCTCATGGAAGCATTTCCTCAGTGGAGGCTCCTTGCTCTGTGGTAACTCCAGCTTATATCAAGTTGACACACAAATCCAACCAGTACACTAAACAAAGGAATGTTCACAGAAGCACAACCTAGAAATCTGAAAGCCATTCATGTCAATATCCATCATCCCAATGACTCCTATAACCAATTTTTACTACAGCTTTTACATTTATTTTCTTTCTCTTGAATCATTTAAATTCTCTGTCAGTGTACTATCTTTCAGGCAAAACGACTTCCATTGATCTTTTGAAGTTGTCACCTGCAACCATCATTTCTTCACACATACACTTCTCACTTTGATGCATTAGCCTCCTTTAATTTACTTCCCTTGTTTTCAAGTTAAGACAGTGATGTTGCCGTGACAGCTTCCTTATGCAAAGTCCTTTCCTTCCATCACTTTTACTTCCTATACCCAGGATCCTCAGGGGTGACTTCTTCCTTGGTTATTTTTCTATACTGCATTATTCTACAATGCATCTGCATCTCACTTAGACGTCCACCAAACTAACTGAGGATATATTCCTCAATGGAAGTAATTGCTGATGATTTTGCTGACCTTAGGACACTGCATAGTAAAAACACAATGCTTACAGTCACCACTGAACACAAGAGTAAGAGATTAAATGAAATAATGATTTCTATTGTTAAAACAGCTTTCTAATTTGTGGCATGGCCTTTGACTCAATAGGGTTCCTGCAGCCACTGAATGCAGAGAAAAGTTAGAACAAACACGTGACCACATAATTAAATGATCCAAATTTATCACACCACCTTAATTTTGGTGGGACTATGTTGTAATATGATTGTTTAGTGTTCTTTTTATCTTTTAAGTCTGATTTTAGTAGCAGTATAAACAAAGCTTTCCCAAGAGCCAAGTGCTCAAATTTAAAACTTGTACTAAGCTGAGACGATGCTCTGCCCTTGTGCATTTCATAATGCTATGTGATTGTAAGATTTTTTTTTAGATCTAGAATAATCACTGCTTTAATAACTTTCATATGCTCAGTTTTCTTTATTTTTATTATTGTGTTCTGAATTGTGAGCTAGCATTATCAGTGCCAAATAATAATTTTTTTTCCCACTGGATACCTCACATATGTTCCTCACACAATGTTACTCATAAACAAACTTACAAGGAGGCGTGTATCCTTTGGAGGTGGAACTAACAGATTGTTCGGTCAACTCGAAAGCCTCTCTTCCCTCATTCCTTTCTCTCCCTCCTTCTCTTTCTCTTGTGTTCTTTTCTTCTCTCCTCTTCTAGCTTTGATTCCCCACGTCTTTTTACAGTGTTTGGATCTCCCTGCCAGTCTGTGAAGATTGTGTGTACCCTCTTTACTTCTTTCTCTGCTCAGGATACAAACCTGTGTTTCTCTAATCATAAAATACTGTGTATTTTTTTCTTTTACCTTTTGTACAACATGTTGGACTTTTTAGTTGTTTACCCTCACTTTCCTTTTCCACAGTTACAGGTGCCATATTTCTCACCACACTTAATCTACCAGAATTATGCTCTTGTTAAACCAATAAGTAGCTGTGTGACTGGGTTTCTGTGTTTCAGTTTGCTCTACTATCAACTAGAGGGAGTGGCAATGATCAAGAGAAAGGTCCTGAGCTTTGACAATGTGAAAGGATCTTTAAAAAGTCAGTAACAGAGTTAAAAGTTAAAAGAGACATAGAATATGTATGAAGATGGGAATAACATGGTAAATATGGCAAATGATAATTTATTATAAAACTAAATGAGACCAAAACCCACAAAATGAAGGAAATAAAGCGGTATCTATATTCACTAAGTGAAATTGCCCTCAGAATATAACCTCCTCCTTTTGAGCTTAGGCATAGACTTTTTGATTGACTGGCTTTGATAGCAAATTTATAAATCACTTTCTTTTCTCTCTTTCTATGTTTGTATGTGAACGTGTGCACATATGGTTGAAAATGACTTTGCATGTGTATAAGTACACATATGAAGGTGTCTATACACATGCATGTAGAAGCCAGAGATTGATGTTGGGAATGATTCCCCATTGCTCTTCTACCTCATTCATTGAAGTAAAGTTTTTCAATCAAACCCAGAGTAAACGATGTGGCTAATCGTATTAGCCATTTTTTTTCCTGTGGACCAATCTTCTATCTTTACCTTCTTGGCTTTTGCATGATCTTTTGGAATCCAACTTCAGTCCTTACACTTCAGCATCAAATGCTTTAATTGCTAGGTCATCTTTCCAGCCAGTTTAAATAATTTTGTATCAAAGAAATATAAGATTCAAATAATATAGAATAATGTAGTTCTTTGCTAAGGTATATTGAACTTAATAGTTTAGAAAGAATTGCTTTGTATTTACAAATTTTCACAGACAGCGTGAAACAATGGTTTACAATCACTGCTCAGCTCAAAACAACCTCAGGTTCTTCTCTGGATGGGCTGCAACACCAGAAGACTTTTCAAAACTCCTTTGTGGCTCTTCTATTCCAGCCACCTTTTCCCTCCACTCTACTCCTGTCAAGAGATGAGGGCCTTGAGAGCTATTTATGTGTTGATGCCATGTTCAGTTTTGCCTGTATGAAATTACAGGCTGGACACAAGTCATCTTATCCTGCTTCATCAGCCATGTTACAAATAAAACCAATATATCTTAACTGGTGAGCAACTATTCATTTTATACCAAGATGATAATAAATGGCATTAAACTAACATGAAAACATTGCAAGTCTATTTTTTTTCTCATTTAAGGAATCATGGAAACTATATATGAAAGTCTGGAGACTGGAATACTGACATGATGGTGGTAAGCATTTATCGCATGTTTATTGCAGGACACAGAGTCCCCTGTGGACTTTACATAGATCATACGATACTCTCCATCATCCACATATGAAGATGAAGGCATCGCTTTACAGATGAAGAAATGTAGACATCTATAAACTTTTCTCATTACTATCCTACATTTCTCTTTACTTTATATACAGCATACATTTTTCTTATTGGCTGGATATTCCAAATTCATGTGTCCCAGGGCAAAAAAATGGAGGGAGACACGTAGACAACAGAAAACAAAGTGAAAAAAGTTATTCAGAATCCGTTTCCAGGGGAAGAAATTGGCTGATGTAAGAGGAAGGAAGACTAAGAAGCAGAAAGGTCCCAGTATACAAAAGGAAAACAAAAGGATATTTTTTGATAGGGTCTCTTGTAACCCAATCTGGCCTCAACTTTGCTATATAGATAAAAACAACATTGAACTTCCGATCCCTCTGCTTCTGACAAAATGCTGTTCACTACTATGTTTCAGAGAATATTGGGGAATCATTCTAGAGCTTGGTGGATACTAAGCGAACACTCTACCAACTTAGCTAAGCTACATCTCCAGTCCCAAGAGTGGGACTTGTGTTACTTCGGTGTGGACTTTACCTTTACTGGTCTATTTGATACATATAGTTCAATGTAAAATCCCATGTATCTCCTCAACTGCCCTACCAGAGATACGCATTTTATTATTGCATCATGTCATAGGCTTATGATATATCACAATGTATTCTTGGACACTCAAGAGTAACTGGGAAGCCCACATTCTTCTGGCAGGTGGTTCTAGTTCTTCTTGGCTCTGGAGTTCACATTCTTCTTCTTTGTCAACTAGATTTTAGCAGTACGTGAATTTCATAAAGTTTTGTGCAAGGCTTTCTATCTCCCCCTTTCTGTCTCTCTCTCTCTCCCCTCATCAGGAATATTTTCACAAAGAAAAATGTAAGTAAAAGGGAACAGTTATGTTTTTTATTTCTAATTTTCATAATAAAACCTTTCTAAGCTTGTGAAGATATATTGTGCTAAGCATTGTAGCCCAACCCGAGAAAGTATTTTTTTTTTTGCATAGAAAATATTGCTTTTAAAGTACATTTGTACTGTCATTCAGGTTAAAAACTGAGTTGTAGGATCTGGATATCTAGTTTGCGGTCACTTTCTATGCAATGTTGATGATTCCTTACAAACTGTGTCTCAAGACAGAAGAGCTTTAAGAGAGACAAAACGTTTGATGGAGGTCACAGTTCTCCACAGTCCTCTCCACTTAACTGACAGAACTGAGTTTCATTCCTTCAACAGTATAGCATCTCATAAAATTTGAATGCAACTGTTTTCAGGATTCTAGTATTAGCTGTTTGCCTGTGACCTGCCTAAAAATCAGTTAACAAACAAACTAAAGGTTTTTTTTTTCAGGAAGCTATTCTGCCTATCATAAAAATAGCACCAAATACTGAGCCTGGAACATAATGGATACTAGAATATGGATGTTGCATAAATGACCGAATACTGGGGGAGAGCTTTGGAATTTGAATTTGGCAAGGCAGATAACTTTTTAGGCTTCAGAGAAATTTATAGGACAGAGGGCTTGCTTACTGATTTGACAAGATAATTGTTCTTGCATTGATTTATTTTCTTTTATATTTAAAAAAATTTTTAATTTTCCATTTCTTTTTCTTCTTCCCAACCCTTCATATACATTCTACTTGCCCTCAGATTCATGGCATATATATATATATATATATATATATATATATATATATATATGTATAGACATGCCTATACATATGTATATATGTATAAATATGTGTGTATGTGTAATATATTATGTATATTTAATATAAGTAATATGTTATATAATATATAATACAATTACTATATTATATATATTAGTAAATATGTAAAGACAACTTGCTCAGTCCCTGTAATTTTATGAATATGTATATGATTTCAAGACTGAACACTTGGTGTTGGATAAACAATTTGAGGACCCTTTCTCAGAGAAAGCAATTTCTCCCTCCCTCAGCATTTCTTAGTTGCCTGTAGGTAAAAATGGCTGGAGGCCTCAGTAAACTCTGTCTCTCCATGTTAGTATGTCCTTTTGCGCTGTCTTTGTTCAAGTCTTGTTTGAGTAGCCATGTTGATGAGACATGTGTATACCATTTCAGGACTGGTAAAATTGTTGATCTTAGAGGAGAATCTACAACTGCCACTTTATTAAAACACCAGAAGTAACTATATTATAAATATTTATCTGTATATCCACAAATAACTATAGGTCTCACCTACCATCAAAATCCTCCTGCAACAGACAGGAAATATTACAGAAAATAACAACCAGTCAAATGCATCTGACCCTGTGGTGCCCAGCCCCTTCTAATATATTTCCAAGACAATTTTTGCACCTAAGGCTAAGGGATTACAGAGAGAAAGAGAGGCCTGAAAGACTCTAAGAACCTGAGGCTGTTTGCTACGAGAATGTTTTAAGTTTATTTCTTTATATAGTGTGTATATGTATGGGGGGGTGTATGTGCATGTGTGTACACATGTGCACGCATAGTATACTAATAGAAGTCAAAGAACAATGTTAGGGAACTGGTTTTCTTTTCCAACCATGGGACCTATAAGGTTATCAGTTTTGTATTTAGCTCCTTCTTCCACTGAGCAGTCTTGCTGACCTGATTTATGACTTCTTAAATGACAAAGCAATACTACCTGATTAACCATATTTCACCAGAATGGACAGGGAAATATGGGCATTGAGATGAATGACTAGTTTTGTTCTTTTTCTTTTGGAAACCTTTTTAATACTTATGTCCTCTAAACTATGTTCTACAAGTGACACTGCTTAAAGGTAATGTGGGCCTATTTTTAAATTATTGTGATGCATTTTATATAAGTTTAAATCTTTTCAAAATCGTGCTTTCAAGTTTCTTCGTTAAGTTCTTAAGAAGACAGATACATGGATTGACAGCAGTTTGGAGGACTACAATATTAATCTTTGGCCATGGATAAATGGGAATGATAACTTTATACATGTCTCTACTTGAATATAATGAAAAAATTCACTTTCTTTAAGGTTTCAAGCAAACCAAATATTCATTTTTATTTTTTTCCCACCTTACATAAAACCACACCCACATAAATGAGGACCAATATCTCTTTTCATTTCATTTGTAAGATGCTCCTAATAACTATTTGCTATAGCTCCGAAATACTGCTTAGTGCATGCTGTATACACTTTCACATTTGAGATTTTAGATTTTTTTAAGTGTGTGCATCTATAACAATAGCTGTCAATGTTGATGATTATTATGTGGCATTACTCTAAAAACTTTCAATGTAGGAACTTATTTAATATTGAAATTTCTCTAGGGATGGAAACTACTAAATTCCCACATTTACATATATATGTAAATGAGGTGTTTTTAGAGCAGAAATACTACCTGTTAATAATCTGTAAACATGGGTTTTGAACACTAGAAACATGTTCTTAACTGTGAAAGTTCTCATACCCATACAAAATGAAATTAAAAAAAAATGATGGCTATGTTAAGTGGTAAAAAGAGTACTTCTGTGAACGTCATCTGTTTTGACTTAGTATATTTTTAGTCCCTGAATATATAAGTGAGCACTTTGCTCACTGATTCCTGCTAGAAATACCAGTCTAGGACCATTTAGAAAATTGCAAACAGTATTAGAGGGTTAAAAATTAAGAGTGTTGAAAGAAGCCAGAGTCTAAAAATCAATTTCTAGAGTAACTAAAAATTCCTTGAGATTGCTCACAAAACTGAATGTAAGAATGGAACAAGTCTGGGGCTTGCCTTCAGCTATGCAGGATTGGTCAAATGCCCCCTACTGGTGGAATCTGAGACAACATTCTTGGGGGAAAGAAGGCATGCAATTTCCCTTCTTAAAGTTGGCCTTTGCATCTCAGAGCTGTGGGTTTAGGTAAGTTGGGTATGAGACACAACAGATAAGTAACGACAGACTCATCTACTCACAATATATGGGAAAGAATAGAATCAGAAATTCTGGAAGATTTGGATAAAGTGCTAAAGATTTGAATAAGGTACTAAAACTACCTGGTCTAGCCTGCTTTCTTTCAAACAAGAAAACTGAGGCTCAAAGGGATTGAAGTAGCTCGTAAAAAGTTTGAGCACTTACAGGTGCCAGAGCTGGGAAAGGAATATAAATTTCCTTGTTACGCACTTCACTAAAATCCTGCTATTCAACACTGTCTCCAAGGACAGTGAAGAAATTAATGGACAGTGTTCTCGGAAGACAAAAGAAAATGGCCTGCATAGGAGGCAAAAGATGAAAAATTTCTGTTAACAGAGGGACTCTTACATCCTCTCTCTTTATTAAAAAAAAAGAAAGAAAAGAAAAGAAAATTGAATCCATTCTGGATGAATTTACTTTGTGTGAGTGGAGACTTGAGACTGTACGGAAGAGAATAAAGAATATGTCCTTTAGTCGATTTCTTTCAGATGCTATTTATGGGGGATGAAGTGCATGGGGTGACATCTGAAGCTGAGAAACAAGCACTTGGAGATTAAACTCTTACCATCAACAGTTAGATAATTTTAGAGTCATTGTAAATCTTTGAGGCCATTTAATAATTTGGCACTATCTATTGGTTCCTAGTTATAAAATCAAATAGAAAGCGTGGGCAGGACAAAGACTATTGAAACAACACTGTAGCCTCTTTCCCTTCTCTTTGATGTCCTGGAGTTCTGCCCTAATCAAATTGCTATGGGCACATTATTGTTAGTCTGGGCAAACAGCACTCTTTGATCAACAGACACATGACCCTAACGGCAATATCTTCTCTGTACAGGAGTTCAATCTGTACAGTTCCAAACTGTTTGAGAAACCTAGACTGGGAGAGTTTCAATGGTCTGTGGAAGGGTAGATGTTACAAGGATGTGTAAGTCCTTTGTATGGTGTTTCACAGTCAAGCTATTGGAAGAAGAAATGTTCAAAGCTCTTACATTATGTTTACGTAAGATGGGGGAAATAGATAGTATGTGAAAAACTTCAGTATGTTGTTGCCTGTGGTCAAGATTTTCCCAGGATTTCCCAGCTAACATTGCTCATGCCTTTGTTCAGAGGTTTTTCTCAGTGGCGTGAGTCTCTTGTTTAATTTACTTGGGAAGACAGGCTTCTCTTTTCAGGTGGCTAAATGAATGGCATTTGATTTTGTACTGTACTGCTTAGCATAAGGCTCAATTTTGGCAGCTGAGAGAATGTTCATCTTCAAACAGCTAAAGATTTGAGAAATTTCAGAGGTTGTAATCTCTGCTAAAGTCACAGTTGCAGAAGCATCATTTTTTTCCTATAATGAGTCTTTCTGAAGCAAGAATGAATGAGATCTATTGCGAAGCTCTCCAGTTTCCCAAGGCAGACTCACCCTATAAGTGATGACCACTCATGATTGCTATACTAAATTTTTACATTACACTGGAAAAGAGACCTAAGTTCACTACCATGGTATGATAGGGGAAGATATACTTAGGCCTTACATTAGTGGTCAGCTCAAATTGTCATTTGGTTTAGATTTTGCTGTCTGATATCTTTCTCTTCAAGTAGAAAATCATTGATTATACATATTCTATTATAATCTATTGGGATCTATTTCTAAGAGAGTGAAACAACAATAACCACAACAATAACAAAAAAACCTAAGATATCATCAGGATCAAGGACGGAAATAATAACATTCTCACTTTGACATTCCAAGCAGTTCCCTTTAGACTTATTCTCTTGCTCCTAATTAACTCTTGTATTTATCAGAGAGAGATGAATTATAGTTAGCATTGTGAAAAATCCCCAGGTTGTCAAAATTAGTCCAAAGATAGATCACAGCAAAAGACAGAACAGAATCCAGACAGAACAAAGCATCATTAGATGCTTAGAAAGGCAGAGGTGAAGGACAAGCAGGTACAGAGAGGGGAGAGAGAGAGAGAGAGAGAGAGAGAGAGAGAGAGAGAGAGAGAGAGAGAAGTAGGGAAAATCAAGAGCACCATTAGATGCTTAGAAAAGCATAGGTGAAGGACAAGCAGGCACAGAGAAAGAGAGAGAGAGACAGAGAGAGAGAGAGAGACAGAGAGAGAGACAGAGAGAGACAGAGAGAGAGAGAGACAGAGAGAGAGACAGAGAGACAGAGAGACAGAAGGAAGTAGGGAAAACCAAGCAACACAAAAGAGACAAAGGACTCTAGGTGTTAGAGGCAGTGAGATGCTAAGTAAGAATCAGAGGAATCAGAGAGATATTTACCCTAGTATGTTATTTTTTTATGGTTCATGAGGCATTCTCTGTTATGAAAACTATTAGAACAGAACTGTTAGCTGTGGTGTTTTCCCTCTGAATCAAAGCATATTTTTGGATTCTGTCTACATCTTTTAGATCTGTTTACTGCAAGAATAATCCATTGTGAGTATTTTCATCCTGGAGCTAGTGGTCCTGGGTTCTATAAAACAGCAGGCTGAGAAAGCCATGGGGAGCAAGCCAGTAAGCAACACCCTCCATGGCCTCTGCCTCAGCTCCTGCCTCCAGGTTCTTGTCCTGTTTGCATTTCTTCCCTGACTTTCTTCACTGATGAGCAGCACTGTGGAAGTATAAGTAAATAAATCTTTTTCTTCCATCTTGCTTTTGGATAATGGTGTTTTGTCCCAGCAAGAGAAAAAACATAACTAAAACAGTCTCTTAGTCCATATCTGTTTCTTGTACCTTTTCTTGAGCTCCTTTCCTACTGTTTGTTTTGACTTATTTAGATGTGTTTTTGGTATTATTTTATTATATTTTACTTTATTCTTAGGCCTTTGAAGCCTATTAATTTTCTTTTTTTTTTTTTTTTTTTTTTATTGGATGATTTATTTACATTTCCTATGTTGTCCCCTTACCCCATCCCCCACCACCCCCTCGGAACCTCCAATCCCCTCGCCCCTCCTCCTTCTTCTCTGTGGATGTAACCTCTATCTACACCCCCCCCCACTCCCACCTCCCCACCCTCAAAATTCCCACCCCCTGGGGCATCCAGCCTTCATGAGGTCAAGGTTCTCTTCTTCCACCTATGCCCAGCAGGGCCCTCCACTTTTACATATTCAGCTGAAGCCCTGGATTCCCCCCTAAGTGCTCCCAGGCTGGTGGTTTAGACCCTGGGAGCTGTGGTTGGTTGGTATTGTTGCTCTCCTCATGGTGCCACAAACCCTTTCAGCTCCTTCAGTCTTCACTCTAACTCCTCCATTGAGAACCCCATGATCAGTTCAATGGCTAGTTGTGAGCATCTGCCTCTGAATATGTCTGACTCTTGAAGGCCTCTGAGGAGATATCCATATCAGGCTCTTATCAGCATGCACTTCCTGTCTTCCACATCAGCATCTACCTTTGGTGATTGCACATGGGATAGATACTCAGGTGGGGTGGTCTTGAGACGGCCCCTCCTTCAGTTTCTGTCCCTCACTTTGTCTCCATATTTGCTCCCTTGAGTATTTTGTTGCTCCTTCTAAGAAGGACCGAATCACCCTCACTTGGTCTTCCTTCTTTATGGGCTTCATGTGGCCTGTGAGTTGCATCTTGGGCATTTCAAGGTTCTAGGCTAATATCCAATAATCAGTGAGTGAATACCATGTGTCTTCTTTTGTGATTGGCTTACCTCACTCAGGATGATAATTTCTAGTTCCATCCATTTACCTAGGAACCTCTCGAATTCATTGTTTTTAATAGCTGAGTAATACTCCATTGTGTAAATATACCACATTTTTTGAATCCATTCCTCAGTTGAAGGACATCTGGGTTCTTTCCAGCTCCTGGCTATTATAAATAAGGCTGCTATGAACATAGTTGAGCATATGTCCTTGTTATATGTTCGAGCATCTTCTGGGTATATGCCTAGGAGTGGTATAGCTGGATCCTCGGGTAATGCTATGTCCAATTTTCTGAGGAACCGCCAGACTGATTTCCAAAGTGGTTGCACCATCTTGCAGTCCCACCAACAATGGAGGAGTGTTCCTCTTTCTCCACACCCTCGCCAGCATCTACTATCACCTGAGTTTTTAATCTTAGCCATTCTGACTGGTGTGAGATGGAATCTCAGGGTTGTTTTGATTTGCATTTCCCTGACGACTAAGGATGCTGAACATTTCTTTAGATGCTTCTCGGCCATTCGAGTTTCTTCCGTTGAAAATTCTTTGTTAAGCTCTATACCCCATTTTTTAATAGGGTAATTTGGTTGTCTGGAGTCTAATTTCTTGAGTTCTTTGTATATATTGGATATTAGCCCTCTATCAGATGAAGGATTGGTAAAGATCTTTTCCCAATTTGTTGGTTGTCGTTTTGTCCTATTGACAGTGTCCTTTGCCTTACAGAAACTTTGCAATTTTATGAAGTCCCATTTGTCAATTCTCGATCTTAGAGCATATGCCATTGGAGTTCTGTTCAGGAACTTTTCCCCTGTGCCCAAGTATTCGAGGCTTTTCCCCACCTTCTCTTCTATTAGTTTCAGTGTATCTGGTTTTATGTGGAGGTCCTTTATCCACATAGACTTGAGCTTTGTACAAGGAGATAAGAATGGATCAATTTTCATTCTTCTACATGTTGTCTTCCAGTTGAACCAGCACCATTTGTTGAAAATGCTGTCCTTTTTCCACTGGACAGTTTTAGCTCCTTTGTCAAAGATCAAGTGACCATAGGAGTGTGGGTTCATTTCTGGGTCTTCAATTCTATTCCATTGATCTTCCTGCCTGTCTCTGTACCAATACCAGGTAGTTTTTATCACTATTGCTCTGTAGTACAGCTTGAGGTCAGGGATGGTAATTCCTCCAGAAGTTCTTTTATTGTTGAGAATAGTTTTCGCTATCCTGGGTTTTTTGTTATTCCATATGAATTTGAGAATTTCCTTTTCTAACTCTGTGAAGAATTGAGTTGGGATTTTAATGGGGATTGCATTGAATCTGTAGATTGCTTTTGGCAAGATGGCCATTTTTATTATATTAATCCTGCCAATCCATGAGCATGGGAGATCTTTCCATCTTCTGAGATCTTCTTCGATTTCTTTCTTCAGAGACTTGAAGTTCTTGTCATACAGGTCTTTCACTTGCTTGGTTAGATTCACACCAAGGTATTTTATATTATTTGCAACTATTGTGAAGGGTGTCATTTCCCTAATTTCTTTTTCAGTCTGTTTATCTTTCATGTAGAGGAAGGCTACTGATTTGTTTGAGTTGATTTTATAACCAGCCACTTTGCTGAAGTTGTTTATCAGGTTTAGGAGTTCTCTGGTGGAAGTTTGGGGGTCACTTAAGTATACTATCATATCATCTGCAAATAGCGATATTTTGACTTCTTCCTTTCCTATTTGTATCCCTTTGACTTCTTTTTGCTGTCTAATTGCTCTGGCTAAGACTTCCAGTACTATATTGAATAGGTAGGGGGAGAGTGGGCAACCTTGTCTAGTCCCTGATCTTAGTGGGATTGCTTCAAGTTTCTCTCCATTTAGCTTGATGTTGGCTACTGGTTTGCTGTAAATTGCTTTTACTATGTTTAGGTAGGGGCCTTGAATTCCTGATCTTTCCAAGACTTTTATCATGAAGGGATGTTGAATTTTGTCAAATGCTTTCTCAGCATCTAGTGAGATGATCATGTGGTTTTTTTCTTTAAGTTTGTTTATATAGTGGATTACATTGATGGATTTCCGAATATTGAACCATCCCTGCATTCCTGGGATAAAACCTACTTGATCATGATGGATGATTGTTTTGATGTGGTCTTGGATTCGGTTTGCTAGAATTTTATTGAGTATTTTTGCATCGATGTTCATAAGGGAGATTGGTCTGAAGTTCTCTTTCTTTGTCGGGTCCTTGTGGGGTTTGGGTATGAGTGTAATTGTAGCTTCATAGAACGAATTGGGTAGTGTTCCTTCTGTCTCTATTTTGTGGAATAGTTTGAAGAGAATTGGTATTAGGTCTTCCTTGAAGGTCTGATAGAATTCAGCACTAAAACCATCTGGTCCTGGGCTTTTTTTAGTGGGGAGGCTTTTGATGACTGCTGCTATTTCCTGAGGGGTTATGGGACTATTTAGATGGTTTATCTGCTCCTGGTTTAACTTCGGTACCTGGTATCTGTCTAGGAAATTGTCCATTTCATCCAGGTTTTCCAGTTTTGTTGAGTATAGGCCTTTGTAGTAGGATCTGATGATTTTTTGAATTTCTTCAGTTTCTGTTGTTATGTCTCCCTTTTCAGTTCTGATTTTATTAATTTGGATACTGTCTCTGTGCCCTCTGGTTAATCTGGCTAAGGGTTTATCTATCTTGTTGATTTTCTCAAAGAACCAACTCCTGGTTTTATTGATATTTTGTATTGTTCTTTCTGTTTCTACTTGGTTGATTTCAGCCCTGAGTTTGATTATTTCCTGCCTTCTACTCCTCCTGGGTGTATTTGCTTCTTTTTGTTCTAGAGCTTTTAGTTGTGCAGTCAACTTGTTAGTGTGTGCTCTTTCCAGTTTCTTTTTGTAGGCACTTAGAGCTATGAGCTTTCCTCTTAGCACTGCCTTCATGGAGTCCCACAAGTTTTGGTATGATGTGTCCTCATTTTCATTGAATTCTAAAAAGTCTTTTATTTCTTTCTTTATTTCTTCCTTGACCAAGTCATCATTGAGTAGAGAGTTGTTCAGTTTCCATGTGTACGTGGGTTTTCCATTGTTTTTGTCATTATTAAAGACCAGTCTTAGTCCGTGGTGATCTGATAAGATGCAAGGGATTATTTCAATCTTTTTGTATCTGTAGAGGCTTGTTTTGTGACCAATTATATGGTCTATTTTGGAGAAGGTACCATGAGGTGCTGAGAAAAAGGTATATTCTTTTGTTTTAGGATGAAATGTTCTATAGATGTCTGTTAAGTCCATTTGGTTCATAACTTCTGTTAATTTCAAAGTGTCTCTGTTTAGTTTCTGTTTCCATGATCTGTCCATTGCTGACAGTGGGGTGTTGAAATCCCCCACTATTATTGTGTGAGGTGTAATGTGTGTTTTGAGCTTTAGTAAAGTTTCTTTTATGTATGTAGGTGCCCTTGCATTTGGAGCATAGATGTTCAGAATTGAGAGTTCACCTTGGTAGATTTTTCCTTTGATGAGTATGAAGTGTCCTTCCTTATCTTTTTTGATTAATTTTGGATGAAAGTCGATTTTATTTGATATTAGAATGGCTACTCCAGCTTGTTTCTTGGGACCATTGGCTTGAAAAATTGTTTTCCACCCTTTTATTCTGAGGTAGTGTCTGTCTTTGTCACTGAGGTGCGTTTCTTGTATGCAGCAAAATTCTGGGTCTTGTTTGTGTATCCAGTCTGATAGTCTGCGTCTTTTTATTGGGGAATTGAGACCATTGATGTTAAGAGATATTAAGGAAAAATGATTGTTGCTTCCTGTTATTTTTTTTATTAGAGGTAAAGTTATGTTTGTATCTTTTTTGGGGGTTGTTGGAAGATTACTTACTTGCTTTTCCTAGGTTGTAGTTTCCCTCCTTGTGTTGGCATTTTCCATCAATTATCCTTTGAAGTGCTGGGTTTGTGGGAAGATATTGTGCAAATTTGGTTTTGTCATGGAATATCTTGGTTTCACCATCTATAGTGATTGAGAGTTTTGCTGGGTATAGTAATCTGGGCTGGCAATTGTGTTCTCTTAGTGTCTGTATGATGTCCGTCCAGGCTCTTCTGGCTTTTATAGTCTCTGGTGAGAAGTCTGGTGTAATTCTTATAGGTCTGCCTTTATATGTTACTTGACCTTTTTCCCTTACTGCTTTTAGTATTCTTTCTTTGTTTTGTGCATCTGATGTTTTGATTATTATGTGACGGGAGGTATTTCTTTTCTGGTCTAGTCTATTTGGTGTTCTGTAGGCTTCTTGTATGTTTATGGGCATCTTGTTCTTTAGGTTAGGGAAGTTTTCCTCAATAATTTTGTTGAAGATATTTACTGGCCCTTTAAGTTGGGAATCTTCATTCTCATCTATACCTATTATCCTTAGGTTTGGTCTTCTCATTGTGTCCTGGATTTCCTGGATGTTTTGAGTTAGGAGTTTTTTGCGTTTTGCATTTTCTTTGACAACTGTGTCAATATTTTCCACCGTATCTTCTGCATTTGAGATTCTCTCTTCTATCTCTTGTATTCGGTTGGTGATGCTTGCGTCTGTGACTCCTGATCTCTTTCTTAGGTTTTCTATCTCCATGGTTGTCTCCCTTTGAACTTTCTTTATTGTTTCTATTTCTAGTTTCAGGTCCTGAATGTTTTTGTTTAACTCCTTCTTTGTGTTTTCTTCCATTTCTTTAAGGGATTTCTGTGATTCCTCTTTAAGGGCTTCTATCTGTTTACTTGTACTCTCCTGTATTTCTTTAAGGGAGTTACTTAATTCCTTCTTATAATCCTCTATCATCATCATGAGAAGTGATTTTAATTCTGAATCCTGCTTTTCAGGTGTGATGGGGTGTTCAGGGCTTGCTATATTGGGAGAATTGGGCACTGATGATGCCAAGAAACTTTGGTTTCCGTTGCTTATGTTCTTGCGCTTGCCTTTCGCCATCTGGTTAACTCTAGTGGTACCTGCTCTCACTGTGTAAAACTGGAGTCTGTATTTCCAGTTATCTTGCTTATTGCAGAGCTCCTCAGAGTCCAGAGGTCTCTGTGGTCTTATGCTCCTAATCTCCTGGGTGGAATAACTCCTGGGACTCAGGCCACCTCTTGGATCTGGAAATCCTTCTGCTCTGAGTGCAGTGGGTCCTCGATGACTCAGGATTCAGTTTCAGCTGCTCTGAGTGCAGTGGCTCCAGCTGCTCTGAGTGCAGTGGCTCCTGGATGACTCAGGATTCAGTTTCTCAACAGGACAGGAGCAGACCGACTCTGTGTCACCTGCTCTGAGTGCAGTGGCTCCTGGATGACTCAGGATTCAGTTTCTCCACAGGACAGGAGCAGACCAACTCTGTGTCTGTTCCAGCCCAGAGGACCAGGCAGGGGCAGAAGGGAAGTGGAATTCCGGAGGGGCGGG
>NW_021620841.1:5251838-5256924 GCF_004785775.1 Grammomys surdaster
AGTTTCTCCACAGGACAGGAGCAGACTGACTCTGTGTCTGCTCCAGCTCGGAGGAGCAGGCAGGGGCAGAAGGCGCCTATTAATTTTCTAAGGAGAGACAGAAAGGAGGTGGACTTGGACAGGAGAGGAAGTGTGGAGGAACTTGGAGGAGTTGACTGAGAGAAGACGTAATCAAGATGTATTATGTGAGAAGAAAAACTATTTTCAATAAAACGACAAAATACATAAATAAAAGCTAAGCATAGCTGCGCACACTGGTTGTCCCAGCCCTTGTTTGCAGAGACAAACTCATAAACCTGTATAGTCACATGCATATCACACACACACACACACACACACACACACACACATGAGGCAATGAAAGAAGGAACCCATCACAACATCCATTTGCAAAACTTCTATGTATGCAATTTTTTGTGCATTCCAAAAACAGTGTGAAATATTGATATTGGTGCCAGAGCTGAAGAAAACAACTGATTCTAAATCCTTTGTTGAATTCTTTATTTTGCCAAAAGAACTACATTTTTTCCTCATTGATTGATTGATTGTATATCTTAAGATATAAAATAGGTGGGTGTTGACAAACTTCTTAGTTAGGTACTTTGTACAGTCTTCACACAAAAGTTAATTTGGGAATAAAAATGTTCACCCTAAAATTCTCACTAGACTTTCACAAATGTGATGTTGATGGTTTGGAAAATATTCTGAAGGACCATCCTCACAGAGGTGGTTAATGCTAATTGTCAACTTGACAATCTAAAATCATCTGGAGAGGAGCCTCTGGCATGCTCGTGGAGGACGGGCCTGTTTACATACACTGTGGTGGGGAAAACAGGCATACTGGTTAGCACCATTCCTTGGGTAGGTTTCTGAACTGTACACATGGAGAAAGGAAGCTGAGGGACAGCAAGAATATTGATTACGCACTATTCTTGACTGCAGATGCAGTGTGGGCAGCTGCTTTAAGGTCTTGTTCCCTTGACTTCCCCATCGTGATTGACAGTGACCTAAATGATGAGCCAAAACAGACCTTTTCTCTGTTAAGTTGCCTTTGTCAGATTACTTTATCACAGCGACAGGCAGAAAAACTAAGGCAACTAATCATCCCAAATTCAAATCCTATTAACTAGTTACTAATTAAAAGCTTCAAAATGGATTAAATGCCTGAGCAAGGGTATTCTGAATGTGTTTACACAACTCACATTCCTAGAAAAGCATTTAACTTTTCTAACTATCTGATTCCAGATCAGTATAGAGGGAATAATGACACAAATGTTGTAGGAAGACTTTGAGAAAATAAGATAATGTATTAAAGTCTATGGTCTAAAGGACATAGTGAGTCTTCTAACTGGTATTATTTCTTCTCTATTTGAAATACAGATGTTCATCAATTATGTCTTATCTACATACTTGGATCAGGTGAAATGGGCATACACTGTAGCTTGCCCAGCCACAGTGCTATATTATTAGGATACTTAACTAAATTAAATGTTATTTGGTAAATGAGTGCTCTTTCACATAAAAGCTTTAATAGAATAAACCAGAATTTTTGTATTGTGGTGCCTCTGTCAGCATAGCATGCATATCAATATTCATTCCTTCCTTTTATGTATTACTGGTGATTGGTCCTTCGAATTATGGCAATAGCTCCTAGTAATAACAACCTTGACTACTTACCTGACTGATTTTATTTTTTTGTCACCACTGCAACGTAGTTCCTTACGATAAGGATGAATTAATGAATGGATGGGTTTATTGGGTTCAGGGTTTGAAGGTACAGTCAACCATGGAGGGAAATGGAGTTTGAAAGAGATGGATACATGGTGTTCGTAGTCAGGAATCAGTGAATGGTGAATGCTTGTATCCAGTTTGCTTACTTCTGTTTATGAAGACTGGGATCCTAGCCTATGGGATAGTGCCGTCTGTAGTCAAGGCGATTCCCCTGACCCCCAGTGAACCATCTCTAGACATTTTTACAGGCCTTCTCAAAGGCTTGACTGGTGACAGTTACATTTAACTCTCACAGAGAAAATGATACTTAAAGCATATAATATATGCAATGTACCTTTTTTGGTGGTTAGTATTAACGAATTCAGTTAGAGCAGAGAAGTTAAAAACTTATCTAAAGCCTTCAAAGTTAGTGGAGTGACAAATTCAAGGACTGAGTCCAGACAAACTCTAAATCCTGATTTTCTTAATATAAATTCAGTTACAGTGTCAAAGGAATTATCAAATGGATAATGAAATCTTAATGATTCCAGCCTATATTGACAACCTACATCAAACTTAAAATGCCATAATTTACCTTATTGGGATTATATCCAAATTTTGGTATATGTGAAATCCGTGCCTGTACTTTCCAGTTATTAAAAAAAAATACAAAAAAATTATGTCACTAACATTTACATTCCACCTGGGATCCTTTGATATTTAAAATACTTAGCAAAAGCTAAAGAACCAATCAGCAACAAGTAAAAGAGGGTCATGGAAACCCAAGATTTTAAACGTGCCTTACTAATCCCAGATCTTGCTTTAATTGCAACATGATGACCACAGTGCAGGGGGAGACGCTGGACAGGCCCAGGACTGTGGATGCTTTTCTATTATTTCAGATAGATGCAAATATCCTAAGATCTAGCAGAGCTGTCATCACTGCACATTCACGCACGCTGAACAGCCCTCTTCCCTTGAACATACATCATTTAGTCATAAGAGAGGCGAATAAAAAGCTCATTGTTTATAAAATTACTTTCCATAATAGACTGACAATGACATTGCTTTGTGAGGTGAGTTGTTGCTGCTTTTGAAGGATTTGAAAAAGGGGAGAGAAATAACACTGTAATCAAAACAGAATTGCATAGGTAAGCCTGCCATAAAGAAAATCTATTATTTAAAGGCTCCTTGGAGATCATGAAACTGCAATATGTTATGAAAGATACACTGCATCTGGAACCATTTTTACTGCAGCAGCTACTTTGCAATGTCTCTGTGGACTCGTAGGAAATATAAGTAGGCTTGTGCATGATCAATTCTTTGTTTATGACCACATGCAATCCAAATAAGGAAAATCATTTCTGTGTAGAGCTTATTACTACCATGATAAACTTCACTATTCACTGTAGTCTGAACATCATGTACTCTTTTTCTTAATAATAATTTCCCTGGTGATGGGTTTAAATATATATCCCAATAGACACACACAAAAATACATGAAACAGTAATAGAATGTATAACATAACATGGTGTTTGTTTCTCTTGACAAAAATCATGATTTAACGTATGCCAATGCCACAGAAGGCTTGGGACCAGAAAAAAAGATCTCTCTGAATTACTCCAAAGATAGGTAATAGTCTATAAATTTAATATTTATGAAGCCAAGGACTGAAGCAAAAAAAACTAGTGTGTTTGTATTAGCTTAGGTATCAGTTGAACGGTTAACATGAATGGTATTGAAAAATTACACCCAGTACAGAATTATAAACCAATAAATAATTGTGTTTTCCTCAGTCACTACCCTATTACTGGAGAAACACATCTCATCATTTGTTGTGTTTTTTTGTGCAGGTGTTTCATTTGTGTGTTCGCGCCCAGCTTCTGTGAATCAAAGTTCACAAACTTCCCTGCAGCTTTCTATAGTGTTTTAGAAGCAACAGAAAGGGAACACTGATGGCCATCGAGAGAAACAGAAAAAGGCTGTAGCTAAATTTCCTAATCCAATTCAGTATCTCGAACCAAAAAAGTCCGTATGTGTAATTGCCTGTGTATTGAATTATGGTTGTATTTCTAAGACAAAGGTCAAAGGTCTTTTAGCTTTGTGCAATACGGACATGGCAGGGTAAGCCCAGGCTGAAAAAAAAGTTGGGGTAGTTTAGTTTATGGAACTGTATTTTGCATAATCTTTTGCCAGTAGTGAGTTTCTCAAATTCTCTGACTCTTACGTCTTTCATTTGCACATGAAATTGTTAAGCCAAATAATATGAAAATCTAACATGTCTTCTACTTTTCAGTCTTTTTACTGGTTAATTTCAATATTGTTTATGCCTCTTTTACCCTAATATATATATTAGTTTAATTATATTTATTAAATACACATAATTAATATATAATATGTAATATGTAATATGCAATATGCAATATGCAACATGTAACATGATATATGACATATGATATATGATATACGATATATGATAATATAATATATAATAAATATATAATATATAATTAATATATATTTGTTTTTCTTTGATAAAAATGTATTAAGATCAGAACATTATAAAGATTGTAAACAATGTCAAATATCCAGTGATTGTATTAAAACAGTTTGAAGTATTTTAAACACATTCACTCAGCTAAACCTGTCAAACGTATCAGAAAGTTTCTTTTGATTACCAACGCCATTAGTGGGTACACAAGGGATGATAGTTTGATATTCTTACTGACTGCAGTTATGAGGTTGGGTAATGACATGGTATTTACTGAATATACTGGACATGTCTGCCTGCTATCATGAGGTTATTTGGAACCTTTTGCATCCTGAGATTTTTTTCAAGTATATCTCAAACAGAATTTAGCAACCTTGGTAATTAAGTCTACTCCTGTGAAGACTAAAACTTACATCTTCAAATGAATATATCTATTTATGGAACAGGTCCACTAGATGGTACACATTGTTTACCTTTCTTTCTCAATTAAAAACATGGAGACGTTAGTAGAACAGTTTTATGTTCATATTTATTAATGTGTGGTACTTAAAATTATTTTATGAACTGAAGGAGCTGCACTAACCAGAATCCTGAAAGAGTGGACAGTACAACTTCATTTTATAGACTGTGAACTGATGTGAGATTACATAATTCACTTGTATTTATGAAAAACCCTTCCATCAATGCTGTTAATTTTTAAATATCTGAAATAACCATAATTGTATTTTTAAATTATCAGTATGAGAAATTTGGGGATAATTAACACTAAAGATGTTTGAAAAGGGCATACAAAAATCTATTATTTTATAAACTTTACACATACCACACACACACACACGAGAGAGAGAGAGAGAGAGAGAGAGAGAGAGAGAGAGAGAGAGAGA
>NW_021620841.1:5256934-5302799 GCF_004785775.1 Grammomys surdaster
AGAGAGAGAGAGAGAGAGAGAGAGAGAGAGAGAGAGAGAGAGAGAGACAGAGAGAGAGCATGCAGAAAAGTCGTTAACAGCCAGCATTGAGGATGAGATTGGGAGTGAAACCGAGTCTCCTGAGCATGACCAAAGTGCTGTATTCATGAGCTTATAGCCACTGTGGAGGCTTTCATGAGATCTGTATAGAATCAAGACAGTCAGCAGTCCAACATGCATGATGGAGGGGCACATGAGCCCAGCTGAGAAGCTATTGACAGTGGATGGCAGTTAGGGAAAGGGAGTCAATTTTCTATAGGGTTTTATTCCCTGCTAGATTAGCCATGTTCCTTTGGATGATTGTACACCTACTAACTGGACGTGGTGGGTTATTTGGAAGAACAAATATGCCAGAAGTTTGGTAAATGAATATAGTGGAAGATCTGTGAATATTGTGAAATTATCAAATAACAACAGAAATTGAAATAACCCATTTTTGTATATGACTAAGTTTTTCTGGGTTAGCTAATTATATTGGGCATTTAAGACTTTAAGTAAATTTACTAATTTAAATTAGTAAGAGATGATTCCCACAGGAATAAGAACAAATTATCATGGGAATTTACGGCATGTATAATACCAGGCATGTTAGAGGAAAAATATTTTTGGAAAAATAATAATATTATGATTTTATATTAAATATAAGTGAGATAGGGAGATTTATTATTAGAAATAAAAATGCACAACATTTATAGTATTAGCAAAAATTCCACATTCATATAATGCTCTTTTTCAACTTAAATACCTATTGAAAATTAATCAATTTACTACTGGCACTTTTATATCTAATAGTAAGCATCTTCAAATTTTCATAAACTTAGTACTATTAGTCTTGTTTCATTGATGAACAAACAGGCTTGAATTGCCAGTTCATGTTCTCACACTGCATACCTAATGAATAGGAGAGCCAAAAATTTAGTTTTAATTGGTCTTACTCCAGAGACTATATATTGTTTACTAAAATATATTGCTTGCTTTCTAATTTTAACAAATAATTAGAAAATATTAAAAATTAGCAAATTAGATAAAAGGTAAAAGTATGGTAGGAATTTGTAAAAGTTGGCCCACATTTAGGAACTTAGAGTATTTAAAGAACTAATATTTTATTACACTTCCAATTTCCTCTCAGAAATTGTCACAAGAATTGTTGGATTTAGCTTTATTTTTTCCTTTTTTTAGTGTTTGAAAATCTCATGCACATATATCTTTGGCAAAGTGCAACCTCCTTTTTCTCCCTCTACACTCTCCACCAAGCTTCCCTACCACTTTCCCTCCCAGCCTCATGTACTCTCTAATTATTAAAGCCAATGAGTCCACTTATTGATGCCTCTGTGTACATGTATGTAGGACAATAATCTAGTGCTGCCTGTGTGTACATGTGGGTAAGACAATCTACTGCATCATTTATAGCTTCTCAGGGGTCACATCCTAAAGAGAACTGATCCTTACATCCCCAGAAGATATCAATTACAATAGCTCTTCTTCTTCTAGGGGTGGGACATCATTAGGTCCTGCCCCAACCAGGGTAGGATTATGACTGGTTTCCTATTGTGCAGTCATAGCTGCTTTGAGTTCATGTGAGCAATCGCACTGTCAGGTAGATAAGCTCAGAGCACATACATAGCTAAAACTTAACCTGATTGTGATAACGTTAAATAAGTATCTATGTACATACACATATATATTTACTTATGTATGTTTATATATTTATTTTCATGTATATATTTATACACATGTATTTTATGTGCATATTTGTATATAAGTATGCATATATTTTCACATGCATATACTTACATGCATGTATATTATATATGTATATATTTATAGGTATCTATATGTATGAATGGACTTACACCTGTCTATATTTTATATGTATATTTTTACATGCATATGTATATAAATATATATGTATGTACATAGATTTGTGTTTATGGATCTTCTAAATATCTGAATGTATACACCTATCTGACACTTGTACACATGTGTGTGTATATATCATATATGTATGTATATTTATATACGTTCATATGTATCTATGCATACATATATATGCATATACATGTCATATATATGTCATATATATACATATATACATATACATACACACACACACACACACATATATATATATACATATATATATAAACTCTACCTCATGCCTTCTAGACTAGCATGATAGATAATAGATTTATAGGAATGGAGACTTGCTATTGTGAATTTGCAAATATAGGCTAAATATACATAGAGAGATGAAGAGCAGAAATTTAGTGTTAAAAGGAACAAGCAACAAGCCGTTGCATGTGTGTAAAACCAGGCAGCTGACCTAGCATATTTTAAAAACTGTCTTGAAGATCTAAAAGCTGCTTTGCATTTTGGGCTGTTTAGAACGAAATCACAACAGAGTACTAAGAACGGTGATGAGTTTGGCTTTATCTTAGTGTATTTTGTTTAAAAAAATACCTTATTACAAAAATGAATGTAACGCGATTTTCCTGTGAAGCTTATATTTTGGGTACCTTAATCAGCGTAAAGCAGTATAAACAAATATTTTTTATAAAGTTTAGTTGTTAACAAACAAATGGTTATCGATTTTGTATTATTCCCTTTTAATCCATTATGTTAGTCACAGCCAAAAACCTTTTATACTTAGAATCTCAGCGTTTCTACCAATAGTTCTTCAGTAGGGCTATGGAAGACAGGTCCATTAGTAAAATGTTCACTTTGTAAGCTTGAGAACCTGGGTTCAAAGTGCAGAATCCATGCAAGTCAAACATGATGGTAGACTATTATAATACTAGCCCAGGGAGCTAGAGACAGAAAAATCCCTAGATATGCTGACTATCCTGCCCAACCTATTTGGTAAGCTTTAGGCCAGTGAGAGACTCTGCTTTAAAAAAAAAAAAATATGAGATGAGAATCCACAGGTCACTCAAGCCAGGAAAACAGGCAGGCTAACTGTAGAGTTAATCATTCTATCTAATCCATAAAAAAGACATACAACCCAAGTATTTTTAATTTACAGATGATAAAGCCAGACTGGGAAGGCTTGGAGCTATTGTAACCTATTTCCCAACCATAATGGCCTTTGTTACTGGCTGTTTTTCCTGGCCACATGTTCCTGCTCCATTTCCTCTCATGGCCGCCTCCTCCACCTCTGTGTTCTTTCTTTTCTCTTCTCTACTTCCCACCCTCTCACTCAAGCCTCAAGTCCCACCTTTCCCCTCTACTGTCCAATCACAGGCTTTACCCTTTTATTGACAAGTTAAATTGGGGCAGCGAGGTTTACAAAGCATCACTTGGTGTTTGGGAGGATCATGGGGCACCAAGATTTGAGAGCCAGTGTTTATCTTTAGAATAGAAGCAGCATCAGACCAACTGAAAATCGACTGAAAATCAAGGCTCAGAAATCAAAGCAAAAATGTGAAGACTCTATTGCAGTGCTTCTCTACATTCCTGATGCTGCAACCCTTTAATATAGTTCCTCAATCCATAAACCTCAAGCATAAAATTATTTTTTGTTGCCACTTCATAACTGTCATTTTGCTACTGTTATGAGTTGTAATGTAAGTGTGCTTTCTGATGAATTTATGAGCCCAGTGGGGGTCACAACTGACAGGTTGAGAACCATTGTTTTATTGTATGAGAAATACATGTGAATAATCTCAGATCCAGGAGTTTCATGTCTTATACAAATGCGTATAAAATCTGTACACCAACTTGACATTTTCAATAATGTAAAATCTTGTAACCTTCACAATTTCTAATGAATCTATTTAAAATTTTCCCAGTAAATATTTTCCTTTGATAATTACTGATATACCTGAATATATGTTGGATGAAATTTATTCATCTGGACTCTGTAGAGAACAACAAAAATGCTTATACTGTGGTTACTAATGAATATGTTGCAAAAATATCTTGTGGAAGTAGTAAAATTAATAAATCATTTACATGACATTAATAGAGTTTGAAATGAAATTTAAATCATTAATTTGATCCCACATAAACATCTAATCTTTAGTTTTGATACACTTTTATGAAGAAGTAACATTTTTACATTAAAGACATCATTTCAAGTAATATTTTTATTTTATGTAACAATTCGAAAACATTTTCCCAGTATTATGTGTACAGATGGTTTAAGACAAAATGACATAGTAGATTGCCTAAAAGTTTTAATTCCTATAATGTTTCATGAACTTTCAAATACTAACAAGTATTTGGAGAAAGAGTTAACTACATTATGATATTGAACAAAAGTTCTCAACTACAGAGTTTCACAAAGGACTGATAATTCACACCTTCTCCATAATTTACTGCTTGGGGAAAAAATTACTCTCTGGTCTTTCAATAATTAGCTCCTGTTGTCAAAGCTTCAGTTACAATATGGCTTTAAAAGATGCAAAATGTCAAGAACCATGTAGTCTGATAAACACAGATGACATTTAAAAGCAAAGTAGGTAGTGTCTATAAAAGAAGAAAAAAATGGTCATGTGCGCCATGCTAATACAGCATCTATGACACATTCATATAATTACTGACTTTTCATGTGACTGATAGCCCTTTGTTGAAAGAACGATATAACTGAACTAACTGGTTTTGTGTGTCACAGTGACACAAGCTTGGAGTCTTCAGGAAAGGAGCCTAAGTTGAAAAAAAAATGCCTCTATGAGATCCAGCTGTAAGGCATTTTCTTAATTAGAGAATGATGGAGAAGGGCCCAACCCATTATGGGTAGTACCATCCCTGGGTTGGTGGTCCTGGATTCTATAAGAAAGCTGAGCAAGCCATGGGAAGTAAGCCAGTAAGCAGCACCCCTCCATGGCTTCTGCATCACCTCCTGCCTCCAGGATCACATCCTGTTTGAGTTCCTTTCTTGACTTCCTTCAATAATGGAAGAGCTAGGGGAAGCACTGAAGGAGCTAAAGGGGTTTGCAACCCCATAAGAAAAGCAATATCAACTAACTGGACCACTCAAGCTTTCAGGGACTGAACCATCAACCAAAGAGTCCTCCCATGGAGGGAGCCAGGACTCCAGATACATATGTAGCTGAGAACAGTCTTATATGACATCAATGGGATGGGAAGTAGGCTTGATGTCCCAGTGTAGGGGGATGCTAGAGTGGTGAGGCAGGAGTGGGTGAATGGGTGGAGGACCACCCTCATAGAGGCAAAGAGAAGGGGTAGGGGGGATGGGGTGGGAAGTTGGTGGAGGGTTAACTGGGAAGGAGGGTATCAGTTGAAATTTAAATGAATAAAATGATTAATAAAAATAGCAACATGGAAGTACAATCTGAATAAACCCTTCTCTTTTCAACTTACTTTTTGGCCATAGTGTTGTACTGCACCAATAGAAACCTTAGCTAAGACAACAATCTTTTAGTACTCTAGTATGTAAGTAGGGTGAAAAGTATTAAGTTCAAAAGTACTCGATTAGATCTAAAAATACAGTATTTTAAATAAAAATTGTATTTGATCAGTTGTAGAGAGCTCATTAAATTTTGTTTCTATATAAATTTATTTTATAAACTAATTTCATCTTTAAGACTTTATGAGTATGTATTTTTTTCACATCTAAGTCAGACCAGCCATTTGTGTTAGCAGTTGCTCTACACCAAATCATAGCCTCAGTATTGCTCAATTAAGTGATGAGCAAAATCTTATGGAGCTCTTAGAATTGTGGTAGGCATGGAGCAGAATGCATGAGTCACTATAAGTATATTTTCCATTTTGCTTCCAAAGGTAAGTTCATCTCCTAGTTGATCTTGACCTTTCACCCTGCTGTTGCCTGAGAGCTTCAGAACCTCGGCTTGCTTTCCAGTCTCAATAGAAAACTACCTACTAGGAAAATCTAGAACACCTAGCCATCAAGAAGTGTTCTGAGCCTTAGGAAGTCCTGGCTCCTCCATGATCTCTGCATGACACATTCATACATTTGGGGAATTTCTTGCCACCTATTAGCCTTTCCTTTTCACAGCTTGCTCTTTTGGAATGGCCATGTCTCACTTGTGGTTTCTTCATCATTGCATCTTGGAAGCACATGACTTAATTGTCTCACAGTGACCAGGAGGAGAATTTTGCTTCAGGACGAATCACACCTCAAGTTTTCCCTGTAAGATCACACCAGTTCTTCCTTCCCATTTCTCCCTCCAAAACTTGCCACAGACCTCCCCTTGCTTTCTTTCAAATTGATGGCTCTTTTTCATTAATTGTAATTACATTCTGTTTCAAATCTCTCTATTGCGACGGTTTTGTGCTTTGAGTTAGTACTAGAATGACTGAAAACTTTTGATGCTATTGGGAAGTAAAAGGTATAGTTCTTTTATATTTCATATTAAAAGAATAATTTGGAGGATCAGAGGGGACAATACTATGGCCTGAATTATGTCCCCTTAAGTTCATATGCTGAAACCATAATGTCCAAATATATTTAAAGATAAGGCTTTTATGGGGGTCATCAAGTGGGACTGATATCACAAGGAAGCCCTAACTCAACATGGTTTTGATCATCATGAGAGATACCAGGAAGTACAAATGAGCGCAGAGGAAGGACCTTGTTGGTGCGAAGGAAGGAACCAGTCATCTCAAGCCAAGAAGACTGTCCTCAGTAGAAAGTGTATCTGTCAGTCAACACCTTGATTCTCAGGTTTGGGTCCCCAAAACTATGAGTGAATGACTCTCCTTATTAAGATATAAAAACTATAATACTTTACTACAGCAGCCTGGGCAGATCAATAAAACCCTTAAGATTCCTTAATCATTCTATAATCCCTCTTTGCCCTTCAACTAATTGAAGGAACCAATTGAACCAATAGAGGAACAAAGGTTTGCCTTATGAGAATTTGCATTTTCTAAAACTTTGTACAAATTAAATGATACAAAATCATCTCTTTCTTTGCCTGAATTCTTTCATTGAACAATTATTTTTACATTTATCCAAATTTAAACTATAAATCAGTAATTTATTTCCTTCTTATTTGTAATTATCATGTGTGTGTATGTATATAATACATTGTATACAAACCTTGTATATAATAATATATCAATTTATTATATATGAATTTCTGTTTATTTTCTATGCTGTTTCCTGTTTTTTAATATGGCTTAAATTTTATAGGCAATCCTATTAATAATAGTATCATAAATATTAATATTTAAGGATAAATATGGCAAAAATATGATGGATCTGAACTTTAAAAGATTACTGAGATAAATAAATGACCTCCGTAGAAAAATCTACATTGTTCCTGGGATGACTAGTCAATATTTAGCTGCATCTTATTCCCAAGCTGAATTATAAAAATAAAACTGGAGCGGAAACTCGGCAGAGATTGAATACCCCAACTTCATATGGAAATACAAAGAACTTGAATAGTAAAAACATTGGAGAAAGTTGGAAAACTAATACTACCTAACTTATTCAAATGTGTTATAAATAAGATAGTGAGCTACCATATTTAGATGGACCACTAATTTCAACTCTATTATAAACAGAACAGTAAGATAGTATATATAGATGGATCAGCAGTTACCAGCATGTAAACAAAAGCAACTCATTAAAATTGCTAGAATGAAAGAATAGCTGTGAGCCAAGTGATAACATTTTACCCCATTCATCAAATCAGTATTAACTCAAAATCAAGCATAGACATAATTGTAACTTAAGCATACAAAATTCTAAGGAAAAAAAAACAGAAGCAGAACATTATTTGCTTTACATATACAGCTATTTATGGTAGTTACAATGTGATCCACTAAGCAATCTTTTGTGGAAAGTACCATTATTTTGATATATGAAAATACGGATGGATGGATGGATGGATGGATGGATGGATGGATGGATGGACGAACGGATGGATGGACAGAGTGATCTGCTCAATATCACTTAAATAAAATCATGACTATGATTGTAAGTCAATTTCCCCATCAACTACTCTAACTATAGAGTTCTTATTCTACATCATTGTACCACAAGCCCTGTTTTCATTTTAACCTCTCATTTATCAAGGGCAAAAATTCTCAAAAACTGCTATATGTGTCTGTGAATTTTCTATAGAAACTGAATAGTTTGAAAAGTAGGCAAACAACCTTAATACTTTGTTTACATTCACTTGTACCTGCTAATTAAAACTACATCCAAATCTTCCAACTCTCTAGAAGAAAATAAAATTAAGAAGTTTTCCTGCGTGGTATCATTTATGTGATATCATCCATCTTGTTTGCCAATGACTGTGATGAATCTAAGAGAGAGCTTGAAGAGCATAACTTCTTTAGAGTTAATTGTATATACACACGCTCATTGATGTTTCTGGTTTTAAGTTAATTGTATATACACATACCCATTGATATTTATGGTTTTGAGGCCAAGTATTTCCTTATCTGTGAGAAACTAGATATTTATTCCATTTATTCCATCCAGGAGAACATTTTATTAAAACCTAGAACATCTTTAACAAGCAACAGAAAACCAAGGATAGTGGATCATGTAATTTTATTCAATTATGGTGTATTTTCTACTCAGATCATGCTGGGGAAAGATAAGAAGGGATATTTTTAATTTTAAATTTTTTAGATAAAATTTTTTTAATAAATTATTTATTTACATTCCAAATGTTGCCACCTCCCAGTTCCCTCCCCCCCCATATTTCTTCACTCTATCTCTTCTCCCCTTTGCCTCTGAGAGGGTGCCTCCCAGTATACCCATTCTCTAGGATATCAAGTCTCTACAGGATCAGTTGCATCCTCTTGCACTAAGGCTAGACAAGGCAGTCCTCTGATACATATGTGTCAGAGGCCTTGGACCAGCCCTTGTGTGCTCTTTGGTTGTTGGCTTAGATTCTGGTAGCTTCCTGAGGTCCAGGCTTGCTGACACTGTTGGCTTTCCTATGGGATGGCCTTCCCTTTCAGTTCCTTCAATCCTTTCTTACATGAGACAACTAACAATACAGATTGAAGAAATACATAAAAGAGAACATACCAAGAAAGGGCTTATTACAAGAACAAGTGTGTGAGAAAATAATTCTGTGACAAGAGAGCACCTGAGAGAATACACTGGAATAAGGGGTTTTGTTTATGTATTGTTTTTAGTTAAAAATGGAATTTGACTCAAGTTATAAGACAAACAGTGTAGAAATGGTCCATGTGGGCAGAGATTATTATGTTCATTTAAACTTTATAATCTATAGTCAAAAGAGTTGTATTTCAGTCTGATAAAGACGAGAAGGGTACAGAAATAGTGATCAATACATCTTTATAGTAGGACACCACCGTATTTTGTTGTAGATATTCAAATAATGACAACTTTGTCAAAATGTATATTGGAGAGAAAAGGTTAAAATATTTCAGCAAGAGGAAATTGGGAAAATCCTTTTCCAAAGCTGTTTTGATCTCAGTCTTTCTGGCACACCGTGGACTAATAGTTCTACATGCCTGACTTATTGCAAGTACCATTATAGTAGACTTCTAGCATGGTGACAGACTGGGTTCTAATCCATTCTTGCCATAAGGCTATAAGATCCCTGCTACCTTCTCCCAAACACCTACCTGTTTATGTCACTCATTTGATTAAATGATATAAGACAACATTTTTCATATATTCCATAATCATTTGGGCAACATTCAAAGGTATTTAAAGGAGGTTTATTTTTAATTATGTTTTGGAGAATTTCATATATGATACCATATTTACATAATTTCTACCTGACTGGCCCCTTTTTGTGTCACCACTATTACCTTTAAAATTATTTAGCTATTCTTTAATTTTAATTATTATTGTTAATATATATATATATATATATATATATATATATATATATATATATACACACACATATATATATGTGTGTGTGTGTGTGTCTGTATGTGTGTGTGTGTGTGTGTATACTGCTGAGTCAATTTAGTGTTGCATATATAATGCAGATATATTTATTACTGTTACACACACACAAAGATATCTCAAACCTGATCTCTTAAGATCAAATAAGCTTTAAGGAGGCTCATCACTGGAAATGATTGATTCTCCCTTTCTCAGTCACCATTAATTATATATAGGGTGAGGTTCTGTGAAATTCCCCCACCTGTTTTGACCATCAAGTGATGTCACTAGGCAGGTCTTCTTTAGCTGAACATATTGTTGATATTCCAAGAACAGTATCCTTGACAAGTCTATGGACACTCTCTAGCAGCAGTTGTTCTGTCCGTCTTGCTCTTAAAATTTTTTCATCTTCTGCCATATTCCCATCTTGAGCCTTGGATGGATGAGTTGCTTGGTAGATAATGTCAATCACAGTTGAGAACTCCATGATCAGTTATCTTTTGTATTTTTACCAGTTGTGGCTGTTATAATCATCTCCATCCACTGCCAAAAGAAATTCCCTTAAAAACATGTGAGAGCTACACTTATCTGTGAGTATAAGGCCAAATACGTATAATGAAATGAGATTCTATACTGGTTTAGCAAACTGGCAATAGCAGTTTATCTTCTAGGATTCATAACCTCAGGCATATTTGGCTAAGTTTACAGTGTCATGCATGAATTCCTTCTATTGAATTGGCCTTAATTCCAAATAGAGAGCTGTTGGTTACCACCAAGATATTAGTGCCACTGTTGCACCCTTGAGGTATCTTGCTGGACTGTTATTACTGTGGTCCATATGCTTTACACATTGTTAGTCTTAGTTATTGCTTTCTCCTTTAATAGCTTGTGGACGATCTTCCAATGCTATCAGAGTTTGTCTTTAGAGAGGAAACTTCTATGCCAATCTCAGCTCAATCTCTCCAAGCCCGTGGTGCCTTCAGCGATTAGGTCTTACCTTCAAGTTCTGGGAAGTAAATGATGACAAAGGCAAAGCTTTCATTTTTTTTAAGTCTCTTGGATTTCACAAACCAAATTGAAGGCGTGTTTCCTATGCTTCGCATGTGATTTTAAGACATTTTCATAGTCAAATATACTTAGCAAACATTGGCTTAAAAGCTATACATATTTGTGAGAACATTCTATGATCTCAAAGTGCTGGCATACGGAAAGACTACTGATAGATGGGGTGAAAGAAAAAGCATGCACAGACTCTGAAACTTTAACGAGGATGCTGACAGGAAGTGGAGACAAAAATCCCTTCATTTGTTATGACACCTCTTCAATCTGATCAGTTTCGGGGAAGGTTCTTCCTGATGTCATGCTTTCTTATCTCTGGGCTTCGAACAGTGACCCAGGTATAATCACATTGAATTTATATGTTTCTTTCTTGCCAGAGAAATATGTAATCTGTGTTCCTTCAAAATGTACTTAATACATCAGCATGAATCTTATGCAAAATTGTTCTAGAACATCCACATTTTTTTTATGTTCTCTTTCAGATATTGTTTGATTTCAAGTAACATTCCTTAACTGAGTCTTTGAAGGTTTTTTCTAAATTTAATTGTGGGTTGAATCTTTGCTTTCTGGACTTGATACCAACTATGCTATTATCTATGGTGACCAAGGCACACTTTTCTTAATATAATATTTTTATGATTTATTATTGACAATGAGAGACATGAATGGCAGCCCTCGACTAACTGCTACATACAGCAAATGGATTTTAGATGCAGTTAATAAATATGATGAATTAAAACTGAATTTCATTTTTTCAAACTTTTTAAGTTATCCTGTAAATTTGTGTCATTATAGAACCTTCATAAACTCCTTTTTTAAAATTAATGATCTTTCTTAATTCCCATCCTCCCTCCCTTTCCTTTCTCCTTGGCCTAGAAGCTCCCAATCTACTTTCAAGTCATAAATATTCTGTTACTGTCTTTTTCTCGCCCCAACCTCAAGAATTCTCCCCCTTCATGATTCACTTTACAGTTTCAGGAACTATATCATATCATATGAATACAAATTGAAAACTTAAATCCTAGGATTTGAATATGAGAGAAAACATGTGTCTGCCCTTTAGAGTCTGAGTTATTTCATTTAATATTTCCCATCCCATCCATTTCATGCAAACATCATTACATTATTTTTCTTTATAGATGAATAAAATTCTGTTTCCATATGTCCCATGTTTTCTATCTCTCTTCATCTGTTGATGAGCAATTAACTGCTTCCCCCCTCCTAGCTATTGTGAATTGTGTATGTGCAAGCATCCCTGTGGTAAGCCTTTCAGTTCTTTGGGTATATGCAGATAACTGGTATTGCTGGGTCATGTGCTAGTTGCCATTTAAGGTACTTTTCCCAGAAAATTCAATACTGACTTCAAAAATGGTGACATCTGTTCACAAACCCACCAGGCTGATCTTAACACTTTGTTCAGCTTGAATAAACTTTAGATAGGCTCCTGATCTGTCTCAACATAGCCACTATGCAAGCAGATGTCGAAGCCACAGAAGTTCTTTATTTCTCTAGAGCATTAACTTTAAAACACTTATTATAATTCCTGTCTCTGCCCTCTTTGAAATTTAAATCTTTAAAAAAGCTCTTTGCCACTTTTGTGACTCATGTCTGATATTCTCAGAACCTGGGAGCCATCCCTTTGAAATGTTCTCATCAAAGAGCACAGCATCCTTCACCCCAGTCTGAGTGGGAACAGGTGCATAGCTTTCTTTGCTCCAAGTTGTATAGCTGTATCCTGATACCGCACAGGCACAAACATGACCTATGGTCATCCTCTTCCTTCTTTTCAATAGAGTTCTATTCATACTGCACTCTGGACTTTCTTGCTCACTACAGTAAACCTGGACCAAGTCCTCCTTACATCCCTTATCTTTAACTTTATCCACTGCAAGTTTTCCAGCAATAGCCATCATTGTATTTCTCTGTTCTGTATTACTATATTGGGGTACTCAAATCTTTCTAGCATGCTACTGAATGACCATTAACAATGTAATTTTTTTATTTTCAATATTGTTAAATGTAAAAGTAGCTACTATGGTACTGACTGTTCCAAATAATAATTTCTATGACTTTTTTGTTTTGGAGTGTTTATGTATGCTAGTGTGTGTTTGTATTTGTGAGTAGGTGGGCACACATGCATGTGGTACCTGTCTATGTTCAGGCTCCAGAGATTTGCCTTTCTTCTCTTCCAATACTTCAAGACTATAAGAGTGAAGTCTATACCCAGATATGGGTGCTAGATTGAATTCAGGTCCTTCAGCTTCCTCAGCATCCACTGTACTGAGTAAGCCATCTCCTTCACCACAGATCTTCTCTTTCATTTCCCTAATTTTCTTGAAAAGGTGGATCAATCATTTTTGTTAAATATCAGAAACCAATATCGGTTTATTTTGCACAAGTTTACCTTCTTTCTTCTGTGTGTGTGTGTGTTTATGTGTGTGTAGGTGGGCATTTGTATCAGTTTAAACTATAATTGTTATTCGTCATGTTTCACTGTAGACAATCCATTTGAGTCCATAGGTATTCTCCAACACGTATATAAGCACCATTGGACTTCTCCCCATGCTACTACTTTTATATTATAACTGTTATGATTAAGTTTTATGTATTATTTTACCCTTTGTTGGTTGGATCATTTAGCACTTTAGAAGGGTGAGTCCTAAGAGGTATAACGCAGATGTCTACAACTTGTTACTTGTGTAACATTGCTATAAATTATCATGATCAAGTAATCAATAGAAAGGTGTATTTTTATTATGTTTCCACAATAAATGTCTATAAGGTTAGGGAGTAGAGCAGAAAGTCTTAGACACAGCAGTAAGGTTAGGAACCTGAGGGTTCATATCTTAAATGAAGCAGAGAACACTAACCAGAAGAGGTACTGAGCATTTAAACACTTAAGGCCTACTTCCAATGACACACTTCCTTCAACAAGGACATATTCCTAAACATTGTTAAATTGCACTACTTACTGGAGACCAAGGATTTAAATATCCAAGATTGTGGGGGATACTTTTCATCTAAACTACTTTGGGCAGTAAAGCACAAGACTTCCTGCCAATTTCTGCTGTAATTATTTTTTTTTGCATTTCAACTTCCATGGTATGTTTGATCAAAGAGTGGTGAGTATTTCAGGATGTCTCTTCTGTTGCCAGGCTTAAAGCAATCGATACTAACCTTAGGAAAAGTTTTGCACGATATGATTATCTGTGACTCAGAGGATTGGGTCATTGGATTTATAAACCCAGAATTTCTTTGGTGATCCAAAATGCTCCACGGGTGGTTCCCTTGCCTCTCCTGTGACCCAGTTCCTTAAAACCATGGTTATTTCATATGGCCAGAATCTCTTAGTCAACCTCATTTGTCTTTCTGTTTTGTAGAATGAAAATAAATCAACAGACCATTTTCTACCGTTGACCCTAGAGAATAATCTTTAGAATGTATCTTTAAAAATCATTTTCTATATTTTATATTAGAAGTAGTATTTACCATATTATACAGTTCTTTATCAAGGTTTAAATTTTATACTGTATAGCAGATACCTTTCCAGGGTTCAAATATGGCTTTGGTGCTAGCCTTTAATTTTACTTTATATGTAGTTTGCATCTAATTTGATTGTGTTGTTATTTTAAAGAATTTGACAGAGATTAGTGCATTGTGTACTTTGCCAAGCTCCTTGAAAGTCTTTCCCAATTTGCATTGAAATCACATTCAAATTGTCTTTGTGCAACAAATAAAACATTTGATCTATTCACTGGAGACACGATTAGCACCCATTTGCCTAATCTCCCTAATAATTTGACAGGCTAGAATCCTAACTGGTCTCTCTGCTTCAGATCTTGTTTTCTTTTTCAGTTTATTTTCAGCAGAGCAGCCAGAAGTATTCTGTTAAAATTAAAGTTAGATCCTGTCATTTCTCTCCTCAAAACTCTTTAGCAGCTTCCATTTTGCACAGACCAAAAAAAAAAAAAATCTGAAGTTCCTATTATAAATAGCAATGATCTTTATGGTCTTTGGCCTTCTTTTTCTTCTCTGACATCATCTCTTAACACTTTTTTCTTCTACACCATAGCAACCAAGCCTTCCTGCCTCAGAGTTGTCAATCATAACTAAGAACATTCTCCTGGAGTCCATTTCAGTTAGCCCACTAAGGTGAGGAGTCCCCCAAACTCAGAAGACTTTTTGGATCATCCCATCCAAACAGTTGGCATTCCACCACAAGTCAAGATTCTTAAATTCCATCAGCGAGTATCACCAGCAATAAGCTACTTTATTCATTGCCTTGCTTATTGTTGTCCCCACACAACTATAAGTAAACATACAGACAAGGCCTTTTCTGTTTTACACTCTTCTGCATCTCCAAAGTATACACTCGTTTGGGTGTTATGGGCTTAATATTTAAGTTAGTCTCAAGTTTACATGGTGACATCCTACCTCTCAGGGTCACAGTATTAGTAGGTAATGTCTTTGGGAAGTTACAAAGTTTAAATGAAATCTTGGAAATGTATAATTCATGATGGAATTAGTGCTATTTTAAGAAGATGAGTAGATACCAGGACTTCCTCTCACTAGCCTCATTAGGACATAGTGAAAATGCAGAGTCTGTAAGTCAAGAAAAACAAAAAGAAAAACAATTACTCTAAAACTTAAGCCTGAGGCCACTCTGATCTTAAGATTCCTCACTTCCAGAACTATGGGAAAATAAATGTCTGTTGTTTAATTCACTCAGTTTATGGTATTTTAATATAGTTGCCAAGTAAATTGACTCATGGTAGAGAAAATATAGTTGACCCATATGCATTGATAAATAAGAAATAAGATGGCAATAAAATGACCCTAAGACTTTGGTCTGGACAGTCTCTTAAGACAGAGGGTTTAGCTGTCTAAGACAAGTAAGATTTCCCATGTCATCAAAACTATTTGTGAAAAGTGAAAACAAGGATTTGAATTAAAACTGATGCAATTCAACCCAACATTTATTTTTAAAATTGTAGCATATGAATTGTGAATTCTGGAGCTAGAATTTGTAGACTAAGTTTCTAGCTTCAATAAAACCTAGTATCCACAGCATGTCTTGTGCTTGTATGTAATCTACAAGATTTTTATAATAATAACAATACCTGCCTTAAGGAATTATTATAAGAATTGAATAAGATCATATATTAGCACATTCAGATGAATTTTGACATGTATTTGTTGCCCAATTAATACTAGAAGCTGTGAAGCTTTTTGGGCTCATTTAGTACACACACACACACACACACACACACACACACACAATGTGCTTGTCTGAAAGCCAACTTTTCTGGTGTTTTATTTTCTTTTCAGATAAAAGAAAACTTATACATAACATCGATGTCATAGTTTGTCTTTTAAATTTCAGAAAATGAGCAATTCATCTTTGCCTTCCATAGTACCATCATCAATTGTTTTGATGCATCCAAATCTCTCAAATGTTATAACTATCTTCAGATGAGTTAACCAAACCAATAACCTTGGTAGAGAACTTTATAGAGGTTGAAGAGATTTTGCCTATTCTTGTTAAAAAAAAATCACTCAATCAGATCATTAGAGTGTGAAAGATGTAGGATTTCTTGTAATTCACCTTTATCCTTTTCTAATGAGCAAACTAAAATCCTTAGAACGATTTCCAAGTGTGTGCCCAATATGACATACAATTCTTTGACCTTACTATTCCTACTACATCACGAAGGATTAACTCAAAGTAGCACACTTTCTACTAGCTAGGAAAAAATTATCATATCTTTTCAACATAAGTAGTCATTAAAATTCAATGTATGTGACAATAGTTAAATGCCAGAGTGATCTCAAACATCACTGTGTAAGTTGTCAAGTGACAGAACACACGTGCTCTACATAAACCCCCACATATTTCTGCATAAATATTGTCATATTTAACTCATCATAAGGACAGCTCACTACTTTCACAAATTAAAATTTTGCCCCGAGATACAGAACAAAATCTGGAATAAAACTGAAAGTTGGTATTTTTGTGGTTGAAATGATAGACCAAATAGCGTGTGATTTCCACATTATAGGCACTTCATCACTGAAAACCACTCCTTAAAACTGATTTTTCTTTATGCAATTGTTAAGAATTTAACATTAGGGAATCTCTGTGTTTATGAAAATTAGTCGCCCGAAGACATAGTATTTTATTTTGGGAAGAGGTGGTATCTTAGGAGACTAAAGTTTTGCAATAATCATTTATTTCTAACACTGAGGGAGTACCATCCCCAAGTGACACAATTAAGCTTGCAAAACCCTTCTGTCCTTAACTATACTAGAACTTTGTTTCTGAATTTTATGCGCCTAATTTCTCTAACTTCCTTTCTCTGCTTATGAATTTCTAGCTGTTTGCATAACCTGATGTGCATAGCGTGGCCATGTCTCGAGGCAACACACTACTCATGTTTAGGAAATCGCTCTTACCCTTGTGAATGTTGGACAAGGATATCTTTCATGGGAGAGCTTGTCTCTTCATATTAGAATGCTGGAATACTAAATATTGCATAGCAGCCATTAGGTTATTTTTAAGATGGCAGTGTTTAAGTATTTATAATCCTATAAGAAATATTAGGACTCAAGGGATTGATTCAAGATTTATTTATTTATTTATTTATAAATTAGCAAAGATTGAACTTTTCTTATTGTACCTCAACTTATATTCAGGAATATCACCACAAGAAATGATCAGCGTCAGATGTATATGAAATATTGTAAAACATAGACATTTAAGAGTGGATATGTTTTATATTTAGTAATGGCACTTATGCCAGTTGGTTCATTTTAAAACAAGTTACATTTGACGTCAAGTAGGTACAGGTGTATTTTATTCTTAGTAATAGCATTTATACACGAACTTTGATTGAATTGCAGTTTCCTCTCATCAGCTTCTTCTAGATGAGCTGAGTGCATTGGGCCCATAGAGCTATTAGCTTTCATTGTTAGAGAGACGGAGATCAGTCCCTTTAGAATAGTGAATTAGCCTTGTAGCAAAGCTTTCTCCTGGTTCCTCTTCACAATGAGACTCTTTTAACCAAGCTTTTTACTAATGCAACCAGAGAGTAAAATGGCCGTTGGAAGAAGAAAAATGAAATCTACTGAAATACAATGATCGAGTGGGTGTGTCTTCAGCTTCTCACAGTATGCTGATCTGACACGATTAGTTCACAATGCAGAAAGTGGCTCTTCAGGCATGGCCAGCTATATCTCTAAGTATTGAAGTGTAATAGGTCTAAAATTGAAATAAAGCTATCATTTTTTGAAAAGCCTAAATACTTTATTTAAAAATACGTAATATTGGACACGTCTCTAAACCTTATAATAAAATATTCTTTCATTCTTCAAAATTTTAAAAATACTTCATGCTAATACAATCTTATACCACATTTTGTTACTTTAAATAGTTTTTAACCAAAAAAATTCAAAAATTTCTGGTACTCTTTATCACAATAGGTTGAAAATTAAGAATTGGAGAAGAGTCCAAATGAGTTTTAGTTTCGATATGTTAAAACTTTAATGTTTATCATTTGATTTTATAAATTGCTTTTTCTGAGATTATTAAGAATTAATATGTCGAGATTATATTTATTAGTAAATTAGGGATGCAGAGAACGATGCTAATGATATATACCTGTTTAATAAAACAGACATGAGCTTAGGCTAAGTAAGGTTGAGCAAATGTATTTTATAGATGGTAAGAAGCCTTGAACTACCATCATACAAGAGATGGGAAAGGATGCACCAAGACAAGTGAAAAATACCAAGGTTGAAAAGGTAAAAGTGCAATCTATTTTTTTCTATACATAATATATAGATTTGTTAACAATACCTCTAAAGTATCCACACACGCACACCCTGAATGACATGAAGGAAGAAAAATGATGAATCTCCTCAGCAAATTCTCAGGTTTGTGTTCCAAAGGATAGCATCCAAAATACTGAAATTTTCTAAATTATCAATAGTAGGTCAACACAGTTTGAAACTACTTTCATTCATAATTTCCTGAAGAAATATATTCAATAACAAATATATTTAATAAAATGTTTGAAAACACCACACTGAAAAAGATAAAACAAAAATAACTGTTGAGGAATTTTTCAAAACAATAGAGAAATATTACTAATTATAATATGATTAACTGGATTAATTTAACTAAAAGTGATCAATACTATATAAAATTGCAAAATACCTCCTTTCCATCCTTCCCTTTCTTTTCTCTCATTTTTATTTCTTCCATTTTTCCCACCCTCCCTCCATTCCTTCTTTTTTTTTTTTTTTTTTAAAATTTATTTATTTATTTATTATAAGTACACTGTAGCTGTCTTCAGACACCCCACAAGAGGGCATCAGATCTCATTGCAGATGGTTGTGAGCCACCATGTGGTTGCTGGGATTTGAACTCATGACCTCTAGAAGAGCAGTCAGTGCTCTTAACCACTGAGCCATCTCACCAGCCCCCATTCCTTCTTTTGTTCTTTCTTCTTTTTTATCTTGTAGCCACAACCCAATCAGTTGAATGGAATGCAGTCTAGAAATAGACACTTAAACAGTCAATAGATTTTGATTTAAAATACACATAAATTTTATGAGGAAAGGTGTTTTTTTTTTCCTTAACAAATTATCTGGAACTGTTGTGGATAGCCCCAGCCTTGTACTTTGATGCTAGTTCCACTTTCCTGGGAGGTGCTGCAGAGGAGGAGTGAGTCTGTACACAGGTGACTTCTTGTGAACCTTCTGTCCAATTAAATTTGTAAAATAAAGGCTAGAGCCAGTGATTGGGCAGTAGAAGGGGAGGTGGAGAAAAAGGCTTAGGGGAGGAGAGAGGAAGCCGATGGAAGAGGAAGCAAAAGGAGGAGGAAGTCGACAGAGGAGCAGGAGGTGGAAGGACAGTGGAGGAAAAGCACATGGCCTGGAAAAACCACAAGTTATGAAGGATCTCATAGCTGGGGAATAGAGTAGTGTAATGGTAAATCTGCACAATCTAGGCATGCAGTTTATATCCATAATTATTGAGTTGTGTTTTCCTTGACTGGTCTTATTTGGGTCGGAGATTTATCTCAACATGGAATGACAGGATATCTACTGGAAAAGAATGAACCTTAAGTCATATATAACATTTATATCTGAATAACTTACATATATGTACACACACACATATAGATATATATATCATGACTTTGGTGTGAGTAAAAATTTCTTTGAAGAAACATAAGCAATAAATACTCTTCAGGTAGGTCCTATGTCAGCTGTAGATGGCCACACACAAAACAAACATAGTCACATCTTTGTCTTATTGTCTCATAATGTTGATTCAGGGATTTTATTTTTTTTTAACCTTACCACTCATTTACACATATATCAGTATATCAGGGCTTCTGGTTTTGTATTTTAAAGAGAATCCTGTGTGTGCACGGTTATATGAGTCTTGGTGTCTATGTATTCTTTGTGTTTTGCTGTGGTTCTTTTTCTCCAGTTCCAGGGAATCAGATGTCCTCTCCTGGCCTATCCAAGCACTGGGTATCTACATGGTGAACAGACATATATACAGGTGTTCACACACACATAATACAAAAATAAATTTAAAAATACATTTCTAAATAAATAATTATAATAAACCTATGACACACTCATAAACCTATGTGTATATTTGTTGTATCATTTTACATTTAATATGTAACACCTTTGTACAACATCTCTTCTATATATACCATCATCTTGAAAAGAATAACTCAGCAAAAACCTGTGAATTTAGGAGAATTATGAATATTTGAAATTATATCTTGGTTGTATCTTCTTAGTAGTAATAACGATCCTTAAAGATTGTTATTAAAGTAGGTCTTATGCATTTTCCTTCCCTTTTAAAAGACTTAGAAGAAGCAGATACAAAGGGCTGCAAATTACCAAGCATTTGTGGCCAAGTTCTTCACATCTTAAATCTTAAATTCTTACATCATCCCGAATAGTAGTTACTGTTATAGCCACTTTAGCTTCAGAGAGAAAGAAGCTAAGAGCAGAGGGGTGAAGTAGTAGTAATGTACCCAAGTACATCTGCACCAAAAGATGTCATCCAAGATTCAAGTTCAGGAGACTAGATCTGGGAACTCCTCTCAACAGTCTGCAAGTAGACAGAGGGGCCACTCTAGATTCTTCTACCAGCCAACAGTGCACTTATCTGGGAATTATGCTCCCTGGAGTTCATTATTATAAATATTCTTGCTATCACCCACCAGTATCAACAATCTTATCCATATATATCTATATCTACTATATCTATATCTATATCTACTATACCTATATCTATATCTATACCTATATCTATATCTATCTATCTATAGATATCTATCTATAGATAGATAGATATAGATAGATAGATATATAGATATATAGATATATCTATCTATAGATAGATATAGAAATAGAGATAGAGATATCAGACTGAAAAATTAGTGGCTGTCAATAGGTTTATGGCTGAAATGTAGGGCAAAGACATAGAAGAAGTAGAAAATGAAAAGAATATATTGATGTCTTACCTAGGAGTTTTCCAACCTAAACAGAATTAAACAGATAAGATGGGGATGGCAGAGCTCAGTCTTAAAATCAAGGTTCTTCTAGCTTTTTAGCTTCCCAGTAGGCAAAACTTCTTTCCCGTTTTATTCTGTTCTGCTGTTTGAAGCTTCCTATCTGTGGGGTCATATTTATTATCCTTAATTTAATATTCTGCTTGTGAGACCGGATTTAAGCAAATGATGACTAACTGGCTTTGGTCTCTAGGAAGTAGACTCGCAGGGTCCTTAGCTCTAAAAATTTCAGCTGCAAAATAAATGCAAGCTCATAAAACCTGACTCTGTGTTTAGAGTTAACTAAGAAAGGAAATTGTCTTTAATCTGCCAAATAGGAAAACATGGTCTGCACATGCTGAAACAGATCATGGACGAATCCTATCAGCCATGCTCTGGAAGCTGTTCACCTCTGTTATTTGCGTTTTTTTCTTTACATCTTTTGCTTATTTTGATTTTCCTGGCTATTCCCACTTTGAGCAAAGCAAGACAAAAATCAAGCAAATTTCTATCAAGTCTTTTGAATATTCTTGGAAAGACGTCCTTGAAGGGAGGTATAGTTAAATGTTAGTGTTGGAATGTAAATCAGTGTTCCTGACTCAAAAGCCTTTACTTCATTAGATATCTTGTGTTATGGGAAATGGAAAGACTTCTCAGTCATCCATGGGTCTGTGAACTGATACCTAAAGTCATACCATTGATGTAGAATTCCTTTTCATATTCTAATAAAGAAATTATTCATGTTTGAGGAGTAAAAATTAAACGAAATAACATAAGGGTTTTTGTTGTTGTTGTTGTTGTTAAGAATATAACCTATACATACCATTTCAAGACTTTGGGTTCAATCTTGGTACCAGCAAAAGAAAATTGTTACTGTTTACAGTTATTAAGCAGTAAAAATTCACACACATGCACACATATACAGGTGTACAAACACAGACATACACACTCACACAAAAATGTCCACACACATTAGTCAGAACTAGTTTTAAATAGTAAATTTCCATTACTGAAATGTATTCACCTCACATTTAAAGGTAAGGGTAAAGTCTCTGTAGTTGATATTTTTTTCTTTTTTTTAACTGAAAATAGACTCTTCTTGCATACAATATATCCTGACCACATTTTCCCTCCCTTCACCCCTCCCAGTTACACCCTATCTCCTCTGTCCCTGAGATCCACTTAGTCTCCATTTCTTCTTTAGAAAATAGCAGGCTCCCAGGAGACAATAGTCAAACAGGACAAAACAAGATACAGTAAGATAAGGCAAAAGGCCTCATATGGAGGCTGGTCAAGGCAAGCCAATTTCTTAAGTTGCTACAGTATTGTCAATGGTATCTGGAGAATACATTTAACAGCTAGAGTATAAGACCTTATAGCTGGCACAGAAGATGTGAAACTTGTGTTTACTGGTCTATCTAAGCTCTTACTGCTTTAAACATTATAAAATGGCATCCTCTCTGAAAACAAGTTCATATAGAATCCATGCCTTCTTCATGCTTAAAACCCGTCTGTGCCTCTCTACTAGCTCTAGAATAAATTCAAACGTCTTAATGCCACGATAGTTTTATATAACCTCTTTAGTCCATTTTCCTACCCCATCTCTTCTACTATCATTTACTCACACTTTACTCATCCTACAGAAAACACCCAGCTCTTGAAAAGGTCCTGGCTCTTGTATCCTTGTTCTTGTGCATATCTTTTGTAAATAATGTCCTGGTTAGGATCAATAGCATCTCATAATGATTAGATTCATCTGAGTGATGGTGTGCTGTCCTGGTCTAATCCCTGTCTATATACCACGCTACCTATGCATCTTTAGATCACCTATTAATCGCTGATCTCTGATTTATTATACATTAAAGACCTTATTGAATGTCTTCATGCTACTGTTTTACTATCAGATGGAATCAATCCTTGTTGTAGTCTTAGAAGATTTCTTTCTCTTCTTTGTTTTCTTATTCTAAATTTGTAGGTTTTTACTACTTAATTGGTATCACTTCCAAGATTATCCAAACTTTAACTTGTATTCTAGTTTACTTTATGTTGCTGTGATAAAATTCCAAGACCAAAAGCAACTTGGAGATGAAAGAGTTTGTTATACTTTTCAGGTTTCAGTTAATCAATGAGGGAAGCCAGGGGAGGAAGTCAAAACAGGAACCTGGAATCAGGAACTGAAGTAGAAAGCATGGAGGAATGCTGCTGACTAGCTTGCTCTCCATGACTTGGATAGCTTGATTTCTTATACCACCCAGGACTACCTTCCCAGGACTGGTAAGACCCTTAGTGGGATGAACTCTTCCATATTAATAATTAATCAAGAAAATATCACAATGACATGCCCACAAACCAATCAGATGGATGTGACATGCTCACAAACCAATTAGATGGATGTGACACATCCACAAACCAGTCAGATGGATGCATTTCTTCAACTGAGGTTCCTTCTCAAGCAACTATAGGTGTTTATTACCACTGACAAGAACTAAATCGTACACACCGTGGATTTTTCTATTATTATCAATCGTATTTCATTATTGCTCATGTCTAAAACAGACTATAAAGAACTTCCAATAAGTGACTTAATCTTAAAAGAAATAAACACTATAATAACACTATATTTAAGGAAAAAAATTAGAAGAGCCATATTGCTTACGGGTGTGATATTCAAAATATCCGGGATGTGTATGCCAAGAAGGAATCCTGGGCTTATCTGAGGTCATCTAAAGAGCAGTGGGACTATGAATGTTTGTTTCTTAGTTTGTTCTGCTTGGTTATATTGAGTTTGCAAATTATTTATAACAGTGCAATATGAAATGATATAAATATTGAAACTGCTTTTCTCTAAGGACTCATCCTTTCCATGATTCAGTTGCATTTAATATTGCTGATCACTTTTTGCTAGAAATACTTTTTTCTTGGCTATCATGTTAAAATATCTCCGGATTTTGCTTGTGAATCTTTGTAACTTATCCTTACCTTATTGATTCTTTCTATTCCTAGGTCATGGTTTTTAGCCCCATGCTCCTGGTCTAGGTTCATGACTCCTTCAGCATCTTTTTATCTAGAGGACAGCATGATTTTTCCATGACGTTATTTATAATTTATGATCTGAAGGCTATAATTCTAGAGTATTCAAATTGGTTCCGATTCTGAGATTCCCATGTCTAATGGTCTGTTTTACATTTGGATGGCTCCCAGCCATCTCAGACTTAAGGTGCACCAGTGTTTAGCCTGCTCTCTGAACAGGGCTGCCTTTCACTCAAAACAAGCTAGAAACCTCACAGTTGCCCTTCAGACCTAGCTCCCTTCCCTCACACATACTTCATTATTTAGCACTGTTGATTCTATAATATGTGGTCGTTGAATGAAAATGGTCCCCTTAGGCTCACAGGAAGTGACAATATTGGGAGGTTTGATCTGTGAGAGGAATCACCTGGGGTGGGCTTTGAGCTTTCAAATGTTCAAGCCAGACCCAGTATGTCTCTGTCACTGTCTCTGTTTCTGGCCCAACTCCCCTGATTGTTAATCCAGATATAGAACTCTTAGTCCTTTCTCTAGCACCATTTCTACCTGTATGAGGCCATACTTTTGGCCATAACTTTAATGGAATAGAACTCTCTGAAACATAAGGCATCCCCAATTAAATTTTTTTTCATAAGAAGAAATGCCATAGTCACTATGTCTCTTTATAGCAATAAGATTCTAACTAAGACAGAAATTGATACTAGGCATTAAAGTATTGCTGTGATGGGCCTGAGCATGCGCTTGTTCGGAGGAATGTAGAATTTGGGCATTTGAAATAGGAAAGCAGCTGAATGCTTTAAGTGGGGCTTAATGAACCACCGTAGTACAGCAATAGGAGAAAGTGGTACTGAGGGTTATTTATACTATGGCAACACAGTTTAGGAGATTTCAGAGGAGAAAATATTAGTATATGGCCTATAGATGGTTCTTATGATATTTGACAAAGAATAAGGCTGCTTTCTGCCCTTGTCCAAAAAAAATCTACATGAGAATATATTGAAGAATTATGAATTAGAAGCTTTGGCAGAGGAGATTTCAAAACTGTATCATATTGGTTGTGTCGTGTGGGTATGAGTGGTCAGATCTATAGTGAAAAGGATCCAGCAGAACAAAGAAAAGGAAAAAATACAAAGTGTATATGTTGGTTGTATGTGATTTGCTGTTTGATTTTGGTTTTATAGAGTATTTCAGTTAAAAGACTGTCATTAGTCTCAGAAGACATTTTGGACATTTAAACAGGATTTAGACTAATACATTATGGAGACTTTTGAGGACTGAATGCATTGAATACATTCTCTCTCCCTCTCTCTCTCTCTCTCTCTCTCTCTCTCTCTCTCTCTCTCTCTCTGCATTCTGATATGGCTATAAACCTATGATACCAGGGAGTGAAATGTGGTAGTTTAAACAAAAATGGGCCCCAATGGATCACAGGGAGTGGCACTATTAGCAGGAGGTATGGCCTTGTTGGAGAAAGTGTGTCACTGAGGCTGAACTTTGAAGATGTTGGAGGCAGGCCTAGAGTTTCTGTGTTCTTGCTGCTTGCTGATCCAGACTTAGAACCCTTGTCTCCTTCATCAGCACCATGTGTGTCTGCATACTCCCATGTTTCCCACCCTGATGAGAATGGACTAAATCTCAGAAACTATAAGCCAGCCCCCACTTAATTGTTGTCCTTTATAAGAGTTGCCTTGGCTATGGTGTTTCTTCACAGCAATAGAACCCTAACCAAGAAACCTTGTAGTGTCTCTCAAGACAATCAACATCATTCTATCTTCAGGACTAACCATGTTCAAAGCAAGTCACAAACATCCCCATTATATTATAATATTCATTGTCTTCTCTAAATCTTCCTGAAGTTATTCATGGCTGAATATTACTGAAACTGTTATGCCTTCATTAAAAATGAAGCCCTATTAATATGTTCAACATGTGCCACACACTGCAAAGCTGTTAGTGACTTGACTTCTGTTCACAGGCTCTGCTACAGATGATCTCCTGGTCTGGCTGGAAATAGAGAAAGTGGAATGAAAAAGGAAGAAATCAGAACAACATTTGTCCTTATTTCTAACAACTTAAACACAATGTTTCTCATGGTTTTGGACCAAAATAGCTATTCTAATTTCATCTAACTGTTTTAAAAAATATCAAACACATCCCTCCCTCGCTCAGATGTACCAGCACCAGAATGTATATTATCTTACTGAATCTTTACAGTAACTATTGGGGAGAAAACATTATACCAATTTCTAGATGATGGGTTCATGTATGCAAAGTAGAAGGCTACAGGATCAACCACTGCCTTTCAGTTCACTGGCAACTGTCTCTGACTCTCCTCTCCTTTCCCCTTATTTTTGTGCTGTCACCAATATGCTGACAATCTCTTGCTTAATGTATATGAGAGTCATGAACACTATTCTATTCTCACCGCCAGTATTGTTTTCTTATTTGAGCTGGTGTTCCGATTGTAATGTATTCAGTGGCCACAACTTTCTATGGCATGAGATCAGAAATCTCGTTCATAGATAGAACTGGGGATAGCTACGGATAATGGGCCTTTAGGGTTAGTATTTATATCAAGGCTGTGTGCCTTGATTCAGGTAGTAGCATGAAACATATTTCAGTATAATTTTCATGGTTAAGGGAACATAGAGGTGATTTGACTTATTCCAGTAGTAAAGAACAAAAGAAAAATGAAGTTAAAATGTTAAATGTTTTACCTGCATAGGTTACAAGAGCGAAGGCCCTGATGTGACCCCAATAACTCAAAGCCCAATCCTTATCCTAACGCCCATTCCTCATATGCTTTATCACAAGCTTCTTTTACTTAACAAACTGATTTATCATGCTTTATTTGAAAATGCAAACTCGGGTTAGTTTTCAATGTATTTAAATTGTAGAAAACCCAGACCAAGTGGCTTGTTTAAAGCCATCACAGGATTTAAATGTTTATATATGAGGGGGGAAAAAAAGATAACTGACAGAGTCTATCCAGGATGCCATGGCCAAACTAATGATATTCATTACAAATAAGGAAAAAAAAAGACCCAGGAAGAGATTTCAAATGGGAAGGATCTATCTAGGGCTGCTCTTCTAACCAAATCAGGCACAGCTTTAAGGGAAGCAAACAAAAGGCCAGGTCTGGAGACAGTGAGGGCTAAGTGAGTTAGAGATCCTGTTAGCAAGTGCAGCTCCCTGGCTGCAAGCAGAATTCTACATCTGCTCAGAGCACTAGGGAACCACTGGCCCCACCCATTCTTCTATATCTGATATTGCTGCACTCTTTTCCTGTTTGTCTAGATTGAGTGATTTCAACCACAGTTCACTAAAATCTATGGTAAATGAGCCCACAAAATCTCTCAGTTGTAGCCTCTACACTTCCAAAATTTTTTACTACATATAAGAGATTGTTTTGCCTATAGTCATTTCTCTTTTTCTCTCTAGGCTTCCCTTTTATCATTGATGTGGGTTGAGTCTACTGTGAGGGTCTTTGCAACTGTTCTTTTTCCGGGTCCCTTTCCTTGAAAAGAAATAGAGACTAGAGTTTTAAGGATCCTTAGCACACTATAGAATCAAAGGATCAGTTCAACTGGGTTTGGAGTCCCAAGCCTTCTTTTCTCATTAGAAATTGGAGTTGGTTTGTGTTACACAGGTATGCAATTTGCATATCTTGCATGTGTAATTCCTATAACCTGAGGCTAGAGCTATGCTCTCTCTGTGTACCGATAACTAGTTATCTTTGAATAGAGCTGGTAAGGAAAGAGTGGGAATATGCCAAGAAATTAGACATGTAAGACTTAAAAGCCTTGGGGAATTACTATAACAATAAGGACAACAATGATAGGCTAGTTGGCCATGTGATTTTAGTCACAATAATATTTTTTAAGAGGACCTAATGGACAGACATGACCATAGGAATTGGAATTTTTATGAATATATATAGTGTCTAGTTTCTATATGCAACGTATCTGTGACTCACTATTGGTTTAGGTAGAAGCAATCTTTGGTACCCTAGATTTTACTTACATGGCAATTTTACCATCTGTGCTGTGTATGGCAGAGTCTGAGTACATAAGCAAACAAAATTAAGTAAGCGTTAACTTTCAGAGGGAAGATGAGTTGTAGGTATGTTTCTTTAATAGTAAAGATGATCAGAATGCTGTTTCAGAAATGTTCAATAATCTAATTTAATCATTAAGTAAAACCTGACTGTATCTTCTGTTGGTGCTCCCAGGCATTAAGAAAAACAATGAATAAAACAAGACATGAAGAAAAGGCTTATGTTTAAAGATTTAAAGATACACTGGAAATAAACATGTAAAATGTTAGGTCAGTGAACCGGATAACCTTATATTGAAAGGAACATCTTGCCATTGGACTTTCTAAAGGATGAAGGTCATAGTCACTCATCAAACAAAGTCATATTAATACATAATGGTACAACAACAAGGACTCCTCAATGAGTAATGGCCATTGGGGTCTTTCACTTAGGCCACCATTTTTCTATATATCATGACACTTTAACCTTTGGGAAAAAATGACCAAGGATGCAGAAAAAAAATCCTCACAGCAAAATTTACCTGGAATATTTCACTACATATAAAAAAATGCCAAAAAAATTAAATCTGTTAAGGGGATGGTATGGAACAGTGAACGGGTAGATTGACAGGCAGATGAAAGATTTTTCTGTACCCGTGTTACTTGTCTAATATAAGATGACAACAAGGTCAAGGGTAATGGTGATAACAGTGATATTGGTGTTTTACTATTGCAATTAAATGATTCAGAAAATTTAGCTTATATATCAGGAAATATAGCAAAGCCTGGTTGTATGCCTTTCTGGGGATTAAGGAGCCACTTAGCATGTTATAGACATTTATGATTGTGTAGTTATTACATAGGTCATGAAGATGTTATACTCTGAGTGCTGATTGCAGATGATAATTGCATTAATCACACTTACTTTTACAAATATAATTCACTGCCCTACTCATCGAAATAAAAGGTCAGATAGCTTCCATTATAAAGCTCATCCATGCAAGAAATTATGAGGAAAAAGCACTCAATTAAAGTAATAAGGACAAAAGCAACCATTTTCTCATCACATAAAAATAGCAAAAAATTAATATTTGTTTTGTGTCCTAATTTTCTATGCATCACGTTTGGCTCTTGGTTTATGTTATATAAAGTGTTCTGTTAATATTTTATAAAAAAATTCAGTATACTTTTTTTAAAATGTTGTCATAGCAACATAAGCATTTTCTATATGATATTATTTTACATGACTATGAACATCAATTTTTCCAGTTATGTGAAATTATAGCAAAAGAGTGTTTATGCATTTGGTATTGCTAAATATTTATGTTGCCTTGGCATCTTTTATTTTTATATATAAAGCTAGATAAACATCATATGCGTAAGGCTTTTTTCAGTACTCGGGGTTCTAGTTTTCATGCTGAAAAGAATTTTCTAGAAAGGAGTTACAGTCCAAAATATTTTCATTTATGCTCCAGTGAGAAAAATAAGATAGCAAATTTTCTACCTGTATATGGAGAAGCTATTAAATCTGCTTGAGTCATATTTATATTGAATATTTTAGCTATAGAAACAGGAATCAAACCTCTGAATAATATTTTGCTTCTTCATCATTTCTATATTCACTGTTGGAAATTCAAAGAGCCAGAAGTCTCGAATTATTTTAAAACTCTATATGCATGCTTTGCCTTCAGAAAAAGATGAGTTCAGAGTCTGAGGGATAATAGCAAAAGTAAATTGGCCAAGTTACAAAGCATTCTGAGATCAGGTACTTGCATGATACAATAGATGTAATATTAGCTATCTTCAACAATTATTCTGAGGATTATTGGCATTTTGATTTTAGTTTTTTTTAAGAGACTAACATGAGATAGATGTTTTATAGGTGATGATGACCTCAATAAATTTTGTTGGTTTTGTTGTTTTTTGTTTGTTTGTTTGTTTGTACAATGGCTGCCCAGCTAGGAACCATTTGATAGCCTTCTGTTTCTTATAAATGTTCCTTGCAATGACATCATGTTGGTCATGTAATGCTTCCAAACATGCTTTGAAACATTCTGCACACATACATGGGTACTCTTTCCCTGTTCCTGTTATATGAGTTCAAACATTTACTTTCAAGATTTTCCACAATCCCTCTGAGGAGAGAAAAGCCAACGTCACCCATGGTATCTCAAGCAACAGAATTCTCTCCTCTCCTACTACCTGCTATCTCCACTAGCTGAGATAGTATTTTGTGGTGAGCCTGAGATGTCAGAGTCCATTTGTTTCGGCCCTGGTGTTTTCTTATATTGACAGCAAAATCAGTTAGTGGAGTCATAGGACACTGTTAATGAAACTAAAATGAAACCTAAAATGAGGAACTGATATCAATTGAGTAATGTATAAAAAGGTGCTTGGTAAAAACAATACATCAAAAATGCTCTATAGGAATATAGAAGACAGACAAACCCATGCTTGTTGCTGTGTGAAAGGATCTACATAGACTCTGAATAGTTGTATAGGGTGAATTTAGCAAGCATTATATAAAAAATGCAGCTAATTCATCAGGAATCAGTACATTAGCTGAATTACAAATAATTGCTGATTTGTAAATTCAAGAAAGCTCAAATTCCATACGTAGTTAGAATGGATATTTCTATTACTTTCAGCCAATCAGAAAAGGAATTCAAAACTGGTTCACTGTCTTCCACAAGCAGCTTCCATTTCCCCTAGAGAGTAATTTGTTGAGGCCAGAATATAGACAGTGGATTGCATAGGTGATGTCTGTCTATGATTTATAGGTTAGGAACTGAAATGATAGAAGTTACATCTAATGTCACTTAGAACTCAGATATCCTCTATATCTCTGTTCCAAGTCACTATGACACAAAGCTCTACTCTACTCAAGAGAAGCCCAATCTATATCTTTGAGTGATAGCTAATTGCAATAGAGATGTTAGATTTTGAGACTGATATTTTAGGATTTATCTGTTGCAATAAACAACATACAGACTATCTGGGGACATTTATCAGAAACCAATCAAGCCGAGTAGGGTTATACTAAATCTGTTTGGCACTCTTTTCTCAGTATGGAAAGAAAGCAATCATTCCCTATGCTAATGAGGACTTTGTATATCATACAGACAGCTCAGGTGCCTCAGACTGTTTAATGCTTCCACCTTTGTGAATGTATCTGGCTTTATTTTGACTGTGATCAAAGGTTCTTCCTCTGGCTATGCTTCTTTTCATCTGTCCTCCCAATCGTACAGGCTTCAGACTGGGTATTTGGTGGTTTTGTTGTTGCTTTCTTCTCTGTCTTTTAAATTCGTGTATATAGAGAGAACCTTGTATAGGTATTACTCTTAATGACATTGCTCTGGACAGCTGTCTGTACTCAGGCTTGTTCAGGACTTTGTAGCAAGACTGGATAAAAAAGAGATAAATGACAGGCCCAAGGCCATAATGCATAAAGGAAGCTATATGTTCAAAGTATAAGTTCTCTATAAACCTAAGACCCTTACTCAACATTTGATAAAGACACATCCTTCCACCAGGAAAAAAGAAAACAAGCCAGCACTAAGTGCTGCTGCTTTGCCAAATTCAATTGTAATAAGTGCAGAGACAGGAGACAGACACTTTTTGGACTTGAAACAAGCAACCGGTGCCAGAACTACCATCTCCCTTTTTGGCTACCTTCGGTTTCATTAGCCTTCAGAAATCCTTTGATTCATATGTCTCAAACCAATCTTATTATTCCCTTAAGAGTCCAGCATGAGCAACAGAAGACCAGCATTGCCAATAATTGTGTTAACCAAGTAGGACATCATTTAACAGAGGCCTAAAGGTTACTCTGAATCTCAGGTGTATGCGGAGGCACAGTGGCGATGCCCATCTTAGCTAATGTGTACAGTGCCCTGATGGATCTTACTGTCTGTCTACAAACATTTTTCCTTGTCCTGTTGAAGCATCTTGTCACAGTTCTTGTGCTCTTTGGAAAAACCAAACCAACCATCACTTTACCCAGAGCTGCATGCTTATTTGATCCACATTTTAAACACTACCAATTCTAATCATATTTTCCATTGTGAAGGTAGAAATCGTTGGAAGTGAGATCTCAGAAAGTAGAGAATGAAGTCTCATAAGGCACTCCGACCTTCCATTTATTCTGCTTAGTCATATATTCCTATATTATATTTATCAAGGATTTTGTTGTTTTGCTACTTTGAGTTCTACACCTACTACTTGGCCCCCAGTTTTGATTGAAATACAGATTCTATTAAAGGTCAGTATCAAACAAAATTACGAGCCATGGTTAATTTATTTTAAGATTCCCTGGGCTTGACTCTAAGACAGAAATCAGAGTGTGCATGACAAAATGCTTTCCATGTGTCTGTGTCCTCCCTTTTCTGGAAGTCACTTGGCAGTGAGCCAAGTAAGGTACTTGGGTCAATAATGAGAACTTTCCCATCTCCTTTTATTTTTCTAAGAGATCAAAAAACATCTTTAAATATGATTAGAAAAGATATTTTTCTTTCTATCAAGAGGAAAATATCTGGGATACCTTTACTATTTCCCTTTTCCTTCTATCTCTTTCATTATGTTGTTGGTTTTTCCACACTCTTGGGAGTTAAACCCCAGCATTAACAATGCCAGACAGGTGCTATAATACCACGCTGCATCTCCAGCCCTTCCTATTTGTTTTTAAATTTTGAGATAGAGTCTAGGTAAGTTTGTTAAGGTTGCTTTGAATTTACAATCTTTTCTCTCAACCTCTCAACTACCTGGACCACAGGCCTGCTTCATAATTATCTGCTACTTCGCCACAGTCTCGCTGCTGTTCCCTGCACTTGCTTTTCTGTGCACTTCCTACTTATAACATTTTCAGTGACTATTATTCTAGTTTTGCATTTAATTATAATACTCGTGTTGTGTCAGGCATGTGTGTGTGAACACGCTGTCATAGCCAATGGTCTGTCAGCTTCAAACATTAATTCTAATTCCTAACTCCTGCATACTAACAAATAATCCAGACTCCTCTGGAATCTCCATTTTCTTTAAAAAGAAAAAGGAGAGCAAGAATAAATGTTTACATAATTTATATTTATTGAGAAAGTAAATATGACTATATCTGTGCAAGGAGACTATATAATACCGGACATATTTTGCCTGATTACTGTTGAGACAAAAAAAATTGTGTGGCAGGCAATTGAACCAACGTAGTTCTAATATGAAGATCATTCTTGCACATAGCTGGAGTCATCATCTGCTCATGTGTTATGCTTTCTCAGATGCTGAACAGGGACCAGTGCCCTGAAATATTATTCTTCCTCCTGCTCACTGGCGCCTGAAAGTAATTCCCTGGAGTGTCATTATTTTGACTTAAGGTTTCTTGGTCCCTGTTAACATGCAAACAGGCTCTGGAGTCCAGGCATATTTATGTCATCCCTGTTTGAGAGAATTTTTCAGTACCTTTTCTTGCACCTAGTTTTACTAGTCAGTAAATAAGACCTTGAATAACGTGAGAGGGCTTAGGGCCAGAGTATATATCACAACACTGTCTGCTGAATTTTAGTGTGATTCCTTTCTTCTGAACTTTAGAATCCTCATTTTCTTCTGCCTTATGTTTTTAAAAATATCTATATGTAGCAACTTAACCCTATAGACAGTAAATGAATTAGTGTACCAATCATGAGAGTTTTAGTAGATGATAAACATTTTACTATTTCTTTTAGCTGGGAAGTAACCATTAATTTCAGAAGCCAAATTGTGAGAGACATATTTCCAATGGCATATGGCTTCTTGGAAATCTTCCTTCCTTGAGAAACTGGCAGTTCTGAAGTTACCTCTGGCTAGTCACATGGTTGGCTTTGCTGATATGCTGTCAGAAGATTCCAGAAGGCTTCAGAAATCCCCTGTGTGATTCACATTAGGTCTTTGGTGTCACTACAAGAGTTACTTTCTTCCTCTATCAGAGCCACCTAAAATGTCAGTGCAATATTTGATCGAATATTTTGCTTTCTACATATCAAAGCCCTGCTTCCCAATTTCCATTGAACATCAGATATCCAAATACTCCTTAAGAGGATCAAGACAGATTGCTCAACTCAGCTGGTGGGAATCGGGCTGAAAATGACTCCCCTCCTGAATGATTTTGTACAAAGGCCTAAAGAAACCTTTCTACTTTGTCAAGTCACTTGAAGAGAAGATCTTTGCACAGCTGTGTGGCACTCCAAGCCTTAGAGACTCAACCACACAATATGTTCAGTTTCTCAGTGAAAAATCCTTCTGAGAGATAAAAAAAAAATGCTACAAGTATCATGTTTATGACAGTCAAAATTATAATGACACATGGTGTTTCTCAGAGGGTAATTTGTAAGCAGGTAGATATCCCTACCTCTGGAAACAAAATGTGTCTGTTCTCATTTGTACCAAGTGTTTGTTTTGTAATTTGCTTCATAGTTATGTACTGTAACAAAGGACTAAATACTGAGGAGGGTAAAGTTCAGTCACTCTGTGTATACAACAGTAGGGCTGATTTGTATAATTACAATCTATATGTATAGCTAGTTCCCTCCGCCAGAGAAAAAATCTACAGGCATGATTTCTTCCCAACATAGTTTAAGTAGCTTTGTAATCAGTTTTAAAATGGATATAGTAGATTAAATATAATCATATGACTAGGTGTTACAATAGTAAATGTTCAGAAATGAGTAGGAGTCGGTTGGTAGGTACTTTGGGGGGAGTATAGAAGTGAGATTCTTGCTCTAATACAAGTTATGTGGATAAATCCTGTAGCTTCACTAGACTTTATTCTCCCTCATTTGAGTGCAGAAGTGTTAGCCTACAAGATTTCTTGGATGTCTGAAATGATATCAAAGTAAAAATTGTACACTACATTTTGATGTAGTATCTAGATGCAGTTATTTAAAATATAGTATATCTTTAGTTAATGAATTTTCTATAATATTTAATTATAGAGATGATTGGGCTAAACAGATCTGCTTCTCAATTTCAGTGTGATCCTTAAAAATGTGGCAATTAATATTTGTTAGAAAAAATATCGAGCATTTTAATTTCTCGTGATTTATATTTGTCTTTATTCTTTGATTCCTATGAGTTTAAATTATTATTTTTTTGGATATTTTATTTATGTTTCAGATGTTATCCCCTTACCTCATTTCTCCCCTCATCCAGGAACCACCCTATCCCATCCCCCTTCCTCCTGCTTCTATGAGGATGTGTCCTCACCCACCTCCCCACCCCCACCTCCCCACCTTCGAATTCCCCCACACTCAGTATCCAGCCTTCATGGGACCAAGGATCTCCTCTCCCACCTATGCCCGACAAGGCCATCTTCTCCTACATATACAGCTGGAGTCATGGGTCCCTCCCTATGTGCTCGCAGGCTAGTGGTTTAGACCCTCGGAGCTCTGGTTGGTTGATATTGTTGCTCTCCTCATGGAGCTGCAACCTTTTCAGCTCCTTCAGCTCCTTCTCTCTAACTCCTCCATTGGGTATCCCTTGATCAGTTCAATGGTTAGCTGTGAGCATCCGCCTCTGAATATATCAGACTCTGGCAGACCTATAAGGAGACAGCTATATCAGGCTCCTGTCAGTATGCATTTCCTGAGATCCACATCAGTGTCTACCTTTGGTGACTGCACATGGGATGGAAACCCAGGTGAAATTGTCTCCAGACGGCCCCTCCTTCAGTTTCTGTCCTACACTTTGTCTCCCTATTTGTTCCCTTGAGCATTTTGTTACTCCTAAGAAGGACGGAAGCACCCACACTTGCTCTTCCTTCTTCATGAGCTTCATGTGGTCTGTGAGTTGAATTGTGGGTATTGCAAGCCTCTGGGCTAATATCCAATAATCAGTGAGTGAATATCATGTGTGTTCTTGTGATTGGGTTACCTCGCTCAGGATGATATTTTTCTAGTTCCAGCCATTTACCTAAGAACTTCTAGAATTCATTGTTTTTAATATCTGAGTAATACTCCATTGTGTAAATGTACCACATTTTTTTGTATCCATTCCTCAGTTGAAGGACATCTGGGTTCTTTCCAGCTTCTGGCTATTATAAATAAGGCTGCTATGAACATAGTGGAGCATATGTCCTTGTTATATGTTGGAACATCTACTAGGTATATGCCCAGGAGTGGTACAGTTAAGTCCTCTGATAATGCTATGTCCAATTTTCTGAGGAACCACCAGACTGATTACCAGAGTGATTGTAAACAGTACTTGTACCATAGAGGCATTATAGGGATTGGGTAACCCTGAGTAGTTGTAAGAACACATATACATTCACATGTATTTTTTCATTTATGAAATGTGTGATAATCATAGTAATTATATAACCAGTTATAAGCTTTGGAGTACCTACTCTTCAATATATTTCATAATACAATGGTAAAAGAACAATGGGTATATCAACATCAGCCATTGAATAAGAACAAATGTGAGACATAACATATAGTTAATTTTCTGACAATATTTTCATTTGCCATTATGTTTATACCTCTGGGTCTGAAAATTAGAGCTATTTTATGTGTATGTTTCAGAGTACTCTGATCTTGTGTGCTTTATTTTTTAAAACCTCAGTATAACCTACAAAAACAACAAGCCTACTCAAAACTGATTATGATATTCGAGTGGATTATTTTCATTTCAATCACTTGCTTAAATAGCGCCTCTCTGATTATCAGACAGACTGAAACATCAAAACTCTCAACTCGACTATGAGCAAATAGACATAAAAGAATATTTGCTTCCATCCCACTCACCTTCCTTCTTTCTGCACTGAAGACTGGACTCAAGACATGCAGTGTGGGTATAAGAACTTTGGCATTGCACGGAAGCATGTTAGGAAAACATACCCAGACTGCAACATAGATCTATTGAAGTGGAAATTGTATTTTGTAACAATAACTATAGGTGAACATTGGAATTTAAGAAGCACTGGTTTTCAAGCTCAGTTCCTACAGTGGCTAAATAGAATGTAGGAGGTGACAGGGGTACTGGGATGGCTCAAAAGTTGTCAGCACTTACTGCTCCTACTGAAGACCTGACTTACATTCCCATCATCTTCTCAGTCATTTTTAACTTCAGTTTCTGGGAATTCAGTGTCCTCTTCTGTCCCTTGTGGACTCTTGTGCAGAGGTGATGCACATATGCTCATTCATGCTCACAGTCATACACATAAATAAAAACGAATAATACAGAAAGAGAACTGTCCTAAGTAAAAGATATAATGAGTCCTAAAAGGTGGAAAGTATTATAATAATGACTCAAAAAGCAATAACTGTGTAGAAAGCTTATAACTGTACAATTAGGTATTTGGTGATATTAACACATTAAATAGAAATAGCAATATTATAACTGGTAAATCACTAGTCTAGTAGGTACATTAGGTCCTGAATTGTGGCACCACCAAAACGAAAGTGATCAAAAGACTTATAAAGAATAATTATAACCTTTGTGCTGTAATGAGGATGCCATAGTGTTCATTGAAGTTTATGCTGTTGGAGATATCAGTCAAAAGTCTCAGGCTGAAAAGAGGAAAAAAAATTATATATATATATATATATATATATATATATATATATATATATATATAATTCATATATATGTGATTATGTATGTATAAATGTATATATATAATCATGATATAATAATATATATATAATCATATATAATGATGAAATATGATTAGACATGTTAATAGTTCTTAAAATGGGTCATGATCACATGGGGTTCATAATATGATTCTACAGGATTTTGTATATGATTAAAAAAAATCTAATCATTATATTTGAAAAGAAATTACAAAACTTGCTGAAGAACTGTATATAGTCACTTGAAAACTCAGTCAATGAGGTTTGATTTAAAATCTGTTCTTGTAATCATATCTTTTCTTTAACGTATCATCAAAATACATCTACTTAGCCTAGTACCAACTCCAATCTATCTTGTGCATGCTCAGGTAAATACTATGAAAATCAACCAGGAGAAAAGAAGAAACACCAGGGTTGTAGACATATGTGTGTTATAAAAATAATAGCATTTATGAGTTTTTTTAAATGTGGAAGTTAGTATATCCTAGATTTGTATCTAATATTTCCTAGACAGATGTCAGCATGTACAGAGATAGGGTTTTGTGGAAAATCATGTACTATACATCAAATGCATGTCTCCTCTACACAAGAGAGGAGAGTCTACAGAAAGGGTAGAATATCACTTCTTTCCTCAGTATTTGTACCCTGGGTACAGGCACAACGAATATCAAATACACAGTGAGGGAAAAGGCTTTAATCCAGGGATCTATTAGGGATGCTAATATAGTTTTAAGTTAAAAACAACACACAAAGGGTGTTTTCAAAGCCACTGGTTGTTCTCCAGAAATGATGAATAGGCACCATTGCTGTAGACAATACCTCCATAACTCATTGACTGTGAAGAAGTCAAGCTGGTGCCTATCTAGAGTTTTCTTCCTTACTGACTAGTTTTCAATGGTACTAGAAGGTACTCTGCAGACTACCAGAGGAGAAAGGTAAACACCAATCCAATTCTAATACTCTTTAATCTATAATGGTGACCTGCCTGCAAGATACAGTGGTACAACAAGGGTATAAAAACTATGGGAGTAACCAACCACTCTCTGGTTGGATTTAACGGCTACTGAATAAGATAGAACTCATGCCTGACACTGCTCAGGTGGTCAGCTATCAGAGACTAGATAGGCCAGGGACCTAGGAGAAAACCAAATACCACTGTTCTGCTAAAAGAACAGAAGTCCTACTTACATTCGGATGTACTCCTGGATTAGTGCCTTCCTCAGCCATCATCAGAGAAGCAGCAGATGGGAACAAATACAGATATATACAACTGGACAAAAGTGCGGAGAGTGAGAGGCCTTGGAACACTCAGTCTTAAAAGCAGTGTTTCCATCAAATCCTTCTACTCAGTGCTCAGGGCTCTCTGCAAAAGATGCAGTGGAAAGATTGTAAGAGCCAATGGGAATGAAAAATACCAAAGAAATAGTGCCTTCTAGACACACTAGGACTGATGCACATATGAACTCACAAAGACTATCGTCAGAATGCCCAGGGCATGCATAGGTCTAAGCTAGACGGGGTCCCACTGCTTAGAGGGGAAATGGACATAAGACCCATCCCTACCCTGGAAGCTGAGTCCAATTGACAGTGGCTTGCACGGTAAACATTAGTTTTCTCCAATGGAGTCTCCTAGTATGCAAAAGCACATTAAAACGGAAGTACCGCGACCAGTAGCTGATTGCCAACTCACAAAGAACTCAATAGTATTTTTGAAGATTTTTATTTGTTTTTTTGTTTTTGTTTTATCTCAGAATGCTTTTTTGTCTGGACATTTTTTTCCCCCTAACAGGTCTTTTGCTTATATGTTATAGTTTCAGATTCTGTGTCTTTGTGGGATTTCTATGTGTGCAAATGTGTGTGTCTCCTTATGTTGATATACTTCTTGTACTTTTTCTTTGGCTCTTTTTCTCCCTGTTTATTTGATGGTTTTATCTGATTGAAGCTTATTTGTTTTTATTTAACCTTATTATAATTGTTTTGTCTTTTTCTTTTTGATGCCTACTTCTTTTCTAATGAGGGAGAACAAGAAAGGTTGTAAATTTGGGTGGGTTGGGAGGTATAGAGGTTCTGGGAAGAATTGGAGGAGGGGAAACTAATCAGAATATATTGTATGAAGAAAATCTATGTTTAGTAAAATAAAAACAAAAGGTATCTTTTATATTGATTTAGTAAAACCTTAAATCCAAGCAAAGCAAACCAATAATGATGGCTCTGGGAGAGAACTCACTGGGCAGTGTCTGCCATGCAAGCATGAGTATCTGAGCTCAGCATCCCATGCCCATATAGAAAAGCAAGAATGGGAGCTTGTGTCTTTACTTCCAGTACTCAGAGATGGAGATAGGGACATCCAAGAGGCTCTGTGGCCAAGTAACCTTGCAGAAATGGATTAATCCCAGTTCAGTGAGATACCTGTCTCAAAAAATAAGTTGGAGAAATGATTAGAGACAACATCCCAGTGTCGGCTGTTTGGCTCCATATGGATCCCCGTGAGTGAGTGAGTGAGTGAGTGAGTGAGTGAGTGAGTGAGTGCAAAATCCTACATGTGCACACATATATCTGCTACAGTATAAAAGCACAATAGATGGAAGATAGATAGATAGATAGATAGATAGATAATAAATTGACCAATGGAAGATAAATAAATGTAGCAATAGTATGGTGAACATTAAGCTTTTATAAATAGTTATGAATGCAGTGAAAAGCCCTAAGTGACTGAGGAAGAAGGGTCAGAGTACATGCTCTGGAGTCAAACATGAGGATAGTTTTGAATGGCAACAACCTGACAATGTGGGTACAGCAGGAAGGAAATGATAATGGATGAACCCCATGTTACATATAAACATAAAACTACAGAGAAGATAACAGCTAAATTCCATTGATTCCTATGTTAGCATGAGACACTCAACATATTTCACTGAGAAGAAGCAGAGATAGAAGAAATCACTGGAAAGTAAACAAGTACGTGTTATGAATTCAACTTCCTATCTCTTGCTATGATTTCCATGATGTCTTTTTTCTCACATCTTCTTCCTTGCAAAATGTCACCTTTTTTCCTTGTGTTTTCTGGTCCTTCATCCTTTTTATCATGAAGCCTATAACTGCCTTGCAGTCTTATTTACGTCAGAGCACAGGCACATTTTTCAATAGTGTATTTGTGAGTTCCTTAAATATCCACGATCGTGAGTAATCTGGAGTCTACCATTCATTCAAAAATAAAACCATTTCCAGGTTTGAAATGCTTGGGATTGCCAAAAGATGTCCCCATACTATGCGTATTTGTATCTCTCCAGTTTGATTCAGTCATCCTTTTTATTATTATCGTCAATCATTTTATTTGTTTACATTTCAAATTTTATCCCTCTTCCTGATCTCTCTTCCATGAAACTCCACCCCATCCTCCTCCCTTCTGCTTCGAAGACGGTGGTCTCCTACCCAGCCACGCACTCACCCCTCACCTATCTAGTATCTCCCTCTCTGTGGCATCAAGCCTCCACAGGACCAAGTACCTCCCCTCCCACTGATGTTGGATGTAGCAGCATATCTATTGAGCGCCATGGACTGGCCCATGTATATTCTTTGGTTGGTGGGTTAGTCCCTGGGAGCTCTGAGGTGTCCAGTTAATTGATACTGTCTTTCTTCCTATGGGGTTGCAGTACCCTTCAGGTCCTTCAGCGTTCCCCTAACTCTTCCACTGGAGGCCCCCCGGGCTCAGTCCAATGATTGGCTGTATCTGCATCCATCTTAGATGCTGGTAGAGCCTGCCAGATGATTCAATGATCTTAACACTGGATCTATTAACCCCCTTGAACGTGCCAAGCTGTGTTCCAGAAGCAGCTGTGTAGTAGGAATGACAAAGTTTCCATCATCATGGGAAGAGGCACACTGTTTCCACAGGGAAAATAAATAATGATGGTAAGAAATGCAACGAGAGACGAGCAAGCAGGGCAGGGTAAGCGGAAATAAGGCAGCATGTTCGTGTTACTGAGAACAAGCATATAAGTGCGCATTGTGGTGTGTAACAACCATAGCTAAGGAGCTCTGGTAGTGAGACCTCTCCAAAGTTTCTTTTTCTGGGCATCTCTTTCATCCACATTATAAAATATTCAATCAATTTCTGGCTTCTGGTTTTTTTCCTCCTCTATGATTTCTTTGTCAGTTTTAATGGCTTCTGCAACTTCACTTTTCTCACTGTGCTAAAAATGATCAATGTTGATTTCGTCGGAGTTGAATTCTGGGCACAAAGAAAGATTTCCAACCTGATGACTTTCCAAGTTTCACACACTCAACAAGTAAAAATGCAAAATGACTTTCTCTTTCCTAACTGATTCAAGTTATTTTTCCCCCCTTCTGGTTTAGCTATTAAATGCTTCCACCGGTTTAAATCACCCGAGATATAGCCAACTTTACTTTCTTGTTTTCTACTTACTTAAATCAGTTTGCACATTTTTAAAATCTCTTCTGATTTTCTCCCAAATGCATTACTGATTCTTTATGTGCGAAGTGGCAGAAAATTACTTAGATGAAAGCTCACTGTCAACAAAAGTCCCATAAGGCACATAGAATTGATGCCTTGGCACCATGAATTCTATGGACCATTGGAGTATGTGAACAGGGCATGTTTCTGTAGTGAGGCTGAGGTCAACCAGAGCACTAGCAGAAACATTTAATAAAGACAATTTAGAAATTAAAAATATGGTGATAAATGGGATATTTCTGATGGGTAGATAGGATGTGTTCTTGTCTTTGATCAAATAGTATACAAACTGTTATCGGATAGCTTTTCTTCCAAATGTTAGTTTGAATATCAGAACAAAATGTGGAGACCGGCATTTGTGTCAGAATAAAGTAGAGAGCCCCAAGTTCTCCATTAGCTCATTTCTCTCCAAGTCATAGTTATATTTCCTATTCTACAGGAATTTTCAGACAAACTAGGCTAAAATTTTATGTAATATACCTATGCTTTCCTACTTTTCATGTCTCTCTTACAAGAAATATAACAATGTAAACTTAATTGACTATATTTATATAATTCCTGCAGAGCCCAGCTCTTTCTTTGGGAACTTCTATAGGAGCTTTCAGGGGAAAACAATCCATTTCTGCAGGTACAGTTTGCCTTCTTTTTATACTATACACTACTAATATATGAAATAATCAGAACTGCTTTTGCCTAAAGAACACTGAGCCCATTTGTGGCTGTAAGAAACTAAATTCAGGGTAGAAATTCACTGTTTCCATTTTGACTTTGAATGTCTCCTCTTAATATGGATGAGATACATCCTTCCGCATGGAGCCATGTGAATCTCTGAAGGAGTCTCCATCTAAGTATGCTTTCGTTCATTCTGGATCTCTGCCTTCAAATCTTAAGTCAATACTTTTATCAAATGCCCTTGTTCAAGTGACCCTGTTTGCATTGTTTTGAAAAACTGGAGAGAGGTACACATGCAAATTTAACAGAGCCTCCTTCCCCAGGCCATAGGATAAGAAGGGGTGGGAGGGCCAAATCAATAAAACTTCCAGTCTTCTCTCAGACAAGCCACTGAATGAGAACCAAGTGAGACTGTTTCCATGGATACTCGGATTCTTGTCCTTTGTATGGGAAGTTGGCCTATGAGCATTATGGACAGGAAAACATCCAGATGTTTTTTCCCAGATTGTCTTTAAAGTATGCAAAGTGGATTGGTGGCAAGAGCTCCTCTTCTCAGCCTGACCTTCTTCTCCACTTTCTTTTTATTTTGGGGGAATATTGAACAAGGTTACTGAGAATTAGGAATAACAGTAACAGATTATGTTTGTAAGTTTCAGCTGTCCACAGGAAGTGGCCTGTTCCCAAATGCTCTGCCCTTTGCCAGGAAAACGGCTTACTGGCCCAGCTTCTGAAACTTCAGTCCACAGCCAAGTGCTTATGTACATATTTCCTCGCTTTCACTCTCGTCTCTCTGTACATTGTAAAATGTCAAGCAGACTGAGAAGGTCTTTCCCAGTTTGGGCCCCAACTGAAAAGAAATCAAACTTCACACTTTTATATGTATTTATGCTGAGAAATCTTCAGTCCTAGACTTGGGCCTAGAGGTCAGAGAAATCTGCTCTGTACCCCCCTGAAGACTTGGTTTGCAGCTAGGTTGAAGGTTGTTTGGGCAACTAAGAAGGCATTGGTAACTGTATGAAGCCCTCTAATAGTACTCATCAAGGAGCTAGAGATATAGGTAGAGTTTGAGCCAAAAGAGGAAGTGGCTGAAATGAAAGTGCAGGATCCAGGGGGAATTCAAGCCACAGTGGCAGGAGAGGGGATAGTCTGTAGTTTGTACCTGGCCAGCTTGTAATTTCAGTCTGAGTCTTCTGGTGATGAGATGGTATGAGTATTTCAGGCAAACGTAAGCTTTGGGGAAATAAGAAGTTTGGTAACTCTTAGCTAGAGACATTTCAATGATGTAAACCAGTTACTTCAAACTCTTCCGTTATGCTGTTTTCTTCTAGTCCTGTTTTACTGGTTCTGGACCACAGGACAGATGTCTCTGACTCCACTGAAATTGCTCCTTCAGGTTCCTATCACACACACACACACACACACACACACACACACACACACAATTAAATGGAATTTTTCCAATCAGCATTTTACCTAATAGAGAATTTTATAAATTTGCTTTTTTCCACTATTAGCAATGTAGACAGACTATCTGCTAATAAGTCAGTTACAGGCGACAGAGCAAACAGAAGTGTCCATACATTATGTAACTAGTTCAGCCTTTTCTAGTTGGAGGTGAGCTAGAAGTCAAGCATTTTTGAGACGTAAAAAGTTTAAGAACGATACATACTTATTGATGATTAAAATGTGGGGTTGTTTTCTTCTTCTGTGCAAAAGCAGCTACCCAGGAAGATTTGCATTCTTGCCAACCTTGTTGATCCTCATTTTTGGGGAATGGGGGAAAGGGATCAGAGATGTCTGATTACAAATTTAAGAAAGCCCCTTGAGGATGGCCAGAGGAACCTGGCACATCATGCGTCTAACCCAACACGGTTCCTGAGGTCATGAGTGCCTCTTTCCAATCCATTTCCTTCTTCCTTCCTCCAGATAGCATCCTCATTATGCCTGGAAAATCCATTTTTCCTTTACACTTGGCAAAATGTAAAATTTGTTAGGGAACATTACCTTCTCTGGTTGAGGTCTGAAAGAAATGATTCCTTGGATCTCCTGGGGCGTTGACCTCAAAGGGAAGCCCATTAAACACTAAGCTGGACATCCAAGAGAAGACTGTGAGTGGAGGGGAGGGAGAAGGCACAGGGTTCATGTGAATCACTCTTGAATCCTGTGGTCACAGTATTTACAAGAACAGTTTCTGTCTATAGGCATCTACTTGTCCAGTTAACAATAATGAAGATACATAGAGGGTTCAAGGCATAATTAAAATCATTAGTGGGGATTAGTTTTATCCTAATTCCCAAACATTTTTCAAGTGAGCCTTCGGTTAGCATTTTGTCTATGCTCTGCCCCATAGTTACCTGGCAACAACTAGGTTCCTGACTCACTATAAAAATGCTGCTTGCCCCCTTCACAGTCTCTTGTCTTCTTGCTCTTGCTCTATCCCCTCCCTCCTGCCCACTTTCTATACGTTCCCCTCCCCCCTCTCTCTACTGCTCACGCCCGCTCTCTACTCCTCTACTTTCCTCTCTCTCTCTCTCTCTCTCTCTCTCTCTCTCTCTCTCTCTCTCTC